>NW_016690189.1:3497650-3850682 GCF_001604755.1 Lepidothrix coronata
CACATCTTCTGCAAGAGGAAAGCTTGGACAATTCTAGTTCTTCAGACTCCATCTAAAAAAGAAATAGACTCTCCTCTAGTTCTTTTATATACTAAAGATGCCTTGCAAAGAGATTTTTTGGGCTCACTTATCACATTATGCTCCGTAGTTGCTCTGCGGTTGCTTGTCTATTTCTTTATATAAGGACGTCAGAATGTCCATAGTCTTCTGTCCGTAATCTTATGGTACTCGGTACTAATGGCTAAAGGAGTTTCTATTCCTCACCCTTGATTTGGATTTAGGAAAGGGGTGTTTTTATTTCCCTGATAATAAATAAAAAGGTTTTTTACTAGGAATATACCCTAATCAAAGAGGTTATAGTGAAGATGCAAGGTAGTCTGGAGTCTTCTTGAAAACTCCTGAATGGTTTTCATGGAACAGTTAATTTTCTTTCCTCATAGAGTAATCCTTCATCTTATCATTCAATTCTGCAGAGAGGTAAATGGTCTTGACTTATATTGACTTGAATACAATGGAGGTGACTCACTGCATTACAGAATTGTGACCAATATTTGGCAATTCACAGTTAAGCTTTCAAACCTTGCCTATACACACAGTTAAATTGGATTTACCTTTAACTGAAGTTAAATTCGGTAGCTGACAGGATTCATCAGTGTAATTTATTTATGTTCTAACGTACTTTCTATTACCAAGTAATCTACTAGATAAAGTCTTTTTTGTTTTTAGAAAGT
This sequence comes from Lepidothrix coronata, assembly GCF_001604755.1. Classification (NCBI taxonomy): domain Eukaryota; kingdom Metazoa; phylum Chordata; class Aves; order Passeriformes; family Pipridae; genus Lepidothrix; species Lepidothrix coronata. The sequence continues at coordinate 3,498,382 of NW_016690189.1, forward strand.
ATGAAATACTAAACTGCGCCTCTGTTCTTCACTGAAAGATCACACAGTGCAAATGATTTTGGAGATTCTTCTCATCATGCAATGCTGGTTGCAAATCAGGATGCTAAGAAATACTGTAGTTATAGTTGTTCTGTTACCTATTGACAATGCTACTGTACAAGCAAAGATGTTTGAGAATACAGACACACTGCATGAAATTACATTAAGGAAAAAAATCACTTAATTTTAATGCCAGCTTCAAATAGAAACAGACTTATATGATTATGGAGAAAGACAGTCTAGAAGAAAATATTTCAACCTGCTGAGTGGGAAATTAAAATCAGGATAATGTAAACATCACCAGGAAAATAGCTCATAATATTCCAAACTAGTAACTTTTTATAATAACACTATTGCGTATCCACACTTGAATTTGTGCCAGCTATTGCCATAGTGCAGCAGCTGCAAATGCAGATGAGACATGCCCTAGGATTTGTACTGCTAGGAGTAGGGGGTAGATGTGGGCCATCCCTATGGAATCGGTGCTGCTGGTTTCTTTGCTGTACCTCTCTGACCCTGCATTGCTGCAAGAGGTTGAGCAGCAAAGGGCTCATGAAGGTGGCAAAGATCCTCAACCAGCCATAAGGGGTTCAGGGATTATGTGAATGATGCTGTGTATTTAAGCCCAGGAACTGGGTGCTCTGACAGTTCAGTACATCCAGCACCTGCTGGTTTTGCAAAAAATTGGATGACTCTTTTGCACAGCAGACCTTACGTAAACAACTGTGTGCCATTAAGTTGTTGGCTTTCCTTTCCTATTGACTGGCTTTAGAGACTAAATGTTGAATTAAACAAATGTTTTATTCCACTGTGGCTTACACCACTATGATATCTGTACTTCCAGATGTCTGTGTTTTCTAAAGCTTCCTATTTTCCCATTAATCTTTCTTTTACAGGCTTTCCAGAAGGTTTGAGTCAGTCTGAAATGTGGACATAGTAGGATAACTGGAGCCGTTTGACTGTTCATACCATGTAGTTATAGCAAAGAATCTGTGTTTTGTATGTAGCAACACTTAAGGACCAGAAAAAGATGTAATATGCCACTCAAGCCTCGTATCTTATCTATACAGAGGCTGAGATGGACTGTTTTCATGCTGATAGAGAAGTCTGAATGTGACAATTATTCAGATTAAGATTTAGGAATATGACAGATGAAAATTTTAATGGCATTTTTCAGCACACTGGCAACATCTCGCATCCCAGAAGAGGAATGCTTCAGATCCAATTGAAGATTAGGACTTAATAAAGAATTCTCTGAGTATACTATTGGATGTGCTGACTGCAGAATCACATTGGACCATAATAACACAGAGCTCAGTTTGGTTTAAAAGAATCAAACAAAACAATCACAGGAAGACTGCTTTTCATTTTATGGACATATATTTGCAGTAAAACTACTAATATCTTATGGAAGCCTTTTGGTGCATCACAGACTGTATTTCATTCTACACCAGCAAATGATCAAAATGGCTTCACTACTCTGTAATCCTGTGCCTTCTGTCATCAGCATTTTAGAACTTTGTTCATTTCAGTTTCCACAAATCCTAAATTTGTGAGTTCTCTTTCACTTATGAGTCAGGAAGGACTGCCAGCTGGGTGACTGACCTTCAATTACTGACTCACTTCACACTGGCAATTGAAGTGCTAAAAGTCAATAGGCAAATTAGGAACCTGAGACATGCAACTCACTCAGGACCAGTTTAACTTCCTGTTATGAAACCTGGGTGGTGCGCAAATATGCAATTCTTTGCCTTCTGTTACAACCCAGAAAAGAAAAATTGGAAGTGGTTAGTTAGAGGAAAATAATTATCAAAATTATTTATGCTCTTATGTACAAACAGTGCAGAGGAATAAAGTGACCAGAAGTTAATAAAGTTGTTGAAGCCACTGAACAAGATGCTGTTCTGCTGTTGTGGACAGGTAGCTTTAGATTATTCATCAGCAGATGAGATGTTCAGATATGTGCATGGACACCCATGTTTGATATCTATATTATCTAGCTGATAAAACCTTCTAAGAGGTTTAGCTGGGACCTAGATGCCCGGAAAGATAGTGTGGTCATGTTATAGGTAGTTGTTTTCTTAGTCTTTATTAGTGTTCATCACTGAGCACACCTCACACTCTGAAATGTAAAACCACCCTTCCTAGCTATTGTTAACTAATTGGTTTAGATTAGATTTCTACCTCGAGGGACTTTCCATTTAGTTAAGTTTAACTAAAAATACAAATTTATACCTGTGGGATCTGTCACAAAATGGTAGGTGTTCATTTAAAACAGTAAATTAAGTTCACAATTTTGAGTTAATTTAAGAAGAACAAAAACAAAGAGTGGGAAGCTGAAATAACAAGGGATTGTTAAAGGAAGGATGGTAAATTAGTTGGACTTTCTTATGTGACAAGCCCTGTCACCTCATCTAACTTAGGTGGGATAACTGTGATAAAGAAATACCATGGAGAAGGGGAATTTTAACTCAGAAGATGGACTTTGTATGTACTGACGAAACCAGATATACTCTACTTTCTTTTTATTTTTTTTGTAAGAAAAGTGAAGGCTGTGAAAAGGTTTCACAAACTAAACTTTTATTTCTTGTTTTCTGGCAAGGTAGAAGGGTTTGGCTGTGGGCTGAGAAATTCTCTGCTTCCATTTCTGCTCCTGCAGAATCATATGATAGACATTAGACTTTTTTTAAGGCCAGATTTTGGACTGTGAAATCATCTCTGGAGAAGATCACAAGGGAAAGTTTCTCTTTTTGTATATATGTATGTATCCCAAACAAAGCAATGTATCCCAAACAAAGGAGTGTAAATGTCTTGCTAACATTCTACCACTGGTATACAGATGTTACAAATCATGTTTATATTCATGAATATTCATTGCCTAAACAGTAGCAGGCATGAGAAAGTCTGAATGGGAAACTGAAGAGGAACAGTCTTCCTTTATTTATTTATTTATTTATTATTTTAAAAGTGATTTCATTTAAAAAGTGTCTTAAAACTCTCTTTAAAAAAATCTCTCCGATAAGTTTAACTATGAACACTTGTGTTATGGGGTATTTTATTATTGGGTATTACTGGGCTTTTTCTTGATCTGAGTGCAGACTATTAATCAAAATAACTGCAGTGTCTTATAGCAGTGCTTTTGCACTCACTTCTACAGTGTTTCATGTAAAGCCCTGAAGGACTTTGACTCACATTCTGAGAGTCAGTAAGGGTCATACATAATTTTACTTAATATCTGGTTAAACTATCTATGCTCTAGTAAAGATACTGTATGTTTGAAGTAGATTTGACTAAAACAAGTTTTTTTGATCACTTTAATTTTCAGTTTTTACTCAGAGGTTATCTTTATTTGAGCAGTTACTTCCCAGTTATACCTCTCTACCAGTGCAATGCCCTGTACCTCTCATGATGTGATATGCCCTGTGAATGCCCAATCTGATGGCAGAAAGGAGTGATACAAAACACTCCTTTTTTCACTAAAGCCTCCTTACAGATTCTTTAAGGAAAATATTCTTTATCTCTCCCCTACTCTGAACATTTACCTTTTTAAGAAAACAAAACCAAACCCAAATAAACTGACAAATCCACAAGCATACTCTGGGTACAATCCATACCTTGAAACTTTATGTTCTCTCAACCCTGGGTCTCTCAGCTATGCCTTAGCTGTTTGAGCAGGACATGCCATAGAACACACAGGGCCAGGACTCCTGGGCCAGTCTTACTCATGAGCCATGGTGCAGCATGGAATCATCTGTGGGATTCAGTTTCACTGCAGACACCATTTATTAGCTCTTTTGAGGTGTTGGATATTTGAAATATTCTCTGAAGTCTTACAAGAATCTTGAGGTCCCCTTATAATCTTTGAGGATTTTTTTGTACTGGATGAAACAGGGTGGAGTTAAAGCACAGACAAAGGACTAACCTACAATCAACTTGTTGAATCATTCATGCACCTCAGTCTCTTAGTCAGGCTAGAAGTTTCATGATTTAGAAAAAATCTTGGTTTCTTTCTCTGGCTGCCTTAATTTTTGGTTTTATCACTCATAAAAGGCGGAAGGAAGACACAGAAGAATAAAGATGGAAAATGGGAATCTAAAGGCAACATCAAATCTTTAAAATATTTTGATCTGAATTAAATTTTATTAAATTCCTTTTATTCCTTGGGCTCTACCAACACCAAATGACATTGTGCAGGCCTTGCATGACAGAAAATATGCCTGGAAGAGATGCAGCATGTCAGAAGATGTTTTTAATTTTGAATCTATCAAAGGGCTCTAGACGAATGTCACAGTCCCAGTTACTGAATCTCACTCAATAAGTGGTATCATACCTTCTGGGAAAGGATATAAATAACCTTACTGACTGGACAAGAAGAAAAGAAAGGTAGCCTGGAAAAACTCTTTTGTTCCAGAAAGAGAGTGAAAATGCTAGCACTGTTTATACTGACTAAGGTACTCCCATCTTCTAAAACTGTTGTCTTTTCAGGTTTTAAAAAAACTTTTTTAAAAAGAGTCTGAAAGTTGCAACAAAACATATGTGAGTGCAATTCATGGATCTGGTATTACTCCTTGGTGTCCTAATTTTGTACTAATACAGTTTTCTTTCCACGATAATGTTGTGAAGTGAGAGTGAGGGTTGTATGGAGGATCTGTGTGTTGCTGTTAAGGTGTTGGTAGCATTTTACACAGAGAAAATATTTTCTAGCATGCTTCTATATCTTACTGCATGCTAAATCTTGGCATTAATTCCAAAATTAATAATAAATTTAATATTTTTCACAAAATGAAATTACAGATAGTATATTTTATTCAATATGCACAGCTTTCATCCTGGTAAACGATAGATGCAGCCAAACACCTGGAGTTACACTGCACAGCATTTCAGCTGAAATGTTACAACACTGTTATAAATCTGTGAAAAAGAGACACCCTCTTTGATTTACGCCTGGTTTTCCTAGATTCAAGTGGCTTATTGTGCAGCTGGCTACCTGAAACTTTCCCGAAGTCAAAGCTAGCATTGCAGGAAAAATATTCTGTCTCTATTTTCTCGATAAAATACTTATAGTTGTTGCAGTGCTATACTTTTGTTGAGCCTTCTATGACTATAGCAATGCACAAGCAGCAGAGGTCACCATGCACCAAGCTCCACCCGCTTCTAAACTTCAGCTGAGAGCTGGGCTGGGCACCAATTCACATAACATTGGCTCAAACTGATATGAAACTCTGAAAGAGTTCTAGTCAGCAAATGGCCACATATGGTGGGAGGAACATTGTAAATACTGCTGCAATAATTGACTTCTGGGAAAAGAATACAAACATTAAAATGTCTGTAATTAATAATCATTTCAAGATGCTTGCCATGAATTGGAAACTTTTTTGCAAACTACCCTGCTTAACTAATCATCCTATACTAGTCCCTGTAATTTGTCCGGTGCCTCTGAAAGAAATTGCAAAATGACTGATCCATGCCCTTTCAAATGCATTAATAATAAAGTGAAATCCAAATGTGTTCATTTTAGCTCTGAAGTAAAGCTCAAGCTCCATGCTGAGCACCATTACAAATAATGTATGAACTACTATAATGTTAACTACAGATGTCCAGCTGGTGAAGAAGAGGGTAAGCTATGTTTGCTAGCACATATGCTCACAAAGTTTAAAATGGATGACTTTTCTTATTGTAGCTTGCCTTCTGAACAGTGTACAACTTCTTGCTCATACCACAACGTACTCAGCTGCATTTGGATGTTTTCCTGGATAGTCTGTAGGAGAATGTTCTCAGACTAAGGACAACAATAATCAAAGGACTTCAATATATCTATAAATTATAGGGCAAACTCATGTCCTCATACTTTCCTTCACGAATTGTGCTTTGATGCTGTCACATCCACAACAATGGCAAAAGCATGTAGGTTTATTTATAAAATTATTAGGATGGCATCTTGACCTCCTCTGAAGTCAACAGAAGCTACATTGACTTAATAGAACTGCAATTTAAACCTTGTTCTTTGTATGGGTGATGCATTTGTATTAAACCTTTATTTAATTTTTCTTTCAGAACTGTTACTTAAACATTAGAACATTTTTTGTGGTACCATGAAAATGGACTGAAATACATACTCAGCAGTTCTGAGTAATGTTGAGCAAGTTTAACCCCTAAAATTAGGTTAAATGAGTTGGGCAATTTTAAACAACAGTGAGTAAAAAAGGAAGGCTAAATAACTGTGGCTGCGGTTTATTTCGTTTGGTCTTATATTACATTAAAAATCCTCATTTTCATATCAATTCAGCTGTAAAGGTATAATGTCCAATGTACTGTTTTCATTGTGCTTTTTTTAAAGGGAGGAACTCAATTATTTAAATGCAATAGCCATGAAAATATTGCAAACACAAAGTTGTCTAAGCAAGTGTTATGTTTTCTGAAAATACTGGAGTGAAGCATTTTGTATGTAGTCTCTTCTAATTCTTTGATTGAAGAGGCTTCTCCATTTACTTTTTAAACAAGTATAAGATGAAAGAAGGAGTTTTAAACTGAAATCAAGGTGTGGCTTCATCTCGTAAAGATGAGGAAATTGCAAGTACAGCTGAAATTCTGTCCATAGGTTATGACGTGTTCGGAGACTGAGGCAGAAGCACGGCAGTGAGGCTGAAGAAGAGAAAGAGTACATGTCAGTGAGGAGCCTTGAGGGAATAGTTGCAGAGACACAGATTAAATTTGAGATGTATAGCCACAGCTAATTTATGAAAGTTATTTTAAAAATTATTTGTGAGAGAAGTATTTTATCAAAGACAGTGGCTGCTGTTTTGTGGCTGAGACCAGAAGGATGCAACCTAACAACCGGTAACAGTTTTGTTCCACGGTCTCTGAACTCCTGTTTTCGGTGGCTTTTGTTTGGCCATTTCAGTAACCCCAGGTTGCATATTGCTGAAACACTCCTTTAAATGAAAGCAAACCTGGGTTCGGCACAAAGTCTGTTAACAGTCAGTTTAGACTTGCAGAAATTAGCTGGTAGGATCTCTCTCCTAAAATGAGAAGGACACACGTGTCTGTTTTTCCACTGGAAAACCTGGACTGGATACCTACTGTATGCATGTGTGATCTCCACATAGAGGTTTTCTTCCTTAAGTGATAGTTTGTCCTACACAGTCATTTGCTGACAGGATTGACAGGAGGAGACACAGTTCCTAGATGGGGATTAAAGAAAGACAAGACAGGCTAAAGAAGAAGTGAATGGGATGGGACTTAGGGAAAAGGCAAGCATACATTCTAGCCACAACTGCTTTAGGGTTCTGGTATTATTATTTCTTCTCTGACCCTTTGGGTTTTTATTAGGGTCAGGCAGAGCCACAGGAAATCCCATACAGGGTAGGTACAATATAGCAATGTTGCAATAAGCCAGAAGGCTTGCCTGAGGCCAAAGCAAGCAGGAATAGACATAGGCATCTGCTTAAGAATTTGAACAAACTAATAGTGCAGTGTCCTATTTTGCCTAAAGAAAACCCAGGCTCTCCAGTGGAAGAGCCTGCATCTCCCTCCAAAGAGGTCTTCATCAAGTAGTCTTCTTCTAGAACTCTCTTTTGAGGATTGTAGTGCTGAACGGGATGATGTGGTCCAGCTGTTGTACACCATAATTCAAAAACATAATGATGATGAATCTAATGGGACAAATGCAGTGGAATGCCACAGAAATTAAATTACTCTTGTCTGATAAAAATAGTATTGTAAAATATTATAGAACTCATTTCTAAAGATGTCTAAAATCAGTCTAAATAACTTAATGGAGAAATATGTCCATTCTACTAAAAGTGGTGTTCTATACTGACTGTAGCAAGATCTTCTATAAGTAGAGAAAAAAGATTAATTCACATCTTAAATGATCCTTCATCCTTATGACAGTTCTTGTAGCTGCTTAAAATTTCCTGTAGTTTCACCTTTTCTCCCCGAACTAGACAATATTAATGTATTCTGCATTCATTTACTATACATTCCCTCTAGCCCATATGCAGGCAGAACATTCTATTTAATGAGCAATCTAAGGTTTCACAGCTTACCAAGAAAACTAAAGGTTTTTGAGTAGTGGAGATTAAAAAGAAGAAGAAATTCCAGCACTCTAAATTGTAAAACTTTACACCTTACAGCTGCCAGCTATAATCCACAGGGAGACAGCATTCTTAGGCTCCCAGGAACATAGACTGGGCTATTTTTTAGCAAATAGTTTTGTCGTTCCTTCAGAAAGGGAAGGAAAGGGAAGACAACGGTCCCAAACCCCAGAAGAACCTCTACATGTAGAGTATATAGCATTGATGAGGAGTTATTTTGTCCTTGAGTGTGGAAGGATTGTGGTGATTTGATAAGATCTGTTAAGATTACATTTTGCTTGTTATTACAGTTGAAATCTAACAGCTGAAATGTTACACAGGCTAAGTCACATTAAGCCTGAGAGTATTTTTGCAATGTAACATTTATGTAAGATAAGGACATGGTGGTTTCTGGTTCTTTTTAACTGAAATACCTTCATCTTACTATTATCACGTTATTTTTATCTTAAACGGGCTTCTACTGTAAGATTAAATGTATTTGTTTCAAATCTATAACGAGGCTTATTTTAATAACCCATTTTCTTAATAATGTTAATAATTTAGCATCAGACAAAATCCGTAGTGCAGTTAAGATTCCTGAAGTTGCAGGTAACTTGCAGAAGTGAAGCAAATGGATTTAGCACTGAGGGGTACTGGGCAGCACATTGCTGTGCTGAGACCTTCAAGGAAAAAACCAACATCCTCTTCTGAGTAAATGAGAGGCCCAACAGCTCTAACAAAAGAAGTAGCAATGGAAAACTATTTAGGGCATGTGCAGGAGAGCCTAAATTTAAGAAGCGTGGGAAGGCAAGGGAGAAAAGGGAGAGTCACAGGACAGACTACAACTTTGCATATATGTTTGTCACGTGTTTGTCTTCCCATGTCTTTGTGGTGAGAGAGAAGAAAAAGGGAAGAATTAAGCATAAAAAATACCAAAGAATCATTAAAATGTCAAATCTGAAGATGCAATAGCCTCAAATTCAGAGGGAATACTGGAAGACGAGAGAAAAACACCTTCTGAGCAACACTGGGTGATAGCATATTCCTTGCTAGTGGCTATTGCTTATAAAGAAAAATATGGATCCAGTGTGAGTTTGTTTTCCCAGTGAAAAGATCCCAGAGAAGCCTCTACAAGATCTAGCTACTCAAGGCAAGCAGAATAACCTAGTCTTGTAACCCTTACAGTTCATTAGATATTGGAAAAAATAATCTGTAATCTTGACAACACTAAATATGTGCATTAAACAAGGATGGGACTTAGTTATCTATGTGTTCACTTGTTTAAGAACAGTGGTTATTTGTTTAAGTACTTCTTAGTTGTGTCTTTTAATTGCACCCTTATTGTCAACTGATCTTGATTTTGTTAGATATTACTTCCATATTAATTTCTATGGAACATACTTTTTGATTGGTACTATAAAATACTTGTGCAAAATGAAATAGAAAACAAATTCCTTGTATTATGGGACAACTCCATGAAGTCCCTAGAGTTAGTCTGTTTTAAGTCATATTCACATAGGTAGGTTTAGTGCTAGGCAAGTCTGTGAGTAGAATTAGAAGAGAGATACTTCCTTAAAAGCGTGCTTAAAAGATTATCGTATCTTCATCTGTGGTTTTAAATACAGCTGTCAGTTTATGGCTTTTCTTCTAGTTAGAAAAAGGAGGCAAGAGTCACATGGAAATCTACTCCTACTTTTTGGTTCTTTTGGTCTGAAATAAACCACAGGAGAATGGAAGCAGTAAACACAAGAGAAATTGGTGTGTTAGGCTTATGTTAAACTTGGGTTACTTGGTTTGACCTAGGGATAAACCTAGGTGAACCTGTGTGAAATGTAAGATCCAACGGAGACTTGACTATACTGTTCTGGACTATATTGTTCTGGAGTTTCTACTTTGGCCTGAAATCCTATGAATCAAAGTCCCTTCATGGCACTTTGGAGACAGGTCATTAAAAAGAACAAACCTCTTCACCGGGCTCAGAAGGTACCTTTTCCCTTTTAGCGACCCATATGGCTCGGCTGAAAAAAGGTGACTCCACCACAGGAAGCCTGGCTCTCCAAAGGGCCAGTATTTGGTAAAAAACATTTTCCTTGTAGACAGTGAATGAACTTGCCAGCAATGTTCTAATGCTGGAATACAATCCTTTCCAGAAGGCATATTTTTACACTAATTTCCCATCAATATCACTCTAAGAGAAGGTACACTGCATTTAGTGTGAGTCTTAAAAAGCATGAGCCAAAGTATCATAAGAATCCCATGTCAAAACCAGCTACTCAGTGAGGAATTATCTCCTGGCAATAGTAAAAAGAAACGTAAGAGAGACCCAGATTTCAAAAGAATTCAAGATAGTTATGCTTTTCACATTGTAATCTTTTCTGACACAACAGAACCATCTTCCCTGCCATCCCATCTCATCACTGAGTTTCTACGGCAGGAAAACTGCATACAGAAGAGCTCTTATGCTTTAGCTGAAATCATGGATAAAGGGGCTTAAGTTGGAATCTCTTAGACTATAAGTATTTTTCTACTTAGATATTGAGGAAAGCTCTGGAGAACGCACTCACTTTGAAATAATTTTCATAAGGAAATGTAGGCTTTCTGTAAAATTTTTAACAATTTTAACAAATTTGTGTGGGAAAATATGCTTTTTCCTAGAGTTTGCCAGGCTTCCTATTTCAACAAGAGCTGTTGAACGTATTGCTTTAATAAGCAACCACTTCTACTCAGCTCAGTAAAAAAGAAAGTCATTATTTCTCCATTTATCTTTTCTCTGACAAATGCAAAATCCTATCCAAGTTTAAAAGATTAATTATTTATTATAATAATAATTATTATTATTATTACTGTTGCATGTTGTTACTGTTATTTACAGTGGCTACATAGAAGAATTTTACACTATTGAGATTTATAATGTGAAATACTTCTGTCAGTCGAAACACCTACAATACCTTGAGTGATGAAGAGCTAGAAGAGTTGTGACATACAAGCATGGCCAAAGGAAAAGAGACTGATATACTCCACTTTACTCAGTCGATACAACTTAAAGGATAATTTGCTCATGTAATAACAGGTTTTCCATATTTTTCAAATACAGACTTATGCAAAATATTTTCAGTTTTCAGTAACTATGCTTCTGTTTCATTTGTTTGATCCCCACAAACTCATCTCATATAGCTGCATTATAGAAATGAACCTGCTAATAATTTTTCATCGTTTTAGTAAAAGGATATAAAAATTCCTGTGTATACATTGTGGAGAAGTTCATTGTGACATGTCAAAAGGACAGGTGACTGGAAAGAATAACCTCACAGCTCTTTCTTTCTTTAGTAATCTTTCATTAGTGTTTCCAGTGTGTGAATATCTCTTATTTCATTCCAATAAAACATGTTGTTATGCTAATTTCATTTAGTTTGCCTTGGTAATGTCTCTTCAGTAGGTTTTCTGGGGTCATGTGGTTTCTCTTTTCCTACTATATGTGTTGGTCACAAGATAAACTTACAGGTTACCACAATATCTTAGACATGAAAATAGTCCTAATGCAATAATTTTTTCCAGTGTTGCAAACCGGACATGGATAGTTTAAGAGAAGTCAGTATATCTTTGAAAAAAATTATTCTGTCTTTGACTTTTCCAGTTCTCAACACTATAGTGATCTGTCAGCTTTATAACCACACTGTGCATGGATGCCTATTCCTCTTTTGTATTTCATCAAGTATCATTTCCAAATGGTTTGGAAGCACTCAGTAAAGCTGCACAATATCCCCTTTTTGAAGACTTATTGCATGCAGGTTCTCAAGCTGGATGTTTTCTATGGATGCTTGAGTGCTTTATCACATCTCCCTCTCTTTTTCCTCCTTTAGTTCACCTGTGGCCCAAGCTGTCTTATTTGAGACACTTTTGTTGGGCCTCATTACACTGAAATTTGTATTGTTATGGATGTTTCCCTTTGATGTTGATTGTGAGGTGAGTAGATTTCCTAATGAAACACACTTCAAAGAGTTTTCACTTATTCACGGGTGTTCTTTGGAGAGAGATGAGGGAGAGACATCTTGAAAATTAAATTTAAATTATTTCTGAATAGGCTTAAGCTGCAGATGTCTCATCTCAGTAATAAATTCTGTCCAATGCAAAAGGCCAGCTGGAAGAGAGAGCCAGGATCAGCCCATGTGAGTGGGAAGCTGGAAGGGGTTAGTCAGGCCCTTCCACAGCCAAGAGCTCTAAGAGATTTTCGCACCAACTGTCGTCACTCTTCCCTCTCCCCACCTCCTCCAGCTTTTTTCCTTGAGCTCTTTTCAACCACTGCTACTTTTTTTTCTGGAGCAGCAATAGCCAGGAAACCTTACTCATATTTGCCCCTTCTGGTCATGCTCGGTCTGCCTTGGCCCACATGCACCATCACCTCTGTGGAGCACTGACCCCTTCACAGCTCACTCTGTGCTTCAAGCTGCCCCTTTCCTCAGTCACCCCTTCCTCTCATTCTGTTCACCCTGCAGTTTTTTTTCACCCAAGACTTTATTCTCATTGACACAAGCTCTTCTTTCCCCTGGCAAAATAAAGGATTTACTATGTGAATAAAAATTATATCTGAATGCATGTCCATGAGAGACAGTGAGAGGACAAAAAGACAAGTAAAGAACAAGGAAAGCTAGAACAAGGCCTGCTAGAAGCAAAGGTACCCGCTAAACCCCTTGTCTGACTTCACTAAGCTAGTGTGCAGGAAGACAGGAAACATGGAAATAGTTCAAACTGGGAAATAATAGGAGAAAAACCTTCATACGAATGGAAAAATTCAGCACTTCATTGTCACAGACTGGTTTATAATACTACATGGAGGACTGAATCAGGAATTTATGTTGAAGGAACATAAATTTAAAGGAATATTATTAAGGACCTATGAATATGGGAAAAAGGGAACATGATAAGATCATTATTTTCCTGGAAGAATTGTCTTTAATCTTTTACTATTAGACTCTGACCTATGTAACACATTACAGAAAAAATATTTGTCTTGTAATATTTCTAGATAAAGAGACTCAATTTTTTGAATCAATTTTTTGCATCAATTTTTTGCAGGAATGTAAATATTACAGCTGAAATATAACTTTCAAAGGAGAGTGGGGAAATGTGTAGGTGATTTAGATCCACCATTTGTACTTTATAGATAATGGTATTGATTACTTGATTGTAAATGACATGCCTGGGAATTTTTTTATGTTACACTCTAAGGGCTTCATAAATCTGGTGAATGAATCATGGTAATGACACTCTACCAAAATCATAGACTGGGACACTTGCTAAAAACTTGTAAAAGTTGCTTTTTGAGGATCTGCATCAAGTATTAAAAAACAGTTGTATCATATCTTGCAGAATATAACTTCAGCAAGGAATTAGATTTAGAGGTGAATACCATTATTTTTACATGTGGAAATTACAGTTCTTTCATTTTAAATCTGCTTAAATTTAAGTGGGCAGTTCACAGTATTGTTCCATATAACAAGCTGGACATTTTGACTGTGTTTGTTGAGAACCTCTGGAACAGTGAGGTCCAAATTTTGGGCCACGTTGACAAATGTGCTCTGTTTCATGTGCAGAAAGTTGCCCCAGTAGTGATAACTACTAGTCTTGATTAAGTTATGCAACTGCTCCTGTCTGTACAGCTCTCCTTTGATTCCTATCTAAGTGGAGACACTTAATCAATCTCCTGACTTCCATGTGGACATGGAGAGTCATTAGGAGACAGAGCTGTCACTGAGGAAGGGGACCAAGCTGACACAGGTTGAGCTATGATTTTGAAACAGAGGTTTTGTTGCTTAAGGGTATTGATATATGATAAAAGCACCTTAGCAATCATGTATTTGCATTGACAGTAGCATAAGAATAAAGAAAGAAATAACATATAATGGAAACCTCACATCATATATTCATCTATTCTAATACCTGTAAAGGAATAACCTTCTGTGAAATGCAGTTAGTCCACAAAGAGACACATATAAAATGCTTAAATCAAAATACAACCTTCAGATAATGGCTGAAATAGGTCCCCAGAGGATCCCCTTTCCTCAAAGCAACTCAGTACATGACAGCCTGTAAAAGAGAGAAAAGAAACACAGATAATTTTGCAATACTAATTGTGAGAGCTGAGCGTCATTATCATCAGTGGATGAGACCACTGTAGACCTACTGTGGTTTTAGGAGAGTCTAGCACTAAAAAATGCTAGCAATGGCACAAATGACTTTTATAAAATACATTTAACTATTAAAGGTCTTGACACAAAGGTGAAGTAATTCCAGCTGTCCTGCTGGACCACATGAAAATGATATTTGATATCTAACTAAGATATTCATACCAGGTGCAAGTGACAGATGCAACCAGCACAATGACAGATCAAGAGTTCTTGTAAATCTCATCAGAAGAGTCCATTTATTAACAGCTTCAGCACTTCCAGCTGTTTCACATCAGCAGATCAGACTGAGTTGCTCTCTTAATAGACCTTACAAAGTTTCTGTAATAATCTCAGTCCTTATTCTAAATTTTTGGTTGTCAGGCTGATGAGCTACAGGAAACATAGTTGAAAAGTTCCTTGACACAGACCTGATTTCCACTCCCATTTTGATTTCTATTTGGTTGTATTCAGATATTTCCTGAGGCAAGCCTTTTCCAGCTGAGGAGCAGAACACAGCACAGGTATTTTGAACAACAACAGGGAAGACAGCCCCATTGAACCCCCTGAAAATCAGTCCTTCAGCTACACTGAAGTAGCTCCTGACTGTTGAAATATAAAGGTTAGAAAACTAGGTTGCATCTCTAAGGAATGCAAATTCGTATTCTTATTTGTTTGGAGTTTTTGAAGAAGAGTAAAAGGGAGCACGCTGTTTTATATACACAAGGCTGTAACATGAAGAAATAACAAAGAAAAGCAACTGAGATGCAAAACTGGTCCATTATGCTAATGTTATTCTAACCTCCTCTGAGTCTGGTGGTTCTTGACTAAGGGTTTGTTTGTAAGCTGGTGATGCCTCACTCTCAATGCTGCTTCAGTATCTGAGCTATTTAATTTAAAGTTAGTTTGCCTATCTCAACTCTATATTGCAGTCTCATCTGTGATGCCTGTGTAGATGTATACATCTCAGATCTCCAAAATTCAGGTCAGTTATGGTTTGTCAAGAAATTGTTATAGGAGAATTCACATTGAAAGAACTGTCTTAAAAATTTCTTCTTTCATTTCTGTTTTTTCCTGCACAGAGGGCAGTCTTGTATTTTCAGTCTGCATAGCCTCAGGCTATTTACACAGTGCAGAATAATAATATTCTATTGAGAAATGAATTACAGTGAGAGGTATTGGAGAGCTCTGTAACCTCAGAGCATCAGAAAGACAGTGCTCCGCAGAGGCATTGCAAAAGTCCCCATTAACCAGGTTTTGCAAAGCCAGTTACACCTCTGTGAGGAAATCTACCTATTGCTCTCAGAGTACTTATCCGGGTTATTCAGGAAGGACACAGGCCCAAAATCTTATCTGTACTGAAACCTCAGAATTTGAGAATGGATTAAAGCATATTGAGATCCATTGTCTGCGTGTTTTCTAGCCATATTAGTAGCTGCAGCCCTGCTTCTGCTCCATCTTAAAGTCTCTTTGCTCTTGTGGAACTTCTGTCCTCCTTCCTTTTTCAGAGACTTGAATATCTTTGGGAGGGGAGAAGGAGAGCGCAGGTGTCCCACTGCACTATTGTTAAGCACTGTCTTTGTGCATCTACTGACTTTGACCAATTAGGGGGATGATCGTCAGGAAAACAACTGGGTGCTGAAAGCCTAACAGGAATTGATAGATCTGTTAGGGAAACTTCCCAATCTGACCATTCATGAGACTCTGGCACTCACAATCCCAACGCAGAGACTTTCACTGCTGGGACCAAAGCCCCTTCTCAGCAGTTCCAGTGACCCGATGGGAGCCCCACTTGACTCCCTGCACACCTCACTCACACACAGTTTCCTGACTAGTTTGACCCCAAGTTTCCTGTAGTAGAGTCTCAGATGTCTCATTCCTTAGAGCACTGTAACACAGAAACAGTCCGAGTTGGTGCCTCCAAGGAGGGACCCCAAAAAAGGAGCCCTGGGCTTTCATACCCTCTATGTCTACCCAAGTACCAGTCTCACTCTTCCTCCTGAGGCCTCTGCTCCTGCTGTGTCTCTCAGTGTCTGTGCACCTGGTTGGCACCACCCCCATTGTGTGCTTTGTTATCCAAAGGGTTGGCAGTTGACAGTCTCTTGTCTTGGGCTCCCACCCAGAGGTCAATCTGCATCTCAATCTGCAGCTTGCAAATAGAGCTACCAGCACCAGAGATACTCCTCAACAGACCATGCCCTCAGGCTGACTTCTAAGGCGTTGCAATCAAAATGGGCTCAAAATCAGCTTGGGCAAATAATCGTTATGTGACCACCTGTGACTACTGCAGGCCCTGTGCAGGTTAGTGGGGAGCTGTTTCAGCCAATTTCACTCTAGGAGGGTAGATAATTTTGTATAGCTCTATTCTAGATGAATGGCAGTACTTTGCTGTGTCTGTACATGGCAGGTACACTTTAGCCTTGGTACATCTCTGATGCATTTTTTTTCTTATAACTAGTCTCTAGGCCACACCATAAGATTGCAGAGGATTATTCTATCTCTTTTCCATTTGTCTTTTCTTCCTTGTCCCCAGTTCTCAAAGCCCTATGAATGTATTCCTTTGTACACCGTCATTTGCACACTCTTATACCTGTCCACCTTCTTAGTTCCCTCACAGACTTATCCTTAACTGGCTCCTTCCATGTCTCAGTGCACAGGAAGGTTGTTCCCATGGGACATGGTGTACAGAGGCCAGAACCTTCTGTGACAAACTTATAGCCCAGCTGAGGCCAAAGTTCTGACAAGGAGCTCTCTAAAATAGACATGGAGAGCCCTTATTGAGTATACAAATACCCTGAAGTGTCAGTTCCCATCACTGCTACAAGCTAAAGCTGGAAGGGTCCTTTTTCACCACCCTCCGTTACAGGGCCCTAGAGCCCAACACCCTCATTGAACAGACTGTCTCTCGCTCTCCAGATGTTCGCCCACTCCTGGGCAGTGATATAGGAAAATGTTTCGTGTAGCAGGAACTTTAGCAGTTCCTGCACATTCATGAAAGCTTTTAATGAGGCTGAGGCTCATTAAAACACACCCAGCTCTTACATCATGGGAGCTGAAGTGAGGGCATAAAATACCAGATTAGTGTCACTGTGAATGAGGAGGGTACATCAAGCCTGGTCTTGAAAACCAGGAAAATCATTCTGGTACTACAACAGTTAAGAAGTCTTCTGAAGCCCCATTTGGCTGCCCACTCTCTCTGAAGAGAGAGAAGTGCAATGGAGGCCATATGTAGGCAGTAGTATGTCAATGAGACAGCCTGGCTGTCTGTCTCCTTCTTTGTTGTCCAGTCAATATGTGCAGAGGTCAGCACGGAAATCAAATGGTTCTTTCAGATGTTGCTTCCTAGATGAATGTATTCAGAATAGGGAGATAGTTCACAGGTCTTGTGCAGAGGATGGACTTTAAGGAAAGTGGCTAAGCAGACTAAATTCTATATCGACAAGGAAGTTCAAAGAGTCTACAAACGTAGACGTGTGTTATTTATTTTCTGCTCAGAATCTGCTCCCCATGGGATTCCCTCTTAGGCCTGCTCTGTACCTATCTCTGTGATAGAAAATACCAGGTTCTGCAATGAAGGAGGAATCTGAGAACTTTCATAGTGACACTTTATCTCTCTTTGTCATGAAAGTGCCAGGTTGGTGTACTGTATATTTCACTGAGGATGTTTAGGTGTTCCTGGCACAAGAGGTTAATGATCAACTAAAACTGTGAAAATGTTTGCATCTTTACAACCACATTTTCCTGTCCTTCCTACAATGCCTGTAATACCTCCTCCATGTGCTGACGTGGTACACCTCAGCTGTCTCCCTAAATTCTCACCATCCTGCACCTACAGACTGTAAGTGCACAGCTGTACATAGCACACTGCTGCAAGCATGCCCAAACAAAGGGAGGCCACACCATAGTTATGGATTGTCAAAGCATCCATTGCTTGAAAATCTCAAGCTGAAGCCCTAGATTTTGAAGGTTAAATTTTAGAGGGTGTGCAACCTTCATTCTTGAATCTTCATTCCTGCCCTGGAGGACACAGTGGATGAAAGCCACTTACTAAGTCTTGTTTTGTTTCTGAACAAATCCTAGAACTTTAAGCACACTTTTTTTTTTGTCATATTACTTTAAAGAGCAAGACGAAAGGGGCTGTCTTTATGTTCCCTGTATATCTTTCAGCAATTTGCCTAGCCCAAGGAGGAATGCTAGTATTTATATCCTCTATATTTCACAGAGTACTCACTCCATGGCCAGAGGGTCTATGTATTATTGTTATTTTTGGTCCAGCTTTCAGGGCCTGCATATTGCCAACAGCTTTTTTTTTTTTTTTTGGTGAGGAGACAGTAAAAAACTTTGCATTTGACAACGTCTGTGTTTCTTGACTCAGTGCTCTTTTGCAAAGCTGTCTCCTCTGGTATTCACACTATATCATCCTCTGCCACAAGACAATTTAAAATAAGATATTCTCAGTCCTGCCAGCTTTCTCTAAACAAAGCCTGTGAGTTGAGAATGAGCTCAGTATATGCATGACGTGTATTGGCACAGACATGCCAAGGGGAGAGGGGTAGTTAAGATAATTTGGGATATCCTAGGACACTTTGGGGAGAATTGTGGACCTCTCACTAGTCTTCCTTCAGGACCTTCATTTTCATTCATTTCAATAACGCATTTTCACCCCCAGACTATCAGCCTTCACAGACCCCAAATAAAGCACTGAAACAAAATACCTGGACAGCAAGGTTTCCTATTCCTCAGGCTGCCACAGAGAAATGAGGTGAGGAGGCAAAAGCAGAAATTTATTCTCCATGAAGTGATGGTTTAAGCTGCATTTGCCTCTGGAACAGCCAATGCACGCCTTCTAGTAAAGGTACAGTAGGGGTTTTGATGCAGGAGGGTACTGCCTTTTTTTTACACCCAAAGCTGGCCCCGAGCAGAATACACGCCTTGGAAAAAATGACTAATCAGACACTTTTTTAAAAAGTGGCTAAATTAATAACAGAGGAATCTGAAATTCTTATTTAGAAGTGTCCGTATAATTTAAATGCCATTTAAATATCAATATCTCTTTGAAACTTGTACAATGTTTTAGAAGCAGTCAGGTGCCCAATGCCCTTTAATATCAGAGATAAGGCACAGAAATATCTTTGCAATATCTACATAAGGTCTCAAATGCATATAAAGACCTGAAAAGCACTGAAAACAGAACTTTAGTTTGTGTATTTGTTGTGAAGTTTTATTCATAGATTGCCTGTCTTTACCAAAAATTTGTCCACTGCTTGTTGGTGGTTTTTTTTAAAATACTTAAGCATTTTGAATAGTTGTGTTTGTCCTCAATGTAACTAATCTCACAGAGGGATTATTAGGCTTGCAGAATTTGTTCACATTTAAAAATCTTTTCTCTGATAGCTGAAACATTCTTCGAAGGGAGAAGAAAGTTTCTGCTAAAAAACTCCCTTTCTTTATATAAAATGTAGTTCTGTTTTGTTCAAAGGAGGCCATGTGCCCTGACTAGGCTGGCATGAACGGGCACATGGCTTCACATACAGCACACAATGTACTTTTTTTGGTAATTTTCTTAATCTCTCCCAGTCCCTGCTCCTTTTATACCCACAAACTTTAATAAACTGAAAGAGAAATCCTGTGAAGGCTAGAGCTTTCAAACCAAAAATGCAGTACTTGAAATGAAACAGAATGATCTCATACATCTCTAATTTTTAGTGCCTTTTCTATGCTTAGTAGACAGCTTTACTTTTATAAAATTTGAGTCCTTGTTAGCCTTGAAAATGCCATTTATTGACTTTAAGTCACTTGTAGTTACTTTGAAAAAGTACCTCTTGTATATCTCCATACACAATAACTTTCCAAACAAAATATTAAGTGTTTTTTATGTTGATCAAGAGATCTAATTTCAGTGTCAAGCTATTCTCAAACTGGGCTAAAGTGAAGGAAAAGTTTTTCAGTGTACTGTGGTACGGTTTTGCACTCTTATATGTCTGACAGTAGAATAATACGCACTGGGCTTGATCCAACAGAGAGTGGCTTTTGTGTCTGTTGATCCTGGAGATTTCAAGAGCCCCCCAGGATCTCTAGTCAAAAAGTCTATTTTTGATTCTAATGGGAGAAGAGTGCTTCCTTCTATGGCAGCAGACTGCCAAATTATGCATCCCATGCTGGCTCTTTCCTGACTGGCATTGCATAAGAGCTGTGGTAAAGATTTTAGTCTTTACCTACAAAGCTAGTTTGGCATGAAGGATTGATAAGCTGGTGACTGAAAACCAAATGTAGTATTTCATAAGAGAACATACACAGAAAGAGCTGCTGGGTGTTTTCCCCTTTTGCTCAGTAAATGAACTAACTAGCCAAATCCATTGTTAGGTATCTGTTAAAGGGCTTTTGTTTTCCCATAAATAACCCCTGCAAGTTTTGAAAATTAAATCAGCCATCTCAAGCAGGCTTTTGGAAATGCCACCAGGGCTGAATGCAGTCAGCATGCTCAAGAAATCATTTGTCATGATTCAATCAATGGGCCAGAGCAAAAATCTAAAGACAGGCTGCAGTAGAATAAAACAATGTCAGGTTCCATGCATAAAATCACTTCAAAAATGATTAGTCCAGCAACAATTTCATACTTATCATATCCTACATATTAAAAAAAAAAAATTACTGAAGTGGGAAGAATACTATATTTATCAAAATAAGCAGAGCATAGCTGCAGCCAGTGATGTAGGCAGCAACAGGAAACTGCTGGATTGCCTCTGTTGATACCTTCCAATGCTGTGGATCCAAAGCTGGAATAGGTCCCTGGTTCACTGAAGTACTTAAGCATGTGTTTGATTCCCAGTGAGTTCAAAGAGACTTAATCTTGTCCTTAAATTTTTAGTTGAATGAGGACCTACTACCTTGATGCCATTTTTTTGGAAACATCCACTGACTTCCATGACTGCAGACTTAGACTCCTAAATAGGACTTGCAGAACTGTGGATCTGGGCCTTAGTTGTTCATCTATTTAGCTCGACACATCTGTCCTGAGTAGAGCGTGTACTGTCTATCAGCAATACATATTTATCCAGCCTTGGAATAGTTAATGGATTAAAGGAATATCCTTACTAGAAATCTCAGCTGATTAGGACGATAGAGCATGACTCAGCAGAGTATTTCAGCATGACCGCACAAGCTGGATAATAAAATGAGGTTAGTTGGTTTTGGTCTGGGAATGCTCTGGATAAAGTTACTCCCCAGTTACTCCCCATCCATTTTCTCATAGGCCAGATACAGCTACGAGGACACAATTAGGTGGACAAGGTCTAAGGCTCATGGGGTTGCAGAGCAAAAGAATCTCTGGCATTTCACAAAGATTCAGACCAGAGGCCGCACTGCAAGGTGGGCGAGGTGGAAGCCGCGGTAAAAGTGTCACACACAGCACACAAGGTTTGACGGGTCTGTGTGGAGCCCCATTAAAGTCAATGAGAACTAAACACACACTTTGCTCTGCAGAGATGGGATTACTCATGTGCCTAAAATTAAACATGTGGTTAAGTGCTTTGCTGAATCAGGGCCAGAGAGATGGAAAATGAGCACTGCCAGTACTGATTCTCCCCCATCCTCTTTTCCACACAGCTGCCTCCTGACGCCTGCTGACTCTTTTGTAAATAAGGATTGTAGCTATAGTACTTATTAATTACTGAAAGAAACTAGGCCATATCCAAAGTCCTGTCCTCACTGACGTCCTACTTAGTCAAAACTTCCATTAACACCAAGTTAAAATTTGACTCCATGATCATAAAAATGGGATTCTATAGCATAAGAATAGACTTATTCCTAATACAATGGATGGAGATGAGTTTCCTATGACAGAATAAAATTGGTGGGAATGTATAAGTAGCAGACAAGTCCAAAGGAAAAGTAAATTTTCTATTGGGAAATACACAGTAGAGAGCTTTTTCTGCACTTTTGTGTGCACTTAATCAGTTGTCAAATCTTTTAGCAGGAATTGGCTTTCATTTTACCATAAATAAATTTTACAGCATCTGAGAAAATTACATACGTTTGTGCACAGCAGGTTTATTATTAACACAATTGCTCATTTAAAAGCAATGTTTATAATTATTAATTTGATCCACCATGCAAAATATTTGCGGTCACGTCAAATTGTTTCTTTAGTTTTAAAACCAAAAATGCAAGCTAGAGTGTGGAATCTGTTTGAATCAGGGAAAATGTCATATGTGTGTGTTCGACATAAAAGACTGTTCATATGATAAGCATATGGAATTTATGTTACGTAAACTTGGTAAATCACCATCTTCTTACATTTCCTCACCGCTTTCAGAATGACGTTCAAAGAGTTACATTCAACCTTCTGTTACAATAGTCTATACTTCCTCTGTCCATGTAAGCACCCCATGAGAAAACAATTGAGATAAAGTATATATGAATTTAAATGATACTACAGATATTATAGCTTAATAAACTGTGTGTTTTATTTTTGTCTAAATTATAAAACTATGGATTTTCTGATAAATGCAGATGATAGGGCTTTGATGTGCATTTTGTTATCTTTGTAAATGTGGGCATTTGATCTTTCTAAGTGGGATAAGCAGTGCAAAATAGGCAGGATCTAGACCTTTAGAAAAGGTCTTGCCCTCTCACAGTGCAACAAAATTTAAAAGATTTAAAACTACATAATGTGTGGTTTGTTCTGTTAAGTTAAATCAATATTAGAGTTAAGACTGAAGAATTCTGAGAATTTTTCCACAAGTCATTTAACTTATCTGTTTCTCCACTTGTCAGTCTATATGATAGTGTATTACTGATAACTGACTTTGAACCAATGCAGTAAAATGGACTTAGAATTATAAAAAGCTTGAAGATATTAGATGAAAATCGATATGTAAGTACAAGTTATTATGTCTAATATATATTAAGTATAATATAGACCCTACATGGTAATTAATAATAACCAATAATGATAATAGTAATAACAATAATAATAATGGAATGCACAAAAATCCTTGGAAAACATGGTGTCTTTCGTTACTGCCAGTAGATCTGGGTGTACAAGAGAAGATATTCCAGCTATTTGCTTTTTAATAGAGAAAGTGAGTTGCCAGGCTGGACACTTATCAGTAAGGTTTTGCTAGATATAGACTAACCCCAGGAAAGGCAGAACTGGTCACATATTTCTGCCATGCTCCAGAGAACCATAAAGCTTCTTAGACCCATGCTTCAATGTTCAACTCCTTTCTTGGTTTTTGCCTTGATAATCATCATGAAAAGCACAACCCAAGACAATTGGTTTGAGTTGTTTTTTGTCAATCCTCATATATTAAACGCACAGATATTATGTCTGTGGTGTTTCGGTGTAAGGGGGATGTGCACACACCATACACATCAGAAAATAAAAAGGAGAGCCTAGGCCTCACAATGTCCATATCTTGCAAGAGCCACTTTTCTTTAGCCATTGTGTCTGTACTTACACTTCAGCAGTTGAAAGCTGAAGATAGAGAGAAACAGATCCATATCAAACTTCTTTCCTCTAACTGACAGCTGAAGAACTTGGTGGCTAAAACTCAAAAGTGCTGCTGTCTGTCAGACTTTCCTGAGGAGCAGCAGACCTGAGAGCTGGTGCTTTTTCTTGGCTGTAAAATAATCACCCTAAGCTGAGCTCAAGTAAAATGCATTTAAAAAAGTTACATATTTTCTTTTTCAGCATTACTGTTTATGAGGGAATGAAGAGTGTTTAGGGAATGCAACCCAGAAAAGATGCTTTTTTTGTGAGTAACTGTGACGAGATTAATATTAGAGTGACTATAACTTTACAAGACCAGCTCATTTTGGAAGATAGTGACATTTTGATGAATCAGCTAAAGGAAGGAGATAAAAGGGAACAATGCTGCACTGTTCTGAGCAGCAAGGGATGTCTAGGTGTATCCTAGTGGAAGCACTGACCTGTGACAGTTTACGTCTGGCACTGGAGTATGCAATTTTTCTCTGTCTGCATCACTATCATCTGCTTCCCCACTTCCTCTAACCATTTTATAGTGCTGGTGTAATGGTCTGAGAACAGTTCTTGCAGTCCCGTGAAAGGACATCCCAAACTAGGTAGGACAGGATCAGTGTGCAATGTGAGGTGAGGTGTCACAGTATCAGAAAATACATGTATTTTCATACATATTTTTATGAGTTTTAATATATTTTTTAATATGCGTGTTTTCTGTGATGGTCTGAGTGTTGCAGAAAAATCTACTGTACAGGGCCCAGGAGTAAAAAGCCTGCACTATTAACCCATCCCAAAAATGAAGAATGGAAGCTGAAATACTTTTGCCGATCAGTTCTTAGAATGATTTCAAGAAGATTAGGTCCCTCCGTGCAATGTAGCTGAAGAAGCCATTTAGCCTGCAAGTCAGGCAGGACATGTCAGTTAAGAATGACCTGGTTTCATTGGACTGGCTAAGACTACAAGTATTCTCTGAACTATGCTGGAAAGCAACCACAAGTCATATGGTTCTGCTTGGGGAAACCATGGAAGAGTGAGATTAATTTTAACCTGAAAAATGAAGTTCTGTCATTTGGGATTGCTATCGCACAGAGACAGTCTGGTCTGTGCCTGTGCTACCCTCAGCCTATCCAGTAGCTGGTGCAGAACTGGGGGATAACAAAGCTGGATTCAAGTAATTGAATTAAAGAGTTTCATGGCTGGTCATTTTAGCTTCCTGATGGAGGGAGAGGAATACAAGAGAAGGAAGCATGAGGTAAGAACTGTGAACAAAGCCTGGGGGTATGATTTGTTATGGTTTAGGATCACATGAGTAGTCTTGAAAGAGTGTCAGCAAAATCTGGGTGTGGTAAAAGTGCATCCTAGCAGAAGGTCTTAAAACAAGCAACAAAACAATAGCAAGAGTTCATGTGATGCAGACCGATGGCCAAATACAGGAAACCACAAAGTGTGCTTGCTGGCAGAGAGGAAGAAGTGCCTGAGAGTGGAAAATCAATGTGATAGCCCAGTAATGTCCAGGAGGGACCCAGACACTTCCTTACACAGCACCAGGAATTGTGTGGGCGACCCTGGCTCTGTCTGCTCAAGGATGGATCAGGATAGATGCCAGTAATGAAAGCAGCAACTCGGGGGGAGCGTATGCAGGGGGGGAAAGCAGAGCAGCAGGAGGGAAAGTTGGAGCTAGACAGAAATACCCATTCCACAGCCTACCATCACACAAAGTGGTCTGTAAGATCAGTCGGAGGCTGAAAGCAACTTGTCCTGCAAATGACCTTATGAAGGAGAGCAGCTGGCTAAGTGCCCTCTGTCTTTTAAGAAAAACTAGAGTCTTTGGGATTATGTCAGAAATTTATTGGTGTCTGTAGATGCTCACACCTGGAGCACCTTCCCCCAGTGATGAATAAGGAAATCTAAGGGTCCCACTGGCCATGAACCAGAGTGGTCCAACTGCACAAGACTACAGGTGAGCCTGAAAACCCATTACCTGAGGAAAAAGTTACCTTTACTGAGATGTCAATGGACTGGAGTGGTCTAACGTGAGACTGAATGGAAGGAATCACTAGGTGGATAAGTACAATGTAAACTTACAGCACATATGAGTGTCACAGGCTTTTTTGATAAAATCTAACATACTGCAAAATAGAGGAAAACATGAAATATGTAACCTTGTTTTACAAGTCTTAGTTGTAAGACACTGGCAACACTGCTGTTGCCAGTACGTGCAGTCAATCTAATGGTATACCTTCTAGTTGTCTTCACTGAGTGGGCTGAGTGGCTGGAAGGACGCAGTGTGGGATCTGTCAGAACATCCCTACAGAAAAGCATTGCCTTTTTTCTGCTGCTGGCAACTTAGTGTTGCAGCAGCATGTGCAGCAGAAGCATTTGGTATTTTGCCAAAGAAAAAAGGAATGGGTGTTACACTCAAACTGCTTGGTAGCATTTGACTCTTTTTGTGTTTCACACATACCTCTACAGTGTACCCAAAGCACCGTGGAGGCAAAGCAAAATCTGTATGCAAGTCAGAGAGGAGACTGACACTGAAAAGTGATGGAAGCTGGCTGGATTTCACTAAAAAAATGGGGTGGAAACAGGAACTAGTACACAGTCTTATGCCATCAAGCAGTTATATGGATGGAGCGACCACTAAGGGCAGCCTTTTCTTAATTGTTTTGTCACATTGTTTCTAGGATCTTTTGCCCTACTATCCCTACTACACCACTCAGATATTTGAAATAAATAAATAAAGTGGTGGTTGTGAAAATGGCCTTGAGAGCCGGTAAATGCCAGTCAACATAAGAGTGCCCAGTACTGTCTCCTTCTTGGGGAGACATTACAGAGTCTGCAGAAGATATGTAAAATGCCCCGACTAACATGGAAAGTACCACTGATCAATATTTTATACTTAAATGTGATGAAGTGTAAAAGTGTGATTAATGGGGTAATTAAATTCCCTTGCTTCCAGCAGAGACCTGAACTTGGACTTTGAGGGTTTTTTCAGTACCATAATGTTTAGCTAGTTTAAAGGTACTCCTTAATTTCATTTTGAGCTTATATCCCAATTTTACAGAGGTACAGTGAAAAATTATGTCACATTGTCAGCAAAAATGATTAGATTATGATCCTTTAATCACTCATATTGAGCATGAAGGCCCTGATTCAGCAATGCATTTAAGTGTGTTTTGAATTTTAATTATATGTGAAGACCATTGTTATTCAGAAAAGTGTTTAGGCATGTGCTTATATGTTTTGGCAAACTGAAGCTTGAGAGCAATAAGAGGGCATCTGGCACCTACCTAAGAGCTATCAAGGGTGAGTCATAGTAGTGAAACTGAAGCTGTGGTCACAGAGAGTTATTACATAGAGCAATCTCCCAACTCTGTACTGCTTATTCCAGTGTTCAGACTCCTGAACTGTCTTTTTGCAGGTTGAAAACACATTATTTTACTGGGGTTCTTTCCCATCTTGTCAAGCAAGGAAGATGAATATGGGAATGTTTGTTTTCTCATTGCACTTTCCACTGGACAAATAATTCCCAGCACACAATGGCGACTGTTAAACAAGCATCTGCTGTAATTGAAAGGCTCCCATTGATTTTAAGGAAAGCTGCTTCAGGCCCTGGGTGAGTCACTGCACCGGCAGCCCTGGTCTCAGCACTTCTTGTCTTGTCTCTGTAATGTGGCAGCAGATCAAGGTCTCTCAGCCAGTGACTAACAAATGAGCAGACTGGAGAGTCATTTCCCAACCCTAAAGTCTTCTGACAGCAGGCTGCTGCCTCTTTCTGGCTGTTTTATTCTTTCTAGGTGTCTCAGTCATCAGTGCAAGCTACCCTAGGATGGGTAGCTTGTCTCTAACCTCACCTGACACAGCCTCTGGGGTAGATTCTGCAAGCACTGTACTTGGATGCAGGGCACCACTGCTCCACATGCCTCAGCCACGATGCTAAGGGAAGAATTTAACCCCCTGTCAATTCAGAGCAATAAATAACTCCCCAACTGGTTATCAGCTGTTTTACCTGCAATGTCCAGGACCATTTAAATCTTACTATGACTGATTAAAAAACATAATGGAAAATTGATTTTTTTCTGCTTTATAGGAGGAAAATCAATGCAGATTAAGGCCAGGAGGAACACCAAAAGGGAAGAAATGGAATTGAAAATTCCACTGGACTCAAACCCAAACCCAGGAGTATACATTCTAAACTGCGGGAACATGTGCTTTCCAAAGCCTCCTAAGTCTCTGCACTGGTAAAATAAGCTCAAACAAACTTAAAGCAGATTGAAAATAGATGGGGTGTCTCTAAGTGGAAAGAGACAGTTATCCTCTGCACCTGCTAACAAACACAGTTCTTTCTTTTGTTATGAAATGTCTCTAACTTAAAATACTGCCTGAAAGTAAACTCTATCAAATCATCATGAATTCTTCAAAGGCATTTTGGAAGACACTATAAACCATAGGCTTTATTGTAGCTTTATTTAGGATTTGAGGAGAGAGAATACTGCAATCAGAAAGGAAGACAGACAGACAGACAGACAGAGGAAATGATTACCTTTCAATCCCTCTGATTTAGAAAGAATAACATGCTTCTTTCTTGATCTGTTATATTATATACTTACAGAATAAGATTTGATAATGTGGTATAAAACTGTAACTCACTGCTGAAGTGATATCATTCTGCGCTGAATACCAGAGACTTCTAGACCTGGGACTTCTGTGACCTTCCTAGAATGCCATCCTCCCACTGCTTTTGGATTAATCACTGTATGCTCTCCTCCGTACCTTTCCAGCAGAAGGGATTAATGCAAAGGCTGGGCAGCCATGCTGTCCCTGCTGTGTAGTCACTACTCCTCATTTAGAATAAAAGGTCAATTTTGACATAAATACAATTTTTTTGTAAATATTTTTTTCTATTTTTATGTTCCTCAAACTCTTTCAAACAAACTTAGGTAAGTTTTCCTCCTTTCTGAAGTTGTGCAGCCACACATATTTATTCCTCATGTAAAGGAGAAAAGGTTGTTGCTGCAGTGCAGTGCTCTAGGCATTTAAGATCTGCTAAAACTACAGCAGCAAGTAGGTACTTTTTCTGGTGGTGATGGGTGCATATCTGGCTGAGGATATACACCTGAGCTTGCTGTTAAGTTTTGTAGACCTTCCCAAACACTTCAGCATTTCACCTCATAAGGAAAATAGCCTGGGGAAAATGCTAGGCATTAGTTGTGGGAAAGATCTTCCTGTCTCCATTTTGACAACGGGATTAAGAAAACATGATTTCTAATGGCTACACTGAGAATTAGGGATGTTTGACATCTGTTTCTGTAATTCTGAGCTCCCCAAATGCTCTAAAACCCATCCAGAAGCACCAGGTTCTGTGATAGGAACACCAGAAGTACCTCAAGAGGAATATAACTGGGAAACCGGGCACTGCATATAATGGGTACTGGCCTCATCCCCAGCTGCCTGCAGCTGGAGGACCCTGAGCTCAGCATTGCAGAAAACCCACTCCAGTCTTGTTCTCCCATTTTTTTCCATCATGTTCTCTGCTATATGCGTGTTTTTGTCTATCCTTTGCCAAACTTTGACCATCAGAAAACTTATAAACTCAAACTAAAACATTTGGCTTAAAAAGCTGCAATAAAAGTGAACACTGGGGAATATGAATCAGATAAATGTGTCCCTCTGACAAGAGTTTGTTATTTCTACTGAAAAATAATTTAGTATTCCATATGTTTTGCCACTGAAGGTTTGATTTTAGAATGCACATTATAGAAACTATCAGAAATTTTCTCTGAAGCTGAGTTCAAATATGTGCAGAAGTTAGACATTCCTCTTTTTTTTTGTATGTTAATAACATTATAGCATTCTCCCCATAGACTGTATGGCAAAGATGGAGATATATTTACAGACAGCCTGTGTGAGACAGCCAACTTTCGTGTCTGTACCAAAGCAAAGATTACTTAAGTGACCTAAGGATTTGCTCTGTGTTCACAAAATCAAGCTCATGGCTCAGTTTCTTTTTGCTGGTAAAGTTCTTGGGTTGCTAACAACATTTTTGGATTCTAGCTTAGTAGACCTTTTGCCTGGCTGGTGTTGCCCTGGGGCACTGTTTATCAGATAGTATTCATGACTAACTTTTGTCAGGACTCTTTCAAAGCTAAAGAGAAATTCTTATTTAAGGAGGGTTGGAATTGCAAATAAAGAAACTTTTTTCTTAGCTGATTTCATCTGTGATGGGGGGGGGAAGAAGTACTTTGTGGGTTGTTTGTGGGTTATTTGTACACATAGACGATTGTGTCACAGGAACCTTTTATCCAACTACCATCTGCTGCTGCTAATGGAAACTGTCCAAATTGGCCCAAATTAGGCAAGTCTCTGAGACCAAACCATATGAAGAATGAAGAATCTGCAGTCAGTTAAATGTTCAAAATGGAATTCTAAAATGGGTGGGTTTCTTCCAAGCCCCTCACTAAAATAGCTGACACATACAACAGTGCAGTGCTGAGGGTGAGTCCAGGGAAAGAGGGATAACTCTGAGGTAATGGAAAAGGCAGTTTCCTGGAACAGTTGAAATATGCTCTGTGCTTTGGATGGGTCTATACGTTGTGGGTGCTCAGAATAGGGTGGAGAGCCAGGAGGAATCACGCAGGAATATGTATTTCAGCAATGGACTTTAATAACACAAGACAACCGAGCAGACCCACCTTGCACGTGCATGTGTTTAATAGCTGTGGTGGAAGGTTAGTGAATAACAGCCTGATGCCAAATGGACATCAATGGGATCAAACCATGTGTTTGGATATAGGAAGGAGCATTTCTTGTTGTACACAGAGTAAAGCAGAGTGCGGCAGCAACTCCCTGAACCCACGGTAGAGCTCTGGCACATGAACAAAAATCTGGCTGTAACCCTGCACAACAAGGACCATGCATGTACACACATGTGCACGCAATTTAATGGCATGAATGTAACAAGAAAACTGAATATGAAATATTACAGAAAGCCAATAATTCTGGTTTATATCTTTCTTTCTCCTTGATGTGTAAGAGAACCTGGCTATTTTAAAATCTGAGTTCTGTTTATATAGCCAAATTTAATGCTCTTTCTTGTGCAAAATAGGGTAGGAAGGAATTTAAAATGTCAACATTCTCTAGGCCTGTTTATCTCTTTTCATGCCTCCCTCTGTATTAAGTATTAAGGAATAGACACTAGATGATAGAAACTATGACAGTTCTGTGAAGCTATGACAAGTTATATCAGCTGCAAACATGATTCAAAATCTCAGAAAATGTACCTGCCCTGCAAAATACAGATTTAATCACATGGTAGCTAGTATATGGGAAAATCCTTTTGTTGACCATGCAGGTTCCAACTTTCACTCCTTAGCAGATTCAGGAAAGTAAATGAAGGCTTTAATACAGAAAGTCAGTATTTTCCATGAGATGCATTCAGTAGGACACTGCTGTTTTCGAAAAATTTCTAATGGAAATGGGAAAGATAACATTATTTTTATAAACTTTACCTATGAAGTATAACAAAAACAATCTCGTGATGCTAAATTCTCTTAAAGGTCACCAGAGATTGATCAAAGTCCAAGTTTGCTGTTACCAGTGTGGAAAGACCTTGACATAAATGGGTTGGTTTGGTGATGATAAATTTTATGGGAGCTAGAGCTAGGTATATTTTCCCAAGCAAACAAAGTAAGCAAACATTACTAGGGAAAAAAAAAAAAAAAAGAGATTAAATAAATTAGAAAGCTGCCACTTTGCAAAACACAGGGAATTCTCTCCCCTGTGCCAATGTACCTGAGTGAAAAAAGTGCCTGAATAGGGTCTCCAAATAATTTTATTTTTGTGTACACTAGAGATTATAATCTTCACTTCATTGAATACTACACCACACATCAATGTAACTGGAATCCAGCATCTATATGTAATAGCCAGTAGCCAAGCAATTGACTCCCTGTTCATAGAATGTATACAATTCTGTGACACTGCAGGGGAGGAATCTGGGTCACCTGCATTTCCTGAGTCACTGCAGTCAGTAAAAGCTATGAATGCTCCACTGAACTGATTAAACTTCTGCTACAAAACTTGTGTACAAAAAAACCCTGAGTGGTTCATGTTTTGTATTTTACCATATTTGCAAATAAAAACAGGAACGGCCTTAGCTCTAATTCAAAGTAGCAATGTCTTTAATACACTAAAAATGCAGCAATGTCTTCAATCTATTAAAAATTAAATTTAATATGACTTTATTGCTGGCATATGCTAATTTTATTTTAAAGTATGGAGGCAGAGGCCACCTGAGATTTCCATTCAGGATTTCATGTATACAGAGAAGGTGTTTTTCCAACTGAGCAATTAGATGAGAAGAAACAATTTAGTTCTGCTAATTCAGTTGCTGTTTCTGCTTTATTGTTCATTGACAATCTAGAACTCCTTGACTATCCTCTCTGGATTTGTCTACATTGCAGTACAAAACACTATTTGGTTCACACATTCTTATGAAAAATCAAACTGACTCTGCTTAGAAGTAATCAAAGGTTTATTCCTTATAATAATTTTCCCTTGTTTATTTAACTTTTGAGAATTGTGCTTTTGCTGTTGTTAGATATGTTTTGGTAATGTTGACACGTTCCCTTTAAAATAAGAGTAATCATGGTTTTCCTGGCTTTACTTCACGCCTGTACAGCAGGAAGCCAAGAATGTACTGAAGTTAAGAAGTAAATTAGGTTATCCCATAGAAAATCTGCAGGGATTGAGGTGGAAATTAGACTTGCGTCTTTGGCTGCTTTTGTTCTGCTATGGGACAAAGGTCTGATGTTGCTGCCATAGAGATATATCATTTTTTGTCCAATTTTCACAGCCTATATCCCCAGCTGTACATTTGAAGGACAAATGAAGTAGAAGCAGACAGATCTAGAGTAAAAAACTGCCTTTCAACATCTGCAGCACAGGGGAAATGTCAGTATCCTGAAAAGTAGAGGACTGATGGACAACGCAATGACTCGCTTCTTTCTATGGGAAGGAAGATGACAAGGAACAGACTTTCAGCTGTTGATGAAGCTTTTCCATCTACTGGGCAATATAGCTGCCAAGAAATGATGAGAAGCAGGATATGATATACCACTCATACTCCCTATCCTCCACCTGCACAAAATCCAGGCTGTGTGCCACAGACCTCTTGGTTATGTTGCAGGCATCCATCTGTCAAGTAGGACTTTCCTCAGAATCAAGGTCTTAGGCCAAATTAATCCCTGAGATAATTCCATTGTGTTTTGTCTAAGGAAATATCAATTACTGTGAACGGAAGGATGATCTCATGATGAAAGCAGATGAATGACTTGGAATCATGGCTGGGATCTCAGATAGATTCCTCTTTTGCTGTAGAGTTCCCCACGTGATCTGGATAAACTGATATAAATGCCAGTTGCCTCAATTTCCCCTTGTGTAAAATGACGTTAATTCTAATTTGCTTCCAGAGTCACCTTTTAAGAATCTGTATTTCTTTGAGCTGTTTTGATAAACAGGACAACGACAAGAAAAAAAGAAAACTGGTATATTGCTATTTTTATGAAGTATGAAAAAACAGTGAAGAGGCTCATGTTCTGGGAAATGACAAATAGATATATTTGCAATTAGCAAGTTTACACAGTCAACTTAGTCTGAACAAGAAGGATTAAAAACTCTTTTTGATCTCTCTTTGAACTACCTCAAAGGACAAGGGAGATAAATATGTAAAGCAGATTAGGATTAGTCTAGAATGGAGTAATATTAAGAAAATCATCCTTGAAAATTCAGAAGAGACTAAAAACTGCCCTTTTCTCTGCCATTGAGATATGCTCACCTGTGAGTCACACAAATGCTCTTGCATGTTTTGTCCATACAAAAAACTTCCCTTTAACTATCTTTTTTTTCCTCCCAGAGAGAGTCTGCATAACTAGATTAGGTCAAACTAAAAATGCACTGGTTTTCTCTCTCTCTCTCTCTCTCTCTCTTTCTCTCTCTCTCTCTCTCTCTTTGTCCAGTTCTGCAGCAATACTCTAGCTCCACTGACTGATCTAAAGTAGGAACTGGTGCCTCCTGGAAATGTATGTCCTTAGGAAATGTGTTTGGTTAAATCCTCTTTCAAGTACTGATGCAAGTCCTACATGTTCTTGTTTTTTTTCTGCATGTGTTTAGTTTTTACCGTCATATTTCAAGCAGATTTCCATAGGATTTTACAGTTTTGCAGTTGCAACTTATATTTACTTTGGCTGTCATTGCTGATGTTATTATTATCATAACGTTAGCAAAATAATAATAAAAAAAAGCAATTTCTTAGAGGAAGCAGAAATACTGGTCTCTTTGAGGATTAATATGATCTTTTTAGCATGATGGGGACACAACATCTTGGATCTTACTCCACAAAATCAGACAGCTTCACCTCTATGAATCAGTTATTAATTGTGAAAGCAGCAGTAGGTTAAACATTCTCCTCTACTCCACTTTCTTCACTTCTGATAAAGTAAGGTCACTTTTTCCTTCCTTACATAACACCAACTTATCCTCGACTGCTAACAAAAACAACTGCATGGGTGTTTCGAAATGCACCAAAGTTTACATTCCTGAGGTTCATTAAGCCACACCTTTGGGTGTAATTTAGGTTGTTCAAAAGTAGGCACAATATGTTATAACACTTATTTGATGGTATCTGAGCATAAAAAAATTAAAAATCCCACTTGATTATTCCTGTAGTAACACTTAATATCCAAAAACCCCAACAGCTTTTAAGGGGTTAGCCTTTCTCTTCTCAGATGCTTTAAGGAATCTGACACAAATATTTTCTACAAGCTCCAGCAAATGAACCCAGTGTATAGAAATTGAAGTGTCTAATCTAATCTGTTGAGGGATCTGTACCACATGCATTACCCTGACATTTAAAGTCTCATAGTCAATGACCGGTTAACCAAATCTGTCACTGTGACAGACATGTATTTCTACATGCTGTGCCACAACTTAATCTTTCAGGCACAGTTTAAGTGAAGTATACTGTAGTACAGTGACTCAGAGTCTATAATGTCTTTAATGAAGAAATTTCCCAACTGGTATTAAGACAGATCATTTTGATTGCCATACTTGCAATAAAGCAAAATAAGGTGAATTTGTCGACTAAGCTATACGCAATAGATCAGCTGTTAGACTGCATAACTCTAGTTATCTTTACAGTTATTGCTATTATTATGTGCGGTTACAATCCTACACATCTTCCCTTTTCCCTGATACCAGTGTGTGACTTTCTGGAAGTGAAGGCTGTTTTCAAAATGTCAGCTTAGTGCCAGATCTGAACTTCTAAATTATCTCTTCTGACACCTTGGGATTACTGTACATCACACTGTAAATCTGCTATGAATCAGAATGTTATCTTATATCTCTGGATGCTATAGTAAATTATAATGTCTTTCATAACTCCATGCATTTAATACTTTTAACTAATTAAGGAAAAGAAGGAATTGTTCTATCATGATTTGATTTCTACCCTCTTGTTTTCTTCTGTGGTGTTGTTTGCTTAACAAGGACAATGATTTTTATGTTGAACTTGTCTCCAGTTTTCTGCACTGGCTCTTTCTGGCTGCTGCCCCCAGCTTGGCCTGACTTGCAGAGTCCCAGAGCTGACAGGTAGGGTGGTGCATGCATACGTTGCCATCTATTTCTTTCTATAAAGCAGGTTATCTCCATCAGAGAAAGCTCTTGCCATTGGGAGGAAACTTACCCTTTGTTTATACAGAGAAACATCTCGGCAAGATAGACTTTATGGATTCTTGTCAGTGTAGCTAAATCCACTTGGATAGGCTGATGGAGTCCTAATACTATCTCCAGCTACCCTGGAGCAGTTGGGATGTCCTGGGGAGCAAGTACTTTCTACACAGTCTTCATCCTACCCTTTCTTGACATTTGCTTTTATTAGACAGTGTCAGGCTTTGTTAAACTTTTTTTTCCTGGAGGATTTCTTTGTTTCTAAAGCTTTTCTGCTAGCCCTCATCTACCCCAGTCAGTAGTTCTGCCTCTTTGAAGAAAAAAATATATATGCTTTTGATGGATAACAAGAGACTTCTGCCATGGTGACTCAGCAGCAATTACACTGCTTTTTATGCAGAGTTTATTAGGATGTTCCAGAGAAAGAGCTGTGCAAATCTAGCGCGTAAGCTCAGCAATTTCACTGCAGCAAGAAGGACTAAGTCATGATGACTGGGATCTTAGCAGTAGGTCCATAATCAAATTGAGAATTGGCATTTTAAAAGAAGAATCACAGGTCTTCTGACAAAGAGTACCAACTCTTTAAAACCTAGGTTACTATGTTCTGTGCTTCAGGCTGAAAAGTTTAATGCCAGATCAATGTGATCTGCTAATGGGTTCAATAAGGTCCCTCAAAGCTTTAATATTCTCAACGGAATGCACCCTCCCCCCATGTCTGCAATTACTGTCACTGATGGAGATAACACACTCCCTGAATCTAAGTAGAAGCAGCTGAGATGTTTGTGACACTTGGGGCAGACTTTACAGGAGCACTTCAAGCATTGCTTGAAAAAGGTCTTAATGCACTTCATATATTTTGAGGTTGCAAAGAACAGCATTAAATAGTCACATAGGGGAGAAAGAAAACTTGTTAAAAGGTCCTCAATTTATTAGACACAGCTTGATGTACAGACTCCTATTCTTCAGAGACAGCATGATGTGCAACTTGATGGAAATCATGAGAAAACAGTTACACAAAAGGGCTGGCTAGCAGCAAAAAGAGGCAACATTTTAAAAACTCTCTATAAAAAATAAGTAATCAGCTTGATGGACCCAAATCCATTCCATAACTTCATGCCTCTATATCCCATGAATTCCAAAAGATGTTTTCAGTGCATTATTTCCCTCGGCTAGGTTTCCTTCACAGTCTATTTATCTGTCCCACTTGCAGTGTGCAGCTCAAGCTATGCCCACCTTGCCTCGCACAGGCAGCACCCCAATGCGGGGCTGTCCTGAGGGAGCCCCAGCTTGCAGTGATCCTTTGCCTTGGGGTGCCTTTGTTTCCAGCCCCCGTCTGCCAAGTATCAGTGGCTTTCCTTTGGTTTTGCTTAACTGGAAGCTCAGCTAAGGGCTCCCCGTGGATGTTCACACCAGTAGAGAGGGAAATACCAGGCTGTGGACAAGTTGGGAGCGTGTAATCCCCTGCTCTGGCATCCCATCCACAGTGGTAAGGGCCCTCTCTTTCTAACTAATCTGACCTATTTTTGGGGGTTAAGTAAAAAGAAGAAAAGGGGGAAAAGGAGAACAGGAAAGCAAGGAAAAAAAAGATAGGAAAGGGAAGAAGAGAAAAGGGGAACAGAGGAAAAGGGAAAAGAAAGGAAAAGAAAGTAAGAAAAAAGAAAAATGACAATAAAGAAAAAGCAACTGAAAAGAGAGAAAAACGACTGAAGTCATAAAGAAAACAGAAAAAGGAAAACGTTGAAAGGAGAAAAGGGGAAAGAAAACAGCCTCTCGAAGAAGGTAGCGCTCGGCGATTACCGGCGGCAGCGGAGCACGCCCGCCCCCGCCCGCCCCGCCGGACCCAGCGCGGGCGCTGCCGCGGGGCCGCCTCAGCACGGCCCGGGCGCGGGGGCCGCGGGGCGGGGCGCGGAGGGGCGGGCGCGGGGCGGGCCCGCGCGCAGGCGCGGTGGGAACCCGGGGCGCCCCACGCGGGCGCTCTCAGAGCCTCGGCGGCGGCGCCTGGCTCGGTAGCGAGAGGGGTGCGGGCCGGAGCCGGAGCCGCGGCAGTGCCGTGGCGCCGCGGGAGGAGGGCGGGAGCTGGAGACGTGCCCCGCTCCACTCAGCCCATCCGCGCTCTCCCCGCCGCTCGCCCCGCTGCCATGGGGTAGGGGCGGCGGAGCGGGGGGACGCCGTCAGGCTGCGGCGGCCGGCGGAGCGCGGAGCAGCGCCCCGTGGTGCCGGGGGGCGCGGGGGTGGCGCGGCGGGGCTGGCGCGGGAGGCCAGGCAGGGCAGGGGGCTGCCTCGGTGCGAGAGCGGCGGCGGCAGGCGGAGAGATGATCGCGGAGTTGTTGAGCAGCGCCCTAGGGCTCGCCCTGTACCTCAACACCCTGGGCGCCGACTTCTGCTACGATGACAGGTAGGGCGGGGAGCGGCGGGGGTGGGGGGGGGGGCGGGCGGGGGCTGCCCACCTGTTGGGAGCGGGGTTTTTGCCGTCCCCCTCGGGGTGTCCGGGGTGGCGCCGGAGGGTCCCGGTGGCTCCTGGGCTCTGGGTGGCCGCGGCGGCACCCGCCGCTCCCGGGGCTTTGACAGCTTGGACTCGGTCCTTTCCAACCCCAAGCAGCGGGAAGGGACCCGCCGCTCTAACTTGGCATGTCCCGGGCTGATCCCTGATGCGCGGTGCCAGCGGGGCGGGCGGCCGCCTCCCCTCCCGTCCCGTCCCGTCGCGGCGCTCCCCCGGGACCGAGCCCCGCGCGGGAAGTCGCCCCTGCTGCCCGGCTGCTCCCGGGAGCACAGCCCCGCCGGCGGGACCGGCGCGGGGCTGGCTGGGGCTGGGCTCCCCACCTGCTCCTCTCCTGGCCGTACCTGCCCACCAGAGCTGCGGGAAGGCGCTGTTCGCAGGCTGGGGAAATACCGCTTTGTGCCTTTTCCGGTGACTTAATCTGATAGCATTTAAAACAGATGCATAATTATAATGTATTAGGGAGAACAGCACGCCTGGCTAAACTTATTAACCGTCCTGGGGTGATTCATGCTCCATTGGAATTAAACCGTCCAAAAAGTGAGCAGGGATTGACTTTGACAGCTTTTCATCAGCCTCTCTCTATGGCCCCGGGTGCAGGCGGGCGAGCGGGTGCTCGGCGCGGCTCACCCTACCCCGCCCGTCCTGTCCCGGCAGCGCGTCTGGAGTCCTCCGGGAGCTGGCCACCCGTAAGGGGTGTCTGTATGCGAGGGAGTGACTGAATGCCCCTGGGTGGGATGTGTAAAGCGGAGGGTCCCTGCGGCGCGGTGCAGGTTCCCGATGCCCGCGAACTCCAAGCAGCTGTCCGGCAGGGTCGATGCCTTGGAGCCTTTGATGTGAGAGGGGGGACGCGAGGAATCGCAGTGAGGTGGGATTGGGTATGTGCCTGAGCAGGAAGATGTTTGTCGGGTGAGCTGAACTTCCCGGCGCGCTGATGGGATGCAAAAGGGTCAGATCTGTCCTTAATTAGGCATTTGCCTTGGGAAACAAGTTGCCTGTCCTGGAGTAGATTAGTTACTAAACTTGGAATTTTCCTCCCTTAAGCGATATTACAGTGCACCTGCCGTGTTTAAGGATCTGTCACCGCTTCCAGAATACTCCCCTCTATTTTCAAGGCTTGCTACTATTAAATCTATTATACTGGAAGCAAATGCCAAGTGTTAGTCCTGGTCTAGGTCTCTGGCTGGAAACAGAGTTGGCTGCAGAATGTGGCAATTCAGGCTTCAGCCCTTCAGGTCATTTACATACACTTGAAGCCTTGTGAGCAATTAAGTGGTTTTAGGTTTCTGTGAGTCTTCCAATTTCCTACAATGATTTTTCTTAAACCTATTTTAAAATTTTGAGACTTCATTCACAAACAATAAAAGAAAAAATTAGCTGTTACTCTGTAATGGGAGGTCTGAGTTGGATAAGT
Source organism: Lepidothrix coronata (assembly GCF_001604755.1). Taxonomy (NCBI): domain Eukaryota; kingdom Metazoa; phylum Chordata; class Aves; order Passeriformes; family Pipridae; genus Lepidothrix; species Lepidothrix coronata. The sequence goes on from NW_016690189.1 coordinate 3,537,776, forward strand.
AGAAAGTAGTGAATGCTTTGACACACTGATACTGTTTTAAACACCTTGTTATAGTTAGGAACTTCAGGAGTTGTGGAATATTTATATACAACATATATATATATATATATATATATATATATAATCCTATATAGCATATGTTGCAATGTTTGGGCAAAACTGGGTTGTTTAAGGACATGCTTATAAGCCTGTCCTGTAGGCCGGTTCAAATTGGTTAGACATGGAAAGCAATTCGAAGTACAACCTGGTGCTATTGATGTGGAGGTCAAGGTTACTCTTGATCTTTCCTGAGTGTGCTTTAATGCAGTTAGAAAAAAACAGCATTTGAGTGTAATTTCAGAGAGGGTGGAAAAGGTGGAAAAGGTAATCTCACACTGTCTTTGCTAGTACTAATCCCAGGCTATTTAGAAGGTGTTCTAAAATACTGTTTTGTTTATGTGTTTACCTCCTAGCTAAATAAAGTACTGTCATTGTAGCTAAGATTTAGGCATTCACTAGAGTGCTTTGAAAGCCAGTTAATAGCATTTCTGTATGTGGGGGTCATCTAATTAGGATATTTTTCAATTGCAGCACTGGAAGGGACAAGGCAGAAATGGCTGTTTCGTGCTAGTAATTGTTGAACTAGAAAGGTTTATCTATTCAAAGAGGCAGGCTCTCAGACCCGAAGTATTCTTTCAACTGTAATCACAGGATCTTGCTGCCCTGCAGGAGCCCGCTTGAAATGTAACACTAGAAAAGGAGGTTGGTGCTGGAGCTGCAGGACACAGCCCTCCATGAGGGAGATGTATCATGCTACTAACTTTAAGTGAATAAAGATTTTGCATTTAAGCAGGTAACCTGCAATGTCTTGTTTCAGGAGGGCAGCATGTTGCCATGGCTTTTTCTGCTTCCTTTGCCATCATATTGAAATTACATCAGACTGTTCTCTTTTTAATATAGTGATCAAGCTTACTACATAAAGGCTGTCTGTAATTGCTTTCTGTATTTTTTTACGTAGGTTGGGCAAGATTAAGTGGCATCATAAAACTTCTTATAGCAAAATCAATTTCCCAATGGTAAAACTTAATATTTTACCAGCAACATGGCACCAAACCAAAGACTATATGGACAGTGACATAACAAACTTGCTTGTAGTCTGGGCTTTATGACTCTGTATCAAAGGATTCAATATTTTATTTCCCACCCTTCACCCAATTAAACTGAAATTGAATGAATTTAAAGCCTGGGGAAGTTGAGTGAGCAAATGTACATGTTCTTACTTTTGGTCATTAGTCTGCCTAACTTGTTGTTTCTTTCAGACTAAGCAGATATATGGCACATGCATAATCAGTACAAACATGTGATATTTTTGATCAATTGACTTACCGATTACTTTGAATGAAAGTGACAGTCTTTAAACTCGAGAGCCAGTGTAAAGAAGCACTGCTTTTTTTTTTTTTTCCTTCCATGTAGGTGTAGACCTAGAAAACACAAGCTTTTGCCATCCTGGTCCCTGCTTCTATAATTCTCACAGACAGCTGTGATATTTCCTAGTTACATGTGAACTACGAACCCCCTTGTTCATCTAGGAGCAAATAGATGTATTTTTCCCTCTTTTTACTTATTTTTTTTTTTATTTGAAGCTGAATGCAGCATTCAGTAACCCAAAACAAGAGATAATGAGGGAAGAGGTGGTGGAAATATTTAGATGTTGATGTAATGCCAGAGTAGCTCACATTGCTTGATAATAAAGGTTTGTTTATTGCTGAGCAAAATCATCTTGGAAATGGTAATGGGGTAGGGAGAAATGCAATTGCCATTCCTGCAGATGCATTGAAGATCTTGCTTGTTGCACTGTGTTAAATCCAGATTTTTGGCAGATTAAGGAGGGCTAATCTCTGCACACGTAGTTCGTGTTTCGTGCTAATATCTACCAGTATTACAGGAGGGAAACCCATTGCTACAATTAGGCTTACACATCTGCATTATTATTTTTCCTTGCCATTTAAGCCTCCTCTGCCCCCCTCCCCCTCCCAATAAGCAATTTGATCTGCAGGTGCCTTACATTGAAGCTGTAGTCCTTCATGTGACCTGTGCTAACTCAGACAGGTCACTGTCACGTTATAGCTGGAGTGTGGAAGATTTAGTGTTCTGCGTATCTGAGGTCATGCATTGTTAAAGCGAACATGTCAAAAGCAACTCATCCATTGAGGCGTTCCTTTCTTCTCCTAAATGTCAGAAGAAAGGCATATTTTAAGAAGAGTAAGAACCTTTAACCTCAAGTGATGTATTTTCTCAAGGACACATGGACAAAACTTGTGCTCTGGAAAACGCGTACAGACATGTCTGTGTCCATGTAGGTCTCTTCCATGAGATTTGGTAGTGCAGACCAACTTTCTCTAGCCTGTACTGCATTTTATTTAGCTGACCTGAATGAGGCAGCCTTACTGATGGTAGAAAATATCCATCAGCCTTGTTTCAAAGTTGCTGGGCAATATTCCAAACTGCGTTGAAGAAATCATGATAAATGTTTTCATGCTGTGGTGTCAGACATGCAAAATTTAAAAACAGGCTGAGCCCATACACATTTGACGGTACCTCTGTCGGGTCTGCCACATGAGATTTAATCTAGCAAGTGACCCAAATACGTGCACTAGAAGAACAAGTGTAAGTACACTGGGGAAAATTGCTCGCCATCTGTCTCCTTGTTGTGTGTGTATATTTGATTATTAATTTACATTTCTGATTTTTATGGCCCCTTTTTGTCATCTACTTTCAATTTTTCAGCTCCAACTGCACCTCTCCAGTAGCTTTAAGTAGCTTCAGTTTGCAAGTGGCTGAAAACTGAATTCCAACAATGAGGTTGGTTTGGGAAGACACAGACTAGTGTGTGTTCTCTGTAGTGTTTTCTCTTTGTCGCCTCTATTCTGTCTTCTGCATGCTAGTTTCAAACCACCATAAAGATAATTTGTATATGAAACAGTGGCTTTTTAACATATTCATGAAGGAAAAAAGTAACCTGAAGAAGATGCCTAAGTAACTTGGGCTGTGTAGTTTTCAGGTGTTGTAGTTGAGTATTGACCAAGTGAACCAGTAACTAATGGGATGAACCTGGCACAATAACAATCTATTAATATGATACCAGTTTCATTTATAAATGCTGAACGTAACCTGAAAATACGTTTGGATTTTGATTTTAAAAGGGTTTGTGCATAAAAAGTTGTGTTAACTGAAAGACTTTGATCAAAATATGAAAAATGTGAAATCTTATTTTCATCAAATATTTTTATTTTTTTATTTTATTTTTTTTTTCCTTTTGAGATGTTATAGTATAGAGATTTTTGGAAGCAAAAAAGAAATTATGCCCCCACAGGCTTTCTTGTTGCACATGTAACACTAACATAAAGCATGTCACTTCTGGTAGCTGGTTCAGAGAATAAATTCATGACTGTTAGCAGACGGAGAGTCTCCCTGAGTCACTGATGGGATGTGCCTCATCTGCAGGAAGTTCTTCCAGCACACAATGGAGTTACAAATTGAAATGATCAGCTTTCTCCAGCATCTCCCATATGTATTCCAGCTGCACTTCTGAATCCTTAAAGTTTGCCAGAGTGAAAGTCGCTGAAAAGGCTCCAAAGTATCTCATCTCAATTTGTTAACCATCTGATAGCTGCAAGAGTGATGAATTAGAGCTCCTTTACTTTTCTCATCTGGAAGTTTGCCTTTCCCTTGTTGTTGGCTGCTAGGACCTTTTAAAAATTTTTTCTGTGAAGTTGACTGAATCAGACTTTGCTCTTTGTTTGTGGAATTTCTTTCTTTAGCTGAAATATTTAATGCTGAAGCTGTAGATGCAAGCCTGCTGCCAACCTGGGGTGAAAGGTGCTCCAAATATACAGTTGGAAAAACAGAGTAAATCAGAAGACAGAGATGCTTATTGTTATTGTTACTTATGTAAAAGTGAATCTGTTCTTTGCACCAGTGTTTTAGGTTAGATTTTTAAAATTTTTATTTCTAAATATTTTATAGGCTTTACACAGCTTTTGGGTTAACTGTCTTCTTTTTGGAAAAGAAACCTTTTTAAACTGTCCATTTCCCTCAATGTTCTTTTAACTCTAATTTTTGTTGAAATGGTTGTTTCTTTTATCTGGAGACCTGAACCTTATGCTCAAAGTTCTTTGTTCTTTGACCCTCAGATTTTTAAATAAATTTGGGAATTTCTCTTGACTGTGGAAGCCTATGCCTTTGGGCTTGGCAACCTTTGAACTTAAACTGCTGTCCTGCTTGGCGTGATTGATCGTATAAACTCTCCTTATCTTCATTTAGGGTGGGAGCTTGCTCTGTGGGCAGGTTTTTTAAGTCAGGATGGCAGTAGAATTTCACATCTATAGATCAGGTTCTTAGGTCGTATGCTTACAGTCTCAGGATAGTCCTCCAGACTTGAGATATTTGTGTTATTGTTTGCACAGGCAGTCCCTCCCCGCTAAGAGGGTGCAGTTTCTTTCCCAGTTTCACCCTCTGCAGAGCTCCATACTAACCGTTTTTCCCCAAAGGCTAGCCCGCTGTTAAATGAAACTTCAAGAGTCAGAAGAAGGTGTTTTTTGGAATGGCATCCTAAATATTACTTAGCATGTCAACACTACTACTCAGTTTGTTACTTCAAGACAGTTGAAATATTTTGCAGACCTGTGAATAGCTTATAACAGACATCTTTGAAGGCAGCGACATGCACTTGGCTTCGTCTTCAGAGGATGCTTCAGGCTAGCGCAGGGTTGCTGCTGTTTGTGTATGACAGCTTGTTGTGAAACAAAGAAACAAGCTGGATCACTGGGGCAGCAGCCAAGGCTCAAGTAATCTATCAATCTCTGTTTCACTTCAAGGAAAAAGAAAATCGGTAAATCAGACTGTTGAAGCTGATGAAATTTTGTCAGCCAGCCTCTGTAACTGGGGATGGCTCGTTGATGATGCTTTACCACACTGGCCTTTCCTGGCCTCATTAAGCTTTGAGAGAGAGAAAAAGTAAAAGTGGCTTCCTTGAATACTAATCCTTGTGTTCCCTAGGACACTGTGAATTACTCTGTTAGCCTTCGTTGTCCTAGTGGCTTCATGAGGAGGTTTTTCCAGAATAGTGGGAGGTTTCAGTTGGAGGGATATAATACTCATTTACTGTCTTCATGCCCCTTATTTTCTTCCTCCCTTCATCTTTTTAATTGCTCTTTGTTTTAGAATTATCGTGCTTTTAGCTTAAGATGTTTTGTCTTCTGTATCTTTTTTTATCCAGTGGTTTATTCAAATGGCCCACATTGGTTCTTCAAAAACTGTTAAGAATCGGTGTAACCTCTAAAAACACATGTGGGTATATATACTATCATTATATTAAATAGCAGTATTTTGTTGTATACCTAAAATTTGAGACCACATCTTTTTTGGCATCTGTCTTCCAGCAGAGAGCTGGATAGGCTTCTCATTAGTCTGCCACAAAGGCTCCTTAATTTATTTGCAGGGGTCACTGACTGCCTGAGATCATTTCCTTCTCGGCAGGATTTAAGCGCATTGGCCTCAGGAGCGCTCCTAGTCCCAGCTGGCCCAGAAAGCCAGAGACTGACAGGTAATTGAACCAGGATTTTCCACATGATGGTACAAACCATTACTTTCAGATGACTGGACTGGTCTGTGGCATCCCCTGTTATTCACCAACCTGTCAATAGACCCAGAAAAGCGTGCCCTGACCTCTGACCTTGTGGTTCAGGGGAGGACAGGTTTCTCTGAATTTAGCATCCTGTTCCCGGGGTACGTATTTCTGCACTTAGCATTACTCTAGGCTATTTTGCTAATGAGAGGATTGTATAATTTTAACTGCTGCGTGTTTTAGTTAGCTAGTCCAGTACGAGTTCAGGAACAATGCGGTAAGTGGTAGCAGAACTATAGTAATTGGTAGCATCTTTGCCAGTGCCTGGATGCTATTTCCATGCAGCTTGGTAATTTGTGTACTTAAAAAAAAATACTTGAACTCTTGAAACAGGGTCATGATTCAGTGACCAAAATGGTCATCGAAACACGCCCACTCAGCAGCAGCCTAAACTCTTCCTAGATCTCTGTCCCATCTTTTCTTCCTACCTTTGTGACTTTTTATATATAGCAGTTAATAACTGGTGCTGGGCCCAGGAACCAGACTCTAGACTTCCCCATCATCACTGTAAAATGACCTGCCCCCGGTGTTTAGGTGGGAAGTCAGTCTTTGAACACTCTCAAATACCTAAGTAAAAGATACACTGCATGTGTTTATCTGCAGTCCCAACTTAGAAATACCATTTCATTTCTGTACACAGCATTTCCAATTGCTTGGTTACCTGCTCTGAGTAAGTGTAACTTTAGTTTTTAACTGCTTTTCTAAGAATTTTCTCTCCCTGTGATACAAAGGAATGTAGCTCAGAGTTGGATGCTCTGTCAGTTGGGTACTTTTCTTTAGGAGGTGGTGCCTGGCTAAGTGCATAGACTTCCAGTGTTGTGATGCATCAGGAGTGCCTTTTTCAGCATCCAGCCTCCAATTTCCATGCAGGAATATTTCACAGTTGATGCTGTTTAAAATAGTTCTTAACGTTTTCTCAGCAACTATTGAAGCTGGTAGTGGTTATTTACTTTGGTACTAAAAAACCCACCATGGAGTTCCAGTGTATGAATAAAGCACTGAAAAATACTTTTCATTGGAAATAGTCTCTTTAGGTTGATGTTTGCAGTGGTTTAAGGTGACATAATTACTTAGTGGAGGAGGGAAAAAAAGAACGCTGAGGCACTGGATGTTGTCCATTATAAAGATCTTTAAGAATTAACACTGGTACCAGGAAAATAAAACTTGTCTGTAGATATGGGTCAGCCAAGCCCTTTATTGTGGAATATCACAGTTAAAACCAAGCCCAGAAATCCACCCAACCAACACCAAACTGTTTGGTTTTATCAAAGAGCTCCTTGATATGTCTTCATCCAGATTCCAACAGGACATAAAGGACTCCAGGAGACAGGCATATGTGTAAAAGAGATTGATGTGCTGAAGATGCCTCTAGAAGGTAGGCAGAGGAGGTCTGCCCTATTGTAATTTAAATTCTAAATATTCAGCGTGTGGCTGGTTTTGGAACCATGTGTCTTGCGGTAAATTCTGTGCCTGCATTTTACCCCAGGATATTTCCCTGAGGTATGTTGTAGCACACCCAGAGTTCAAGCTGCTGTGAGGGTGTGAGTTGTCAAACTGAAGTTCTTTACTGTATTAATGCCTATATACTTGACAGTCGCTTTGCATTGAAATATACAATTCATGGGGTTATAAAGTAATAGATCAACATCTTGGAGGCAACATGGGGAGAACTGGAATTCCTAATCCAGAATAATTTGATTTTTTTGCAAATGAATAATTTTTTTCTGGTTTCTTGTATGAAACCTTGAAGTGAGAATTCATTCCAAAAGTCTTCTTCTGGGACTTTAACTTTGGTTTCTCCAAGTCTTTTGTGCGTGTGTAGTTGGATTTCGTTGTTTTCAGAGTGTGTTTTCAATGGTGGGCCTTTGAGAAGACAATGGGAGGATCTTGCTGCCCAATGTGCAAAGCAGCACATTAAATATACACTTAAAAATCTCCTTTTTAAAGCTCACAATGCCTGTACCTTTATAGGCTGTTCGGTAGTTTCTCTTTTGTAGACTGATCCTCTTGGTGCTTTTAGCCTTTATGTGATATTGTAGAACTTTGGAAACTTTGGAATGTCCTTGGTTTCATTTTACAGCCTGTCAACTTTCCTGGGTCGCAATCAGTTATGTTTGGCTGGCTACTTTGTTTTGGGGGATGTGTACTTACTGGGCTACTTCGAGAAGGGGATTAGGTCCACTTGGAAATTCAGATGAGATGCCTGCAGTCACCTCTGGCCTTTAGAGTAGCTTTCCTAACCCAAAATAACACTCTGGATTTCTGTTACTGAAGTGGAAGGAGCCCACACTTTGAGTGTGACTCTGTGGTGGAACTTGTAGCTGTTGTTCTCTAGATCATGAACCTTCTGCTATATACCCTTTTTTTCATGCTTCATATGATTTTTAAAAATAGATTTTTTCTTTTAAAATAAAAATATATTTGAAGGAATGCTGTGCTGTGTTTTATCCTGTCATTTCCAACAGTTATGTGAAGATGAAGGTGCTGTCATGTTCTCTCTTGTATTTGATACTGTATTTATCTGATATGACTGCTTAGTGTAGCAGAAGTGTTGATTTTTTAAATTATTTTAATAAAAAGATAAAGAAATTAGGCTTAGAAGTGAGGCAGGATCTTAAGAAACCCTATTTTGTGTGTTATACATCAGCACCCTAGATACCACTAAAATGAGGAGAATATTTATGTCTCTGATTAAGCCTCTCTGTATTGGCCCATCTGACCTTGTTCATGCCAGAATTTAGTCAGTGAATCTTGGGCAACTCTTTGAAATAATTTGTGAAGCTTGGTTTGGAAGTTTGGTTTGAGAATCTCTAGCAAGGTTGCTCTCATTCTGCCATCCTTTCTGTGGCTTTCCAGGCCTCTTCCCAGCTCCCATGCCAAAAAGAAATATTGTACAGTTCCTGGGAAGATACTTCTAGGTATGGTATGCATCTATCTATGTATTTCCTTGCTGCAAAATCTTGAATTATAAGAAGAATTTTCTGGTAATAAATTCCATGAATTTTTGGTGTATGTGTTTCATTTTCTTCAAACACTTTCAGTTGTACTTGAGGAAACTTTTAAAGGTTGTTTTGTTTGTGGGTGGATTTTTTTTTTAAAGAAAAGAAGATTGGTCTGGCAAAACTAATGTTAGTTGCAGAAGAAAGGTTTCCTTTTTTAACTAATTATTTGTAATTAAACTTCAGATCTTTTACATTTTTATAATTAAAGCAGAACAAAACTTAGGCTTTTTAAATCACTTTGATCTGAATTGAGGTTCCAGTGCCAAAAAAATAATTTAAATGCTGCGTGGCTGTATAAATAAAACCTGATGAAATATAAAGTACTAAGAGAATGATGAAAAAATTAAATCAACTAAAATGGCATTTTTGTGTCTAGCAGCTTTCATTTTATAGCACAAATAGTTCTTAATAGCTTCTTTGTTATACTGGTATACTTGAATAAATTTTCTATTTGTGTGAAAAGATGTAGTTTATGTTCTATTCCATTTCACAGTACTTTCCTCATCTCTTGCATGTAAATCACTTGGCTTGTTAAAAATATTAGTATTTCTCTTTAATAGACGTCGTGCTTCTGGAGAGTTCTCCAAATGCTTTTTTATTCAGAAGATGGAAGACTTAAGGGTGGGGAAAGGCCACAATGAAGATGGTTCCTCATGTTGTTGGCCTCATGCTAAAAAAGCCAGACTCAAGCTGGATCACCCCAGAGTTCCGTCTGTGCTGCTGTTTGCTGCCAGGCATGTTCACGCTCTACCTGGGCTCTGAAATGGGTGTTGAAAGCAGCTTTGCACCAGCGTTGCGTAGCTTCAATTCCTGTTATGGTGATGTAGCTTATGGAGTGTCGCTGGCAGGTGAAGCCCAAGATAGATGCCCTCTCCACCTGAATGGGCTTGTGGCTGTTTGGATGTGTCCCTAGTGACTGTGCAAGTTACTTTATCTCTTACTGCTTCTGCTTCTCCTGCCCTGTTCCTGCTCACGATGTGATTGCAAACTCTTGGCAGCTGTAGCCGCATCTCTTGTAGGTCCCTGGCTGTCCGGTTTCGTGTGGCTCGAGCCTTCGTAAGGGCATCTTCATAATAGCTGTGGGCATCTGGCTATTTTAAATTGATGGCTTGGGCTCAAAAAAGGGGAAGTTTTTTTATATACCTTCCCCTTTCCATAGAATTGTGAGGTGTCTAAATGCTGTGTAGCCAGAGCAGGTTGGCCATGGTTTCTTTGGGGTGTGTTTTGCTCTACTTGCTTCATTAAAAAACCATAGAGGTTGTGGAGGGTCTCATTTGGAGATAATTCAAAACCCACCTGAGCACAATCCTGTGCACTCTGCTCCAGGTGAACCTGCTTTATTTGGAGAGTGTGGAATGAGGATATGCTGGACTAGATGATTCCAGAGGTCCCTCCCAACACTAGCAATTCTGTGAAGGTCTCACTAAATCTGCTTTGTTTAATGATGAATGAGTAGGTTTGTATGTGTTCAAAGCAGAACCCTGGATTACCCTGATGGACTTGGGTAACTGGAGCTTCACGCCTGACTGATACAGGGTTAAAAGCAAAAGTAAGGACTGGGTGTCCAGGGAGCAAGGAAGCTAGTTGGTCCTCTGGAATTTAGAGCCTGCTTCTAGTACATGACAAAAAAAACCAATGTAAGGATATTAATGAAAAAGTTGATGTTTATAAGTTAACACAACTGATCTGCTAAGCAACAGTAAACCTGTGAGAGAATTTGCAGGAAACTCTTCTCCTCTAGGGGACAGTCAGCTCACTTTTCTATTTTTTTCCTCAGTGTTCCACTTTGAATCAATGTGAGCAATCGTGTCTGAGAATAATTAAAGGCCACCTTGTTTAGGGGCTGGGTGATTGTCTGGTGAGGTGAGGAAAGAATCCCACAAAAAAGAAAGGCCTTAAGAAATACTGGCTTTCACCTATTTGTGTGCCACATATCTAGTCTGCTAGCTTGCAATACTAATAATTAATATTTGGTATTTTACTCTTGAAAAATGATGAAAATACTGACTGTATAGGAACACCTGTAGCATTTTGTCCGTATATAACTAAGATATGTACTCAACTTACTGTAATTTTGAGCTATTGACTTGATGTGTATGGAAATAAACTGGTTTTGCAGGAAAAAAGGTTTGCTGCTCTCTATGCAGCTTTAGATCTCAGTGCTGCTTGGGGATAGTGTTGGAGAAGAAGTCCTGTCTAAGCAGGAAAATTGGATAGTACAAGTCTGCAGGTACCATGATGATGAGTATCACCAAGATATACATATCTTGAAAGGCTCTGATGCAGTAGCTTGAAGCAAGGCACCACCCTGTTAGGCACAGTTTCCAGAAACCACATGCTGTGCATGATATTTAAATCTACCAAATTGGCTCTGTGCTTGGCTTATTCTGAACGTCTTGCAGACTGAACTTTGTAGATTCTACTGAGGCTCTCTGTATTGTAACTTATTATAGGCAAGGAGTTTAGGTTATGTTCACACTATGTTAATTGTTAATGATGCGAAAAAGTATAAGTTTATTTTAAAGCAAAAAGATTTAAAACTCAGTTTCTTACTACTGAATCCTAGTATGAGTGTACTGTTTTCTGAGTAAATAAAATTACTCTAAAGCATGTAAATAAAGAACTAAAACACAGGTAAAATGTAAGAACGGAAAAGATTATGGAATTTCAGAATAAAGAGTATTTTATTAATACCTATGCCTCAGTCTTTCTGTAAATATTTAAGGAAAAGTCTAAGTGACATGGATGAGAATTTGCAGTAATGGGTGTGATTAAAATAATTTATCAAAATTTTATATCCTTCTGGTCTAGTGTAATTGAAACAATTCTGTTTAAAATATAAATTGTACTAGATCTTAGTGTGGGCAAGGATGTAGGCACATCTGTTCATTGTGTAGCACAGTAGGTGTGATGGCCGAAGGTTTTTGCTTTGAACAAGGGCACTGAGAGCACTTTATTTTGCATACTTTCACAATAAGAAATCGTGGGGAAACATCTGTGTGTAGAGTATGAAAATGCATGTTATACTGCTGTATGTGGCTGAGAGGATATTAGTGGAGAGTATTTGTTTTCCATCCTCATTTTTCTTGGACTGAAATCCTATATAAAATACATGAGGTAGCAGAACACAGTCCTGTTAAGGAAGAGCAGATACTGTGATAGTTCTTAGCATGGACCTGAAATTTTACCACTTAGTCTTTGCCAAGAGTAAGTGAGCACACTTGTAGAATAAGCTGCTCAAGGAAGACTGCTTATCATGCTGTATTTTGTAGTGTAAACCAAAAAAGAACCCTATTCATGACAGGATAGTTGCATTTAATATGCATATTTAATTGCACATATGATAATAGACATATATATATATATATATATAAGACATAATTTTTCATCCTGTCTATACTTGTATGCTATCTTATGTCTGCACTAGCGGCGCTGGTCCTGGATAAAGTGAAGGGATGGACCCTGCAATCAGTGACTCTTCCAACAGAGTGATTAAATTAGTATCAAATTATGCCCTTGGGAATTTCTAAGCTTATAAATATAGTAAGGAGTATGGTAATCAGAAAAAGCAAGTTTTTTTCTGTGTTCAGAGAGTCCTTATTTCATTAGTCATTGTTCTGAATTCCAGCAGGAAATTCTAAGTTTTTACTTTCTGCAGCAAAGAAACAACATTGTCTCATGTTGTAATTTTTGGGTTTCCTTTTTTTTTTCTGCTGAAGGTCAGCAGTTAGGTACTTGAGTCGCCTTACACTGTCCATGTTAAATAAAACTAAATGAGAAAGCAAATGCAGAGATTATATTTCAGTTATTGTTTCAGGAACTGACTAAACCTTGATTTAATTGAATTAAATTTAGGTTGGTTGAGTATTGGTGCTGTTGTAATTAAAGAAAGAAAACTGCAGCTTACTAATATGTTTTTCTTGTACCTGCCTGAAATTTATTCTTTTTTGAAGTACAGATGATCGAGTGAACTCTCCAGCTAAGCAAGGTCAGTGTTTGTGCCTAGATGATTATGCATTAACTTTTTCATGCTTACTGGAATGGAAAAAAATGAGCAGATTGGAGAGAATAAATAGCCTCCTTAGTAATATCCAAAAAGGAGGAAAAATATAATTTAATAATCTGCTCTAGTAACGATCTTTTTATTTTGTCCTAGGTTAGTTAAAGACAAAAGCAAATCATTTTGTGGGACCGACTTGCCAGTAAGAGATAAAATGGCAGCAGTATGCCTTGGCTTTGCTGTTGGGACTTCAGTTTCACAAATGCTTGGACATGTGTTCAGCTTTTCAGATGTAAATAGTCCCATTAGATAAAGTCTGGGTCCAACTGGAATCAATGGTAAAACCTATGGCAGTTAAATAAGGCTGGAGTCTCATGAATGAGTTCAGTGTGACTACTTTGTATACGTAAAGTTAAACACATGGCTAAGTGTTTGCAGGATAGAGGGTCTGCAAGGGTACGAGAATAAGACCCTTGCGACGCAGTTTGAAGTCAGACCTGTCTTGCTACGGAATGATGGAGAGCCACAGTGAGGAAGTAGGTGAACATTTAGTGCATAAACAAACACAGTATATAAAACATCATAAATAACTACAATTCATAAAATGCTTGGTTGGTCCTGAATAATGAAAGTAGTGAAAATGTTTATGGAATGTGCTTGTTCTTGTAATATATTTTTATTTTATATTTTTTTGGCACAAATACATTTAAGTATCATTATTATGTTTCATTATTCAGAAGAACTTAGTAGCTCGAGACTTTCATTTGGAAGAGGAGAGGTAAAATAGAAATTACAGGGCAGCCCCCCTGCCTCCTCCTCAGCCTACTACTCAATCACAGGAGTCATGCAGTATTTGATACTTATGTCAACTGTTTTAATCATCATGTATATTAACTACTTAATTTCACCTCACACTTGATAAAGAAATGCTGTGGGTATTGCCATAACTGTGATGGTTCTCACCATCCAGATGTTTCACCAGTTTGCAAATTCGATTTGGAGCCGCATGTGCATCAAGACAGCTGTTATATACACTAACAGATCTCTGTCTCTCTTTGTGCAGAGCATCTTTGCGGAGCCTATTTTTATGTTTCTTGGTGAGAAATAGTATGTGAATGACTGTCCCCTTACAATCCTGTGAGATTTAGATAAGTGCAATTTTCCAGGTTTTTGAGGGAGTCATAATTTACATTTCATAACACACACAACAAGCAATTAGCATGAAGTCTTATGGCAGCCTGACAGTCCTTTGTGCTTGTGGAAACAGTTACACAACAGTGCATGTGCAGATAATGTTATCAGGTGCCTTTTGTGTGTGCTCACTTGTTTTACCTGGAGCATACTAAAAAGCTGCAACCTAATACTCATCTAAACTCAACCTGCTCTATTATATGATGAACTTGCATAAAGAGAGAAATGTTGAAGTCTTAAGAAAATAATAGTTACTATTCATTGTTTTAAATGACCTTATTTTGGCATGTTCAGGCTATTTTTTGTTATGTCCATGGCTTTAAATGCCAGTGATGGGAGGAACACGACCCCCTGGGTGAGGTTAGATTCAGGCTGCAAAGTTTCTGTCTTTGCTCTCTCTCCTTACAGGTGGGTGTAGAACCTTATGTCTTCTCTGCATTGGAGACTAATACTGCCTATATGTTTGGAGAATGGAGAAGTATATACCAGCTGCATTATCCTGCTGATTGTACAATCCAGTTGTTGGGGAATAGACAGCGAAGACTTGGTGTAGTGGGCAAGAAGGAAAAGAAGTAAAGCAGTAAGAGGTTTGACATGGATACAAAGCTCTTGAGCTGTTGTTTGCATCAATGTCTGGGGCAAATACTTCTTCAGTTTTTACTCAGTGCTTTTTGGGTTTTGGTCTGATAAGATGCTGATGCAATTTCATTCACTTCAGTTATTTATTCAGTTATTACTCCCACTGGGTAGGGAGTGATACCTTAGGTTGCTTTCAGGAGCACTTGAAGAGATTTTCTGCCCCAAGGAGCTTTGGATGGAAAGCTATGAGAAAAGCCATGCATGGAAAAGAAGCAGCATATGCATAGTGGTCCTGTGTTGTAGAAACCAAGTGATGTTTGCAGGTACAAGAGCCACATTAACATTGTGGTGACTGTGAGGGAAGGTGTGGAGGAAGGTGAAGGCGAGGCAGACGAAGTAGTAAGAGACGTATGAAATGATATAGACCTTGGTGGCTCTCAGATATGTGGGATGCAGAAGATCCAAACCCAGTATGCAAGCTGTGAGTAAAATTGCTCTCAGAGTATGAATCCTGCTACTGCATTTGCTGAGAGACATTATCCATAGGCTTTGTCAGTCTCAGCTGTTTCTGTTGTAGTGAGCCAGGCTGGGTCAGACTGCTTAAGCCTATTTGCCTGACTGAACAAAACCCTGAGACAGGTCACAGGCAACAACACCATCAGCATGGCCAACAGGTCTGAAGGGATAACTACTGGTAGAGTAAGTGAGGATAAGCAATCAGTGCTGATAATCTGCTCAAAGGGTGCCAGTGAAGCCTGTCCAGAGAGGCTTCTGTGAATGTCACTCCTGCCTTTCCTGAGTTTTCAGCCTGCTCTTCTAACCTGTTCTCTCTCTGTCTCCCTGGGTGGTTTGCTCCTCTCGTGTTTCCTCCAATGGAAAGCTAATAAGACATATACAGAAAACAGATGCCTGAACCGAAGTAGGAGAATGAACAGTGACTTAGTGAATAGATTTAGGCCCATTCAAGGAGAAGGACACAATGCGGCCTAAAAAAGAGATAAATTGTTTGGGAAAAGAAAATGGATAAAACAATATGACTGAAGACGGGCTTAGCTGGTGCTGTGCAAAAACTAGATTGCTACAGTAGTTATGGTTTTGTGGCTGCCTTGTTTGGCTATTCCTCACACTAATTCCTAGTTTGGGACAGACAGCGATGATGCAGAGCACTGCTGCCTTGAGCTGGTCCTTGCCAAGGCTGCTATGTGGCTAATGAAGCGCAAGGCTTTAACCTAGTCTTGGCAATAGCGGTTTGGATGGAAGGCCAAGCTGAGCTATCATCACAGACAGTACTATTTTTAGGGCTGTGTGTATGAATAAATAGTTAATATAAAGCTATGGAAACTGTTGGAAAGTGGTGCTGTGCCTTATGCTTCGAATACTTTGCACTGAAGCAGTTTTCAAATTCCTCTCAACGTGAGAACTGACTGCGAGTTTCAAACATAGTGTTGCACAGCATGTGGCATTCATTTATGACCCCATTATTAGATTAAATTTTGTGAATTAAACAAGTATTCTTTTTCCTATGTTTGCTTAAGTTATTGTTATCAAAGACACACATCTTTAATTTCAAGTAGTTAGGCTTTTCTCCTTCTTTTCGGACTCACTCTTCTTTCCTAGTATGTCTTACCTTCAAGGATAAAGGAAAACTTAATTTTTACATTAAAGAAAAATTTATTTGTAAAGACACATTATATTCCCAGGCCTCCAAGATTTGTGGTCTGAAACTGGAAATGTGACCATGACTAATGTATTCAGAGACCAGCTCAGTGTCGAGTTTTACTGAAATCTTTGGTGGATGCTCTCAAGAAAGATGAGTGAAACTAAAAATTTTCTTGTAGTTCCTTCCATATTGCCTGACTTTTGATGCTGGCATGAGCTTGGCAGAAATGCATTATATAATTAGACTTATCAATTTATCATAAAAAACAGAATAGCAATAGTTTTCCCCATCCCCACTTGCTTGTACCTCCCTCTCTCATCCTAAAACAGGAAGAAAATACTCTGAGATTTTCATGTTGTTACCGTTTATATATATGTGTGTGTGTCTCTCTCTCTCTATATATATATATACACACCATTTTCTTAGATGTGAGGAGTGCTTTAGATGTGCTGATGGCTATGGCCTGTGTTCTCCTTCAGCTGATACAGCATTTCTTATAATATCTCTGTATTCCGTGCACGGTGAGATTGGCTTAGTGCTTAGTGGTAGGTAAATAATGGCAATAATCAGAAGGCAATGACATGCAAAAGTAAAAAAAAAATAATAAAAAAATATATATATATATATAGTGAGCATTCAGGAATGCTGGTATTTTTCATAATATGGTTTTATCAGTTCTTTTGGTTAACTTTCTTAAGTCCACATGGCAATAAGATTCTGTTTTCAAGGTGATTTAATTGAGGTTTTGGAGACCCTGTGAATATGAGGGACAACTGAGAGGACTGAAAGTAGGAAATTGTCCAGGGTGACATATGAACAGCTCATATTATTGTGTTCCTCCGAGGTCTAAATATAATCAGAGTCTGATCTTAAACAGCATTGCGTTTGTGCTCCAGCGTTAATCTGAGTTATCTTTCTGGCATATGCTAGGATTGTAGCTCTGTCTTTAGGGCAGATGTAGCCAGAAAACTGAGATGGAGACCAGAACCAGACTTAGTCAATAAATGGCTTATCTGCATGTAGCTGGTTCAAAAGTATAAAATTTAGTTGCTAATTTCATATCATAACATGAGTTCTGAAGCAATTTGATCTTTCTAGAGTCAAGTCCTTGCTATTTGAGAGACTACAGAAATAGAAGCTGTCCCAGTGCTAAAGCACTTGTTGTTCAGGCACCTATTCTGGAAGAAACCACCTCAAACCAACGTACTTCATATCTACTCCTGCCCATTTTTTATTTTACTTCATAGGATTGCTTGTATAAACCTAAACATTGGTATGGCTGCCTTGTTTTTTTAAGAACGTAAAAATCCCAGAGATTTTGCTCATGTTTTATTTCTGATTACTTCATGCTGTGGGTATTGATGAGGTAATGGAAATCTGTATCTGGAGCATTGATGTAGGGAAAGCAAATTATGTGCAATGTTTTTCATCAACTGTAATTAAAGGATTGACTATTACAATCAAAATTAATTGTGTTTAATAAAGGATTGCTGTACTTTTGTAATGTATCCAAATCACACTCTCATAACTTTCCCTTCATGTTTCAGAAAGCTTTTGGGAAATTCTGTTTTGCTCCTTTATTGTAACTATTTCTAGGAGAAAAGGGCATTCAGTACTTCCTGAAGGTAGTTTTATTTCTTAAATCACTGAATCAAAATGCAATGGTTAATGTTAATAAATACTTACTTTGGTTTTAAGCTTAGACTCATCAGCAGTGCCACAAGCTAATCTGTGGATTTGCCTGAGGTGGTGTTGTGAGCCTGTAGAGTGTTATATTTGAAGTTGGGCTCATCCGTTGATTTACTGAATAAAATTTGCATCTTTAGCAAAGACCTGCCATAGCTTTATCTAGGTAAATAATTTTATGCATATTTTTCGGTAGTATTTTACGAAGTTTTTTCCCTTTTAGTTGTTTTAACATTACTTTCTTCTCTGTCCTGGGCTTGTTTGTTTGTTTTCCCTTTTTTATCTTTAGGAAAACTGTTGTTTTCAAAGCCTATCAGAAAAAAATGTTGGGAACAAAAGCAATTTCCTATCATCATGGACCATGAACTGTGAAAGCGATGCAAGCTCAACTAATCTTCTCACAAGTCAATATTAAATTTGTTCTGTCTCTTATTTTTTGTTGTTGTCTGCTTTGTCTGTATCTGCTTATTCTTTCCTTCCTCACCCTTATATTGCACCTCCTGTGGGCTAAGGACAAACCTGCTCAGAGTTTGTACAGTGTCTTGTCTTGCGAGGAAGTGTCTTCAATGATGGGTTGGATTCTTCAAATGTCATTACTCTGTTCTCTGAACCTGATATTTTGTTGATTCTTATAATTCATATAATCTGCTGCCTTTTGCTTTTGTATTTTGTGAGGATGAGTGTCAGGATTTATGTTGCTGAATACCGGTAATGGTGTGTCTTCTATATTACATGAAGTTCTTGAACACTAAGAGATCATAGAATAGAAAAATAATAGGTAACAATGGTACTTATGTAGAATATGTTCTACTCATCAGTTTTGCTCATGAGCTGCAGTACACCCTCCAGGACACCTTTGCCAGAAGGGCAAATCTGTGAGAGTCTTCCCCTTGTCAGAGGTCAGGGCCCCCTTTAGATCTGGAGCATTGGCAGTCCTGAGAATGTGCTGGTTTCCAAAAGTGTTTGCTGCAGAACGAGTGTGTCAGCCTTGCTGAAAGCCCTTGGCTTTTCCTCCTCTGCCTGCTTTCCTCAGATAATCCTGCAGCAGCTGTCAGAGTTTCCTTTTGATTCCTCTGGCTGCAACAAAGCTGCAGGGACACTAGAAACCTGGCCCTGACCCCTGCTGAGCTAGTAGAGATAAGAGCAACATCATCCTCAATGAACCTGTGTACCATTGCCCTATTTCAGCGAAGTGAAGGGTCAAAGTCAAATCCCTGATTTATTTCCAAGGATGAGTGGCAGGCACTCCTCCTGCCATCGCTGGTTCCCCAGTGATGCCAACTGCATGTCCCCTGTCCCTGATGCTTGGGGGTGGCTGTATGTGGAGTAGTGATGTGCTATCAGCAGTTTTGTGTGGTTGCATCCCTGTTTGCGAGAGCTAGAAGGCAAAAATGGGTGCTTGTAGATCAGATTATGCTCAAATTTGATTGGGACCTGCTGTCTGTGGTGGTGTGATCTACTGTAAAAAGTGTTTTCTGTGGATGTCTGTGGGGGAGCTGGGGTCTAGGCAGCAAGGAGATCATTAATAGAGCTGCCAAGTTGGTCTTGTGTCATTTGGTGCTGTTTGTGAGGCTCAGTGGAACACACATGCCTTATTTTAGATGATGTCTCACTGTCCCTGAAAATATGTCTCTTGAAAGTTTTCCTCTTATTATTTTTAGCTTCAACATGCATTTGTGAACTGTCTGTACTCAGGAAGGGTGCTCTGTAGTTGATTCAGTTCTTTTCCTACAAAGCATCCCCACTGGAAGTGGCTTAATGTATAATCTGTGGTGTGAGGAGGCTGGCAGTGAGAAGTTTAGGAGTAGGTGATTAAATCATTCCATAAATACTGATAGACAGTTTGAACATATACTGCTCAGATAACTACCTCCACTTTATGTGTGTTGTTATCTATTGAAATAATTTGTTTTCCTACAGGTAAAACTTAATGTCCTGATTTTAAATTAATCTGCATTAACTTCTATTAGCACAGTCTACTTTCTCTTTTTGTTTTGACATCATATTCAACTTTGCTAGATAGATCCAATAGTTCTAGCATTTGAACCTGGTATGTAAGACCTTTACAAGTATATAGGTATTGCTGATTTGCCTTTTCTAGACCTTCCATGTCACACTGTTTAATAATAAAATTTTTAATGCCTAGAAACATAGAGGGGTGATGCAAAATGTAGGCCTTATTATTTCAGCCTATGAACACTCTTCATTACGGACTGGACTTTGCAATAACCTCCACACCCTCAACTCGTTTATGCGATATTAATCCAAACATAACTACTGGAGGGTACATGTAAAAGACTTACAAATGTATTTCTGCAAAGACTTAAGATGTCGTGAGATTAAAAATGTATATTCCTCCCTTGGTTTTTGCTGTTATCAAAATGTCTAGATTATGGCTTTATTACTAGGTAGGTGGTGTAAGCTTGGCTTTGACCCTTCATGAAGTATCAGAAACTCCTGGCTGAAAAAGTTTTCAGCTCTGAAGTCGCTTATTCTTGAACCATTTTTCTTTGTTCTGTTGCTGGCAGTACTGATCTGACAAGCTGCGGGTGAAAGCAGCAGCCCGAGGTCCCCACCTGAAGTGTGGCTGGGGATCTTGGGCGGCTCACTTGCTCCTGGCTGCCTGAGAGCTGACCAAAATCCCAGGCATGGGCATGGGAACCTGCTTTGGGGCGCCTGATCTGCTGGTGCATCCTGGGGGAATTAGTACCTAAGGGCTTTTTGCACAAAGTGTTAAGAATACCAGCCTGTCACCTTTAAAAAACTGTGAAACAGAGCCCTTCATGATTGTTCACTCCTTTGTGTGCCTTATGGCTTCCTAATTAAAAAAAAGCCACCTAATGTGTCTATTCTGTTCCTTTCTTTCAAAGCAAGAAATCTGCATTTATGTATTGGAAAGGGGAATCTGTCTTTTATCCCTTTCCTTTTTCATCTGCAAAAAATGGTAGGAAAGAAGGAAATACTAATGCAGTGTTCGAATTAGTTTTTCCCTGTTTTTGAAAAGGTCTTTTTTAACCTATTGACTATAGTTTGTGCATTTAAAAGTGACACTGTGTAACTCCTAGTGTGCAGCACAGTGACTCTTATGAATGCTGAGTGAGGACTAAAGTCAAATCCTCCTTTAACCATTCTTTACTCAGCTTAGTCAAGCTTTACTCTGCTGTACCAGTGGGTCTCTGCAGGTCTTCCAGATTTACAGTCCCTAATCCAGGGTGATTTTCAGGAGTTCCAGTTTGTGGTATTCTCGCCACCAAATTGCCCAAATATTAAACTTCTAAATTCCCGTATGTTCCTCCTGTTTGAGGAGATAACGTACAATGGGGAAGAAGGCATTTTTAGCCTGTGTAGAAAGCAGTTTCTCAGCAGCTTTACTTTCTGGTCCCAGTCTGATATTTCATAGGTATTCCTGTTTGGTTTTTTATTGTGGGGTTTCTTTGGTTTATTATTTTGGTTTCTTGCATTGTTTTTTTTTTTTTTTCCCCTCGATGTAGGTATTGAGTTTGTTGAGGTTTCTCAATTGTGTTTCATTTCTACCTTCCTGAGATTTTTCTTCTTTACTGTGGAAAAACTGGGTTTTTTTAATGAGAGTTTTGAAAATAATCCTGGAACAAATGACTCAAAAGTGCTGTTGGTCAGGCAGGTTTGCCTGAGTCTTTTCCTTTATGTAGCTGGGCTCTGCTGGCTATAATGGAGACAAATCTACTGGGAGATGCTTCAAGGGCAATATACACTTTTTCCTCTTCTCCAGGTATTTTCTGGTTTTGATATTTACTCAGATATTTTTTCTTTGTAGTAGTTTTAATATTTGATTAACAGTGGAATACCTGAAGAGATCTGCTTAGTTATTACAGAATTTTTGTTAATAGTTGACTGTATGTTTGCACGATCAGCCTTTTGTAGAATGTCTCCATTTATTTATTTATTTGTTTTACCTACCAAGACAACAGGCTGAACACCATCAGCTTTAAACCAGCACCAGTTCAATGCATAGATGGAGAACACCTATTATGTGCCTGTGCTTCAGCACAGATATGAGTAAGTGGAAGTCACATATACATTTGCTTAGTTTGTGCTTTTCTTCAAATTCTACTTCCATTTAAGGACCATCGTTCTTATTCTGTGGTGTTTCTCTCCCAAGCAAGTGTGTAGAATAACCAGGGGGTGAACTACTGTTCCAGAGTAAAGTTGTACTTTTAGTCAAGTGGTGCTGTAAGCTCTTAAATTGTGTATGACCTGTTTGGCCTTACAACTCCCTTCTAGAAGAGATAGTCAGCAGATGTATTGTAACTAGACTCTATTGGAAAAGGTTACAGTCTGGAGAGGAATGTCCGCTCTGTACTTTAAATCTCTTTCCATTAAAAGTTGCCTTTGTTGCCAAGCAAATAAAGCAATGATTATGTTATGGGACTGACAGTTTTGCTAACGCTTCATATTTCCAGAGCAAGACTAACCTTGTTAAACTGTTGAGGATGATGTGAAATTCAAGGACTCTTACTGATGTTTTTGATGAGACTAAAACATGTTTTTACAACTCCTCCCCCCAAAAAAGCCCAGACCTTTTTTCTCAATGTGATGGAGGGAAGGACTCCTTGTCTCATGGATTTTTTTGTAGTTTTAGAAAGTAAGTAGGCACTCTCTACACCTATGGTGATGTAAAAAGCTCCACAGACTTTAATCTGGGCTGTCTTTACTGAGGATTAAGTATGTTGGGGTTATCCCTGCTACATTTCCTGCTGCTGCTTTTTATTGCTCCTTTGGTGTTGTAGGTCTTTGGGAAGAGAAGCTGTTACCCGTGTTCCTTTCATAACTGTCTTGTTCCTACTTTATCTCTTCATAATGAGAAGTGTTATTTTCATCTTTCTTTTTTCCTTTGGTCTGTGTACTTAGGAAATAAGATACAGAGACTATGGTTGCGCTCTCTGTTGCAGTCACTGAGGCATGTTTAAGGGCATTGGCCTGAAGAATTTTACTACATGCACATGATAAAACAGTGTTAACTCAGATATTGATCACTTTTCCTTCCTCTTCTAATTCAGATCATCAGTGTAAGACTCAGGAGTGACCAATCTCCAGTGAGACCATGATGCTGCATCCTCATCCTCTTCCCCCAGCTGTTTTTGAGAAAGATACAGGAAGTGATATTCTTCCTTACTTTTGATGTTGGCAAACTTGGCAATGGCTTTTTTATTGAATAAAGAGG
Source organism: Lepidothrix coronata (assembly GCF_001604755.1). Taxonomy (NCBI): domain Eukaryota; kingdom Metazoa; phylum Chordata; class Aves; order Passeriformes; family Pipridae; genus Lepidothrix; species Lepidothrix coronata. The sequence continues at coordinate 3,560,759 of NW_016690189.1, forward strand.
AAACAGAAGTGGAGGCGGTTTGAATTCTAGTTTTTTCCTGCTGTGCATGTTCTTGATGCATGTTTGGGTGGGTGGTGCCGACAGCGCTGGTACTGATAGCACTTGCTGTGTAACCCATTTCTGATTTAAAAACTTGAGCCTGAATGACATACTAGCAGTATGAGGAAGATTTATTTTGCCTAAATTTGTCTTCTTAAAATGTTTAGGTCTGGTTGAAAGTAGTTATGTGGGTGAGAATATTGCTCAGAGGGAACAAAGATGTGCAGCTCCTGCAGGCTCAATCAATTTCATCACCAGAAAGACTTCTCCCCTTCTCTGTCTCCATTCATAATTGTTTATTATTTCAAGTCAAATGTCTAAAACACTTACTTCTACATACCTGATAGGATTCTGTCCTTTAACTTGAGTATGGCTGTTTATTCATAACTTTTAGAAATAATCATTTTATGGTAAGGAGTGAATACTGATTTGTTGGTTTAGATGACCAAGATATCAAAGATTACCAAATAGTGTGGCTAAAATATGCAGAATATATCAAGTTAACCTTTGTTTTAACGAAATCTTCCTTTGCCTGTAGTACTCCATGAGAAGACTATCATGTAGAAAGATGATAAGGTAGAGAGACTAGCATTATTGTTGATCTGCTGTGTACAAAAATACCAGTCCTTTTTAACCAGGATTACTGGAAAATATCATTACAAAATCAGTGGCACGTCTTTTATCCTCCTTCTCTTCCCCTGTTTTTCATGTTTAAAAAAAAGATCAAAACCCCAAGAAAATATCCTAGAACTGTTAGGTCTGAGCTAGAGTTTTAGCTGATGTAAGTTAATATATAGCTAGAAAACAGAATTAAGCTGACTCACAACAAAGAAAGATGTTCTTATTTCTGCTTTCAGATGCAGAAGGAAGGTAGATGAATTTTTAAAAACAGCTACTATTATGACAAATTAGAGAAATCAAAATATTCTGTAGAAACATAGAGAATTTGTGGGGTTGTCTTTTCCTAGGCACGCAGGAAGAGAGAGACATGATGCAAGTGAAGTGGTTAAATTAGGTTGTGGCATGAACTTTAGTGGGGATTGCTAGTAAATAATTTGCACAGTGGAGGAGAGCTTCCTTCCTTAATTGTTTCCACCTGGTAGCAGTCTATTGTCAGACCAGGGACCTCTCTGCCCCTTGGAGCAGCACTCTGAATAAGAAATATACAGTGCTCTGTATGTAGTGTTTGGATAACAGCTAATTTTGTCTGGCTTCATTTTACAGAACTGTTTGGAAATGTGATAGAACAGCATTCTCCCTTAGGAATATGTACTTTCCCACTGCAGTCTCACTTGGGAGACTCTTTTTCTGTGTTTTTGTTTTTGCATCACCACTGCTTCTGCTACTGCAAGAACTATGGTATATTTTCAATGATCAGTATAAAAATATGAGGTGTTACATCTACCTGTTCAAGCACTGTGACTTCTTTGTTGTGGAAAAATGCACCCAGAAGTTATTTAGGAGTGCACTGCCTTAATAGAAGAAAAATGAAATATAGTCCTTTATTATGCTTTTGATTTAGGTACTAGGAAGAAGAAGCCTTGCCTAACACAAAAAAAAAAAAAACCAAACAAAAAAAAAGAGAGGGCATGCATGTGAAGTGATATCACCCTATCTTGAAAAAAATCGTAATGATTTCTAATGCAAGCACTCAGTCTTTGGAAATCAACTTGTCACATCTAATGCAGCTTGTGGAATTGCTCAGTCCAGTTTTAGTAGCTGAAGGCTAGAATATGAAAGTCCCTCTCTTTGTAATCGATGCCTCTTTAAAAGTGTCCTTGATTTCCACCTTCAAAGTCTGGAGGACTTAAAAGTGAAATGGGACAAGCTTGCATCAAGAATCAACTAAAATGCCATGTTTCAAGGTAAATGTGTAGGATTACTGCATGCTACCTGTGTACACCTATCGTAGTTTCACAGTCTCAATTTCTCTCAAATGATGGTATTGTACTCTAATAGTTTGTTATATTTGTTGATGGGCTTGGGAATCAAAAATTCAAAATGAAATTACAGCAATTAAAAACGTACAAGCAATGAGACTTACAACTGTTTGGATGTATTAATAAATACAATCCCACTGGTTGCTGACAGCCCACTGCTTGTGTTGGACGGACAGCCTTGTCACGATCAAACACATGCGTTCACTTGCATGTCCCTGACATCAAGCAGGAGGCAAACAATGCCTGCTGACTACCAGGGAAGCTTCATCTGCCCGAGTTACCCTGACTTCCAGAAGCTGTTTGGTATTAGCTCTGGAATATTAAGCAGGGTTGAATCTGCCTTGGTATGTTGGCATGAGATTGCATATTTCATTAAAGCTTAATTTGTTTTTCATGGGGAAATACCAGAGGCTTCGGCAATTATCATACTTTAAGATTGGGAGAAAGATGCTTGGATGAAATTTAGCAAACAAGGCTGTCAGTGCTCATTTAGTAACTCCTTTGTGAATCATTTTGAACTGTATTTGCATGATTGTAGCAGACTCCGAAAACCTTTTGCAACAATTATTCACTGATACCACTATATAATCAGCTGGAGGTAATGGATATGCTTCTTACAAAAATTTTTTTCACCATTTCTGGCCTTTTCAGTCCCTTCCTCTGCATCTCTGATGGCATTCTGAGCCAACCTGACACTGATCCAGAGAAGATACATGAAGTATCAGTGGGTTGGATGGAGGAGGGATGCTGACTTTTTTGACAGAAGGATAAGATTCTGGTTTTTCAGGTTTGACCCTGCATTTCTTGAAATCTACAAGGTTTAAGGACGAAAATCTTGCAAGGTGCTTAAATCCCTCATATTGGAGCCTGGATTAAAAGTGCTTCATACTTCTAGGGTTCATGATCTAATCTAGGAATTGAATTGAGTCCGTGTAACTTGCATGGTAAATTTTGAAATGCTTGCCAGATGGGAGAAAAAAAAAAGGAAATTGGAGAGCAAGTAGTACCAAGTAAGCTCTAAAGTTGTGTCACTTTGCTCTTTATTTCAAGTAGTGCAGTAGGAAGCTGAATCTTGAGTTATAATGAAAAAGGATTTCGTGCCTTACAGTTAATATTGTTGTGACAGTTAAGTATTTGTAAATAACAGTTCAAAACTGACAGAAAAAATACATTAGATCTGAAATAGGGGCACAGACATTTTTGATGGTGATGGAGTGGGGTGGAAAGTGTGTTTGGAGCTCTGTGGGACAATGTAATTTTTGTTTCCAGCCTATGGAAGTGGTTAGCAGCTGCTTATTGCCCTTAACAGTTTGTTCTTAATTGACAAGGTTCCCCCCTTGAGAGTTTTCAGTTGTATGCTTGTATCTCATCAGACTTAGTTTCCTCAAAACATAAGAAGCCAGGCATATTTCTTCCACCACGGTGGCAGAAATCAAATTGCATCAGAACAATCAGACACTGTGAAGTGAGTTGTAATGGGAGTCTCTGTGCCTGAGATACAGCTGTTTCTTAGGCATATGTTATCACAACAACTACAAGCCTCAGTAATGCTGGATGGGAAAGAAAGAATTATCACTGAATTACTGTTCAAAAGAGGAATAAAATCCAAGTGAATGCTCGTCTTTGGAGGAGCTGAAATACGACTTGGCTTGCACTTACTGCCTTTTGGGTGTGCTTGTTTTTTTTTTTTTATTCTGCAGCAGAGATAGATGGCCTGAGGAAAAACCAATTAAAAATGCACAGACCCCTTTCAAAGATGGTGTTTCTGGTCTGGATAGTGTGTTCTGTGCAGATGCAGTTCCAGTATGTTGTTGCATGTGGTTATGCTTGTGCATATAGAATACTGGCTTCAGAAGTTTAATGCAGTTCTTAGTCCACAGTTGCTGTGGTAATTGCTTGGTTGGATACTTAGTATCAAAGCTGGAAGTAGCTTTGTCAGTGTACTTGTAATGTTAACTAACACACTCCTAGTGAGATTTTTTTTTTAACAATTTAGAGATAATTTAATAATTTTTAAAGATATTATCATTGCTATTTAAAAAATGTGTTGGCTAAGCTAAAAGATAAAGGAAAGATTAAAAATGCTTTGAATACATACATCTGAGCACTATCTAAACTGTTTCATTTTAAACAGTGATAACACTTCACCTGCAGTATATCAATTTCCTGAATTTCAATAGCCTTTGGTCTGATCCCTCCATGAACAGCTGAACCCTGCTAGCAGCAGAGCGATCTTTTTAAACTCATTGCCATGCTGTGTGCATGCATTTTTGTATTGTGATACTGTTGCCTCCAGTAATATTTTTAAAACCATACTTTCATATCTAATATTCTTGGTTAGTAATTTAACTGATCTCCTCTATAAATGTGATCTTTTAGTTTCCACTTCGTTGCTGTGCAATTGCATGGCCTACTTAATTTTATGGTTTATGGACAATCTCTCTTCAAAGGATTTGGGAATCCCTCTACCAATTAAATAACATCCATTTTGCCATTGCTCTCATGTAATTGTGTATGATAACATAAAACTGAGACTCCTAAAGCAATTTGATTATTCATTCAGATAAGAAGTCTTACCATAAGTCCTTGTTGACAGTGAAATGGAAACAGAGTGGTTTTAGTGGCTTAGGTAGATGTACAAGTGCTCCAGCATTGTCTCTGTGTACTATGAAATGGTTCCCTATAAGGTACCATATGACAATATGTTCTTTGATTATTTTTTTTATGGAAATGATTTTTTGTAAACATGGTGGCCTTGTATCTCTTGCTAGGTAAAAGCATTGTTGTTCTCTCCTGCAGAGCAAATATATAATGAGGGAGTGGTTTTTGTGGTGAGGCCTCTGCTTTTTCTTTATGGGAAGACAGGGTGAGGATGTGCAGTGCAAAAGAAATGGGGATGGGCAGAGTCCTTTAAGTGTTCATGTTCTGTAGCGAAGGAAAAATGTTGCAGCATACAGAGTGGGGAGTGCACTTGACCTTAATGGTGCTCAGAGTAAGACAAAAATGACCTTTTTGATGTAAGAATCTTTCTCTTGAACCTTTAAGTTTCACAGCTGGTGGGAAGGAAGCTGCATGTGGATGCTTTTTTAAGTAGCAGAGAATGTAATTGTGACTTGTATCCTTGATTTATAGTTGAGCACTGATAGTGAGTGACAGCCTTAAGCATGCTCTTAGAAACATAGTCTGTCTCAAACTTCTCGTCTGGGCTTAGCTTGTCTTTAGCATCTGTGTTACGTGTGTTGGGTGGGTGCCCAGGTTGTCAGAAATGTGACTCTTCTCTCTGTGTCTTTGTCACAGCATCAGGAAACTGAACAAGAGATCAGGGGGCCAGCCCAGCTTTTTGGCTTTTCCTGCTACCTTGCTTTAGCTTTTGTAGACTGAAGGCATCCTTAATTCCTGTGCTCTCTGCTGTCAAGAGGTATGCTTGCCTAGCAGGGAAGGTATCAGCCTGATTCCTACTTGCTGCCTCCTGGAGGTGAAGTGGGACAGAAGAGAATCAATTAAGAGATGTAAAGGACATTTTAGAATAAACTGAGTAGATAAAACTCCCAATAGGATAAAACTATTTGCAGGACATGGTGAAGGTTTTGGCATTTGCATAATTACGTTAACATGTGTAAATCAAACAGATTTCTTGCCTCACAGTGAGAGAAGCTGGTTTTAAATATTCTATGAAATGTTGTTTAATATTTGATAGTGAAAGAATTTTTTTAGAGCGTGTAATTGAGTTGGATTCATGGCTAAACAAGTTAAAAGTTATTTCCATCTGTGTTTCTTGTTCCACATAAATTGCCAATTTTCTATGCTCTCTTGAGTACTTTTAGTACTTTAGCAGTAAATCCTTTATTTTACCTGACATTACAACCAATTTCTCAGTGAAAGCAGTTTCTAGTATTAAAGTGTCATTCCTTCATCAGTAAAAATATTGCTTAATTGAAAATCCTGTCTGTAAATACTAAGTCATGCTTCCAGGTGACCCCTAGGTATGCTTCTAATCTTCTTGTTGGTATAGAAGAGTGGCTTAAGACCAAAGACAAAGAGAACACTTCTAGAGGGACTGTGTTCCCAGCTTAGTTACCTGAAGATAATTTCTTCTTTATCACTTAGGACTCGGTGTCCTTTGTGCATAGTAGTAGCATTTTCTTCCAATTTTGTTTAGTTTTGCAAGACTGTTAATGATGTATTCATGATTTTTGAAATGTTAGGCATAGATCTGTTGCATATTATGTTTTTATAGACTTCTGCTATTTTGACAGTATTGTCACCACCAGTAATGTAAAATTGATTTGAAATTGAATCTGTATTATGGCAGTAAGTAGTGCATCCAATTCGCACATGTGAAACTAATCCATTTGTGTTCTGAACTCAGGGAAGATATGGCCTTTTACAAAAGACCTGATCTCACAGAATGTTAATTACCTTTAAAATATCTTGCTGAGCTGTATGAGCACAGCTTAATAATCATGCAGATTTATTTAAAAAAAAATGTGTTAAGCTCCTTGATACAGGAAACCTTGTATAGTTCTTGAGCAAAGAGATTTATATCATACTCTTCATCAGTCTAGGCTTCCGTGGATTGTTCTGAGCTGCAAGCACAGGAATCAGCTTTGTAAATTAATAGTTTCTCATTTGCTTCAAAGGTAGCTTGCAAGTGAAGTGGTAAGTTTTAGTTAAGGAAGATACATCAAAGATTTATGTGCTTAAAGGAATCTTGGAATTGCTAAACTCTGATGTTTGAGGATAAATCCTTGCAGCATTTTGCATTGATAGCCAAGCCAAATCCTTGCCAGCAAATCACATTGCCGTTGTTCAGTGTGGAAGGATTGGAAAGTGCCTTGCTAGGAATTGGTTGGTATAGTGTAGTTTGTCAGTTCTCTGTTGGAAATTATGCTTACTAAGTACAATAATGTTCTCGGTGAAGAGAAATAACATGCTATCAGGAAATAACTGAAGAAAACTGTATAGCATACCATATACTAATTGTAGGAGGAGGCAAATTCTTGGCAAGAAATTTAGGAATGTTTCCATTTAAGACAGTAAAGGTCCAAACCTTTTTATTTTTCTTTTCCTTCAAGAGGAAAAAGAAACATTTGCTTCTCAAAAGTTGTTAAATGTTTTGTCCCATTTTGTTAAGCAATGATGTTGCTGTTGACTCTCAACTGGTCAATGTAAGATCTCGCCTCTCATGGATATGGTACTTAAGATACTGTGTACTCTGCATGTTAGTCACAGTTAGAAGTTCCTATCAAGGAAGCCAGCAAATGAGGAGATAAGGCTGTACTTAAAATGTACAAAAATGATCGTAGACTCATTTATCTGACTGCTCTGGTACACACTGCATTAAAGTGCATAATGAATAACTACCTCATGGTTCATGTAGGGTTTAACATTTTTAGGTTGGGCTTTTATCAAAGGCATTAAAAGAATGAATAGCTATTGTATGTATAAATCATATGGATAAGCAGAACGTAAAGCAGAAGTAAAGTATGCTGCACCCCTTGGTGACTAATCTACAAAGGATAACAACATACTTTCCCTGGATGATTATATAGCTATCCTTTCAGTTTGCATAGGTCCTGTGATGAATTTTCAAGCTTCAAATAATATTTATTTATAAAATTTTATTTATTGTCTGAATTTGAAGATATTATATAAGATATTATATAAGAATAATGTGGAGTCTTCTCTGTTAATGATCAGTGCATACAAATAATCAGGAAAAGTCAAATACAGTGTTGTCTCTTTTGGTTTTTTTTCTTTTTTTTTTTTTACCTTCTAATTTTTTACTGGGTAAGAAAAGATTTGATTAGCTTGTCTGATGTATGCTTGGAACATAAGACTCTTTTATCATAGAGTTTGGAAATAAAAGAAACCACATTATCAGTATAGATGGATGGTTAACTGGTTTTCCAAGATACACTGAGAACAACGAAGAGAAGTAACTACATAGTAGTCATGTATTTTCATCTCCTTTGCTTTGGATTAGGGAGCTTTGTTCTTTCTTTTTGATTGGTGACATTTCACCTGCACATCATGTTTTGGTCATCAAGTTTAATCAAGGTCTTGATTTTGGTGTTGATTTTTATGTTACTGTACTGTACCGAGCCACTTCTTAAATCTCTTGAAGGAAAGAATTTACTGCAAGAATGGAGTGTATGTGTTATTTTTAATGATATTCCTCACCATAGCTAGGTGGCCCTTACCACTATGTATGAGTGCAAGAAAATAGCTTGTATTTGTCTACAAAATCTGCAAGAGAATCTGCATATGGGTTCTCAGAAGCAGGTGTCTTCCACTAGCTAAAATATAGAACGTGTCGCCAGGAGAGGCACCCAAAAATCAGTCTGCTTGGAAGGGGACTGGGCTATTTGATTCTGAGGTTTTCTTCACTTTGGAATTTACTTATTTTCTTTTTCCCTTTGATTGGTGTGAAATAATCCAAACTAGGATTAGCTCCGAAGCAGGCTGTGAAGTCATTTTGTTGTCCCAGACTTTAGGAAGAGAAGGTTATGTTTACTTTACCCTTCTTAACCTCTGTTCTCATCCATGGTCAGTGTATTGTCTGGGTTTCTGGCAAGCAGCACACCTTATGGAGGAGAATTTAGTTAGCTGGTAACATTTTTCATGAAACCCTGAGCCTCTGGCTCTGTATAATTATGTATCCCCATACTTTATCCTACCTGGGGGAATGTCTGAAAATTACTGGGGGGGGGGAATCTTTCTACTCATTGAATTGGGTTTTGATGATAATAAAAAGTGAATTATATTGAACCAAAAAGAATGTAGATCTTTAAACTGTCAAATAATATTAAAAATTAATCAAGATGAGTGGTATTCTTCGTGTTCTCCTTCTGCCTCTGATTTTAAGATCTATGCATTAGCATGATATGAGGCTGTGAGTTGTGTGAAGACACAAACCGTTTCCTCTTGTACCTTCATTTTATTTTGTTTCAGTTAAACAAACAAGAGGAGAACTGATCAAGTCTCTAATACTAACTCTGAATTATCGCAAACTTGGTTAAGATGCATCTGTGACTGCACTGATATTTTGATAATATGGAGGTGCTTATGATGTGATTAACACATGCTGCATTTTACCTTGCTCCTGCTGAGAATAAAAGTCTGGAGCTAATAAAATGTTTCCTGACCTTGAATAGAAGGGTATAGTGTTTTCTTTCTTGATAAAGATGTAACTACGAGTGCTGATATTTGCTGATTTTGTTGCAATAAAATTTGAGATGTAAACACTACAATTTGTGAGAAGATAAGCGCAGTAAATTTTACCCATCTCATTTTTTTTCATTAGAATGTTTTATTCCATGAGAGAGTAAGTTTAAAAAAAAAAAAAAAGCTATGTATATAGCTACTGTGTAGTTAATAAAATACTTGTTTTGATATTAAAGGAGTTTTCTGTTCAAAATTTATACTTAAAACAGTGAATTAAAAATATTTAGGATAATTGTAATGTTGTAATTTTTTTGTGTATATAACATCTGAGAATTCTACTTTGCATCTTCCTAACACAGATAGTAAATAAGAAAAAAAGAAGGAAATGCAACATCTGGCTTTAAAAGTTTGCTAAAAGTGTATCTGAAAATTTATGAAGACTTCCCTCCCCCCTACCATTATGATTTCCCAAATACTTTTTAATTTAGTGGTATGTCCAGCTTTTTTGGGCTGCTTTGCATTAAAATGGTTTTCTTTGGAATTTGCAATGCCAACATAATGAGGGTCTGCCTACAACTAAGGTTGAATTAGGAAGTGTTGATTCGCTTAGAGTCAGGAGAAATGTCCAGCTGAAAGCATTTGAGCTGGTAGATTTTTCATAACAATAAAACAGAAAAAAGAGAAGTCATGATGCGTTCTTCCCTTCTGATTATGCAGCTCGTATTCCTTAACAACCATGGTTATCCTGATGTTACTAAGGTCCCCTCCTAAAGCAGAAGCAGCTTTCTCAGCTGCAGGTGGTAACAGATGGAGATGGATGCATGGAGATACAGATGTAACTCAAGCTGGGGAGCTATTTGCCAGTCACCCTGTCATTCCCTGTGCCTCACTGGCATCCACCTGTTTGAAGAGCTGGCTCCAGATTTTGTCAGGAGTCCCATTCAGCTTCCATTCAAATCTGGTCAAATAAAGATGAAAGAGAAATTTGTGTCTTTGCTGTACCACACATTCTCTTAAGCGTATTTGCTTTTAGTGGTTGGCACACCATACATGTCAGGAAACTGTCTTTTAAATGGTATTTGCACTGAGCACTTGATATCTTTAGCACAGTATAATCTGAGACTTCTCCAGCAGTCCTCAAACTTCTTCAGGGAAAGTGGGAGCATCTTCCATGTCTTGAGAAACAGTAGGTCCTTCCCATCCCTAAAAAAGGAATTAGTGCCATAGTCACTGTTTAAAACCAACACAAATAATAGCTAGCACAGCCTTAAGACCATCCTAGAAGTGGGAGGGTGGTGATTGTTTAAGGGTGAGTCTGAAAGGTATCTGGTTTTGTTCTGATGTGTAGGAGATGATGGCTTGTGGCCACCTCTGGTGACGTTTACTTCTTGTGGGTTAAGAAAAGCAGGATGAGAGGAGGAGCTCTGGAAGGAGCTCTTTGTTCCCAGAGTCTTCTGGCATTAAAGGTTGTGGAGAGCACATCTACACCGGAGGTGATAGCTGAGCAGGAACTGGGATGTTGTTGCTATATTGTTTTTATAGTTGGAGGAGGAAGAGAGAAGGGGTGCTTGTATAAGGTGTTTTCCTGCTAAGGAGGATGTTTTTCCCATCTGAACCTGTGACTACAGAAGGAGGGAAACAGAGGCCATAGAACTTGCAGAAGACACATTTCTCCAGTAGAAAGTTGCTAAAATGCAACTGTCAGCTGGACAATCTCCTAAAATGCTGTACTTCCACCCTGTTTGCTCCTTTTTCCCAGAGATGAGCAATTGGACTGTCAGCTTCTGTCTGTAACTAGCTTAGTTCCTCCTGGGATGGGTGGGTGATGCAGACATGGCTACAGCAGTGTCCTGCTCACATTTACCTAAACAGTTGAGTTTTTGACAAGGGGGGGGAACATTGATGAAAAAGTTCAGATGGATTTTGCTAAATGTCAGCAGCAGCCTGTGCTTGGAACGTGGAGGGAGGGGATTATAGGATTTGCTGTGGATGATGTGAACCTGCACATCTGGCTGGTTTTGTTATGGTGAAGGTCAAAGGCTATTTCTGGATACATGTTGGGAACTTCAAAGTGGTGGCAATATTTGATTCCGTAAGTATTGCCATGTAAAGGTTATGAGGTTCAATCATTAGACACAAGACTACATAAATGAAATATAAGTTATTTTATATAATCACATTGTGCCTGATCCACTTGGGCTCTACTCATCTAGAAGCCTTTGGTGGTGACCTGACAACTTGTTCAGATAAGAAAATACTGACCTTTCCCTGCTTTTTTAAGATCTGACAGAGTTCATGTGATTTTTATCTTGCTATTATCATAACAAAAAAAATTACTGTACTTAATGATGTGTCTTTGAAAACAAATTTCTAATTGTTGTTCAGGTCATCACTTATGGCTCCGAAGTTCTAATGTGTTATTTATTAGAAAAATATTTTTATAATTTTGCACTCTTTCAAAACAGAATTGCTTGGTTTCTGCTTTTCAAAGGCAGCTTTTAGCAGATCAATTACTGTGATTTCTTGACTGAGATTACTCTATGCCCACCTATCACCTAACTTCCTACTGTGTCTTTGAAATCAATGGCGTTGGGATGGAAGTCACTCTGTGCAAATGTAGTATTTCTTGTAAAGTTCTCTGGAGTGGTAACGTGTAAAACATTTTATTGAGAAGTAGATTGTTTTCCTCATAAATATGAAAAGTAGAAGTAGCATTATTTTATTTGTAATGTTCACAGAACAGTATCAAAGAATTTTATGTGTGTTTAAAAAGCAAACATGGAGAAGAACAAAAAATATGAAAGAAGGCTTTAATGGGCTTTTTTTTCTCCTGGGCTCTTATGCTTACAGGCAGTAACAGGACTCTGAGCCTTATCTTGTAGGGATTTACACCTGATAGGAAACCAGAGTGCATTTTGAAGGACAGAGTTACTTTGTTGTCTTTGGAATAGTTACTAAGCCGGGTAACAGCATGACTATTTACAGGGAATAATGCCTCCAGGCTTTAGGCAAAACAGTGTGAAGGATGTGAGAATAATTGGCCCTGGGAGACACCAGAGAAAGCCCAAGCCTGTTGGATAGGCTTCAGCGTCCCAAGGCACCTGATCCACTGTGAAATTGAGCAGAAATAATGGTACTTTGTAACTCAGGTAACAAGAATTTAGGATCCAGTGTTGATGCTTATTTCTTTCCTGAAGTGGTCTGTTGACATTTATGTTGTTTCTTTTGTGTGCAGATGTGGCTCTCTGGGGCTGTGGGGAGGTCTGGTAGTAAGATATAAATGTGTACTGTTTACTGTGTCTTTGGCTCTGACAATTTGCATGTTTCTTATTTAACCCTTTGAACTTTTTTAATGGGAATTTTTACTGTGAAAGATGTATTCAATTGCAGAAATTGAGCTGTGTGATTGCGTTAGCCTTATTAATGTTTGCGCAGTTGTAACACACTGTGATTTTAACAATAATGGGATTTGCAGCTCTGGGCTGAAGATTTTAGTCCTGCAGTACTACCTGGAAATAAAGCTGCCTAAAATGTTTAGCAAAATTATTTATATACTCACTAAGCATCAGGCTGGAGCCAAGATTGTCATCCTATGGGTGAGCATCCTACTTCTCCCAGACTGCCCTTCCATCTCTCTTCCTGCCTTTTCTATCTCTCCTTCAACTACATGCTTAGTATGTTTTGGCAATAGTTCCAAAAGGAAAGAGTCTGTCCCCCGCTGACCCCTGGAAAGCCTTCAAAGCTGGAAGTTAGAGGGCTTTGCTGGAAGGTAAGAGATCATATTTCAAAATAAAAAAAAGGGGGGGGGTGGGAGGTAGATTTGAGTCCGGCTGCAATCTGGAAAGGGAGCGCTGGCAACCCTGCAGTGCAGTGTCTCCTGTGTGTTACTTAGCCTCCTCATGTTAGGCAGCCACTGAAAGGATGCTGGTTCTCTGAAAGGATTACTTCTAGCATGAACCGAAGGAGTGAGACACGGTATTTACTTAGCCCTCAATTTACGTATAGCGAAAGTGTGAAGGAAGAATGCAGTTTATGCTGGCCTAGGGGAAATAATCTGTTCTTCATTTTCAGTATGGCTCTGCCATTGAAATTGATGTATGATAGAGCCTCTGTCCCATCCTTTTAGCAAATTTGAGCTCCTCTGAGATAACAGGCTTTTCAGGTTGTTGATAGCAGTGGTACACTTGTAAGTCTCTGTCTTCTGCTACCTTGAAGTCCCTTGCATAGAAAGGAAAGAGGAAACAGCTCAGGTAAGTATTTGAAATAAGATTACTAACAAAGATCTTTTATTGAGAAAGCATTCATCTCTGTTCACGGGTGTGCATGAGGTGATTCCACTACCACTCTGTATTTCACATAATCTTGAGTCTGCCTGTATTGGTTCCTCTGCTTCTTCCAGTCCAGCTCTGAATAAGGGACATCTGTACAGGGAATTCTGTACAGGTAACAAAATAGTTCCAGTAGGTGTGACAACTAACACTTAAAATACATTCTTTCAAACAAAAGTGACACTAATATGAGAACAGTATTAATAATTAAAGTCTTTCTGAAACAGTGTTTTGGAACTGGTTTGAACCCACACTCAATTAAAACAACTATTTTGAGAAACTATGTTTAGTTACACAACTTTGAACTAGCAACTATACACAGTCTACAAAAATATCTATGCTATTATTTCCTTGAAACTAAAAACATCTCATGCTAACCTACATAGAGGGTAAAAGGCAGATGCTTCTGTAAGTCAAGTAAATGAGAGTATAAGGCAGTGTCATTGGTTCAGAACCACATAAAAATGGAAGTGTGTAGGAGTGGCCAAAAATTTATGTTTTTGAGATGGAAAAGGTCATCTTTCTGCATTTGAGTCTGTAGGGACACTGAATACAATTAAACACTGTTTAATTAAACAATTAACAGCCAGTTAGCTGGTGATGGAGAGTCTGATTGTGAGGTTGAGCTCTACTGCTGTAAATTAAGTTTGTTTTGAGGGGTGGCAGGGTTGAATTAGCACTTGTGTTAGTGAGGGAAACTTCTGGCTCCATGTTTCCTTCTCTTATTTTTATTATTATGCTATTTTCTGGAAGAAGGTAATATACAGTTGCAAGAAAGCTGTTCTTGGAGTATCAGCTGCAAAAGGTTGTATGTCAAAAAAATGTTATGGATATCTAGTGTATAAAGAAAAGATGAAGCAAGTATGTTGTTGCCTGCATGTTCTGCTAGAAAATATTAAACTGAAAGAACTTTCAAAACCAAGAAGAACTTTCTGAGTAAAATCATAGTAAAAATGTATTTTCACATAAATTCACAATGTAAGTTATGAAAGCAATGTTAAGATGTCCTATGATCTGAATTATACTAGATATTTTTAACTGCCACTCAGTTATCCCTTTTGTAAGATGTTAAATTACTGGACAAAGATATAATCTAGGGTTATACAACACTGCTGCTTAAGTACTTTGTTATTATTTTAGTTTTTATTTTTAATCAACACTTGCAGTCTGTGTGTCTGTGGCTCCTAGAAAGCTGAAGACAGACACATTCAGTTCCCCGTCTAATGCATAGTTTCTGCAATTCAATAATTCCCACCCACTTCACTTTTCGTCTTTCTTTGTGTAGTGTGTAAAAGAGGTGAGTTGGTTTCTTGAACATTTTTCTGTTAAAATCTGTAGTCTTGGGGTTTTGGATGAGCTTCGTAACCACACTAAGGGACATTGGTGGTTGGTGGAGTTGACTTAAAAGGGTGTGAAATAAGTTTCAGAGTTGAGTTGTGCTTATAAGGGCTCTCCTTACCATTCTCTCTTCCAGAGGAAGGTCAAATTTTGGTTTAGAGAGAAAGACCAACTTGTACCATGGGAAAAGTTGAAGAGCCAAATTGTCTTTCTTCCACTTCTCTTGAAATGCTCCTCAGTGTTTACTTCATCAGCTTTCTCAGGGAAGAGGGAGTAGAGAGGTTAGATTGCCTTATGAGTAAATTTCTATTTAGGTGGCGTTTGAGTTGCAGTATCGATAGCACAAATAATTAATGAAGAATAATAATTGAAGCCAAACAATGCAATTAGAGGGCAAGACTTCACAATCTGACTCTATAGGGAAGAATTAGTACATCATGTAAAAAACCAATCACATCAGGTTGTTAAAAATCTGGATGATATTTGCAATGTATTTATGGCCAAAAGATATAAATCCATAATATCTGGTTTCCATAGAAGAGTGTCAGACTCCTAAACAGCACTCACGTGTAGTGTTGTTGCCTCTGCATCGTTTGATTTCAAACTGTTTCTAGTTTTCTGTAGTGATGCAAAATGCAATAATCCTATTGAATCCTGAGAACGAAAAATGTAGTATTTAATTTGCATTTACTTCCTATTTTTTTTTCTTTTGTTAACTTACAGCCATAGAGTGGAAGTTTAGTGGCCTTTGTCTTTGCTGCTCTGAAGACTATTTCCAGATGGCCTACAGAGAGTCATATGTATGGTGTCCTGCCTGGGTCCCTGTCAGCTTTGTTCCTTGTTTTTGTTTTTTCTCGAGTAAACTACGTTTCTCTGGTTGCTGCTTAGCCTTCTCTTTTAATCGCACAGGAATAAAGGCACATCAAATACTATGGAATAGAAAAGGAAAAACAAAACAGAACTACTCTTGAAGACATGATATATATGAAGGAGTGAGTTTCTTAAGCTATTTTACTGTATAATTATGTGTAAAGGTTTTTATTACAATATGTGTTTTTAGTTCTTGAGAGTGCAGGTTGTCAAAGACACTTAGCTGATATTGCGTCTCATTTCTCTGTTCTTAAACAAAAGTCTGCTAAAATCACTTATAATTTTAAGTGAGAACTAGAATATCTATTTTAGCAGGGCTTTCAGCCAGAAGCAGCCACAGAGCAGCACCAGTGCTTGATGTTTCATGAAAAAAATATTGAATGACAGAATAGAAACCTTTCAAAATGGGGAAGATAGCATTTGCAATTGTCACATGGTCCAGCATCTATACTCCCAAGTGTCCAAAATAATTTTCATCTTAGGAATAAAAATATTATTTTATTGTACAATGAACAGTACCAAAAATGGCTAGAAACATATGTTGTCAGAAAGGCATGGTAAATCCTTTTTGTCTCAGAATAAATGTTGCTGCAGCACAACACTCAGATATTGCAACAGTGATATTCTAAGCATTATCAGTAAAATCTAGGCTTTATTGTGAATAAACATGTTTGTTGTGATGTGCTGAGATTCCAGAAAGTCACTGATGCAGTGCACAGTCTCAGTCAAATCCCACTAGTATGTACTCATGTGATTTGCAGATAACTAAACAAACTACTTTATTATCTTGCCAGATATCCATTTTCTGTAAAACTGGCAGAATTGCTTTCTGACACTTGCTAAAAGGCATCATTAAAGGCTTTTTCAAGTTCTCCTTTTCATCTTATTTCACTCTTGGGCCAGCACTCTAAATGATGGTTTCGATTCCTCATTGATGGTGATAAACTCATAATTTTCATACTGAATCCCATCATCCTGAGCTCAACTGTTGGCAAAACACTGCTCTACAACACCTAAGTGCACTTCTTGTGATCTCATGCAATACTATCCTGTTTCATTTAATTTCATCAGGATTGATTTTTGAGTAAGCAGATGGCTTAGTCTTCTCTAAGAGTCCATAAGGAATTGCCTTGCCAGAAATAGTTTGTATTTCATGACATTTAAGTTTGCTGTGATTTAAGGGTTTGTGAGCATACTCAGCTTTTTTCTGTGCTGTTCATCAGTAGGGTTTCATTGCTGATCCTCAGACTCATAAATGGAGACCACAATTCTGTTGCCAGATACCTTTCAGAGCAAAGCCTGTTTGGCCAATAGGACACTGGTTCCGTGCGTGCCGTTGCTTAGACTGCTCAGGCAGCCTCATCAAAAGCTTAATCCTCTGTCTGTTTTGAGGATCTGGATATATTTAGTGCAGCTAATATGAACTGGAGAAAAATAGCACAGGAAGAGAACCTGGTTTAGCAACATTTTCTTTTTTTTCCCCACACACAATGGATTAATCTAAGTAGAATGATTCTAAAATGCTATGTTAATTGCCTAAATCATTACTTAAAAAAAAATCAGGAAATAATAAGTACAAAGAATATTTCATTCTTTTTGACCCCTAACTATCATTCTATACTGGATAGTGACTAAGTATATAATTATTTAGTATGAAATTTAACTTTTCATTACTTAATTTTTGTTCTTTTTCCAATGTATACGTTCAGTCTTAATTTTTCCTATGTTATAAAAAAGTGAATGATACTTCTAATTGCATTTTCCTCTAGTTTTTTTCTTCCCAGCCTATCTTTTATTATGCTCCTTTTGGTTAAATATTGTGTTGCAGTATCTTGGATGTTGTTATATTGTGTACTTGAGACAGTGAAGGCCAACCACAGACTGTTCTGTATTAGCAAAACCACAGCCAGAAGGTAAAGGGGAGCAG
Organism: Lepidothrix coronata; assembly: GCF_001604755.1. Taxonomy (NCBI): domain Eukaryota; kingdom Metazoa; phylum Chordata; class Aves; order Passeriformes; family Pipridae; genus Lepidothrix; species Lepidothrix coronata. The sequence goes on from NW_016690189.1 coordinate 3,578,368, forward strand.
TGGCTCCCCTCTAACCAGTGCCTGGGATATTGCATCTGGGAAATTGCTTCCAGTGTGGGGCTTCCCAGTGCAAGAGAAGAGTTTTTGAAGAAGAGCAAGTCCAGCAGAGGAATGTTGCAGTGGTTTGGGGACAAGGGCATAAGTTCGCGGGGGAAGGCTGAGGAAACTGAATTTGTTCAGATTGAAAATGAGAGAACAAAGGGAGATCTGACTGCTGACTTCAGCTACCTAAAGGATGGCATTTAGAGGAGATGGATCTTGTTGGAAATGTATAGTGGAAATGGAAGACAACAGTCACATGTTGTTGCAGGAAAATTCTGATTAGGTAAAAGGTTAAAAAATACCCACAGTGTGAATGGTTAAGCACTAGAAGAGGTTTCTCAGGTTTCTCTTCTCTTGGAGCCCTTAATACGTAGACTGAACAAGATATGGAGCAAACTGATCTTTCTTTGAAATTAGCCCTGCCTGATGCAAGGTCTTGGGCAAGATGACCTCCAAAGGTCTTTCCCAACCTGGAGTACTTGGTGAATCGAGGAATATCCATATGAATCATGGATTTTTTTTTTTTTTTTAGTTCTTATTGCCTTATATAAACTGAATAACTAAGAAAAATTGTGTTTATGACAACCTTCCCTCTGAAGTCTACTTACCAAAGGAAATATTTCTAGTTAAGGGACTAGACCTAATTGATTTTGCTTACCCCTGTCCCTCCAGATTTGTTCATGGAACTAGAAGAGATCACACTTTCATTTTACTGATGGACTGGAAAATAAGCTCTTCTGGTTTGCAACTCCCTGGTGGTTCATCAATTTTGAATAAATTGGTAACTGAATGGAGTTATTTGCATGAACCAAGATTAGAAGAAAAATTATGGAGCCTTGCTGTATTCACAAAACATGCTATAGCTGTCAGAGTGGGTTTTTCTCTTTAATGAACTACACAGGCTTAGACAAACAAACTTATTATTATGTGGCTTTTTTTAAGAGCTCACTATAAAGTTTTCATTCTTGCATTGTCATACAGAGAATATTATTATTGAGAGTGTTAGTACATTTTTGTATGCATAAAAACTCATCTGTCTTGGTCTTCTCTCTTTGCCAGGCAGACCAGGTGCATTATGTATGTGCAATAGAAGTATAAAGAATATGTATATGAAAAGGACTCTTTAGAGGAAAAAGAGCTTAAAAAGACAGGAATTTTGTTTTGAAAATTTCTAGCAGCTAATATAGTGTAGCTTTGAAACCTGGGCTGTTTTGCTGGATTTTATTGTTATATTTTCCCTCTGTTTGTGTAGCTCTGTGCTTTTAAATTGAATGTTTGCTGAGATGAAAGGAAAGTTTTTTAAAAGGATGCAATGAGTAAAGTTGTGCCTCAGCAACACAGTAGTTTTGTTTTTCAGTTGACTGAACTAAATGTAGGAAAAGGAACTGGGAAATGTCTTTGGATAGCACTGTTCATCAGTATATCCCCTTCAAAAACTGATAGGGCTGATCATCAGCTCAAATTAACTGTTTGTGATTGGGATTGTTTTGATGTGTCCCAAATCTTACCTTTTCAAAGCACTGGCAGGACTACAGAATATTAAGGACAGAAATGGGCCTTTTTTGGGTATGTGTGGAAGGGAGCAAGGGATAGGATTGGAAGAAAAAAATGCTCATGAATTATTTCAGTATATTCTCCATTCACTATTTTTCTTTTGTTTTGTCTCTTAGCTGGTATTCCTGTTGGTCTCTCTGAGTGACCCAAGGAGGGGCTTATGTTCTTTCATTTCCATCTTCCACCTTCTTCCTACTTCTGCGTCTGAATCTTTCTCTGATGATGTCTGTAGCTCAAACTGTATACTGTGGCTCAAACATCTTTTCCTTATTACATGAAATTTCCAGGGGTGATGAAATTAGAAGGCATGTATAATAGAGAAATAGTTCCTTAGAAATGAACATTCATTGGTTTCCTTTATTTCCTTGTTCAGTTTGCCCCCTGTGTGTTTCAGGAACTGAGTCTGGTGGGAAGCTGCTGCAAACAGCACTGCTCACTGTGCTGTTTTCTTACGTGGACTATCGATGTATCTTTAAAAGCATTGGTGTGTACCTAGAAATGTAATAATTATAGAATCACTCCTTTCTGTCTTAATATGGATTGAGAACACTGGGCAATATCATAAAGCCTCATCTTGTTTGTTTATAGTAAGGCTATTGCCCTATATACTCTCTTCAGCTACCCTGTTTGATTTAGGGAGAAAAAACCCCAAACAAAACAAATCCTCAAACAAACAGACCGCACCAAACCCTCTAGAAACTCCAAACAAAAAGCCTGACACCAAACTTCTGCATAGTCATATTGTGAGTGTCCTGAGAGTTTACAGGCTGATGAGGAGAGTGTGTAGGGAGGAGAGTTTGGCTGTATATTTGTGTGTGCTCACACTCCTTCCAGCTATGCCTGTATATTGTGGACTGTTTCAGCAGCATGCTTTGCCCTCTGGTCATGTTCAGTGATTCATTCAATGCTGTTGATTGTAAATACTCTTTACTATTAAAAGGTAAAGCCTAACTGTGGGTGAAACAAAGAAAAACCATTTCACTCAGCACTGCTTTACAAGCTGGTACATTGTGCTTTTTGTCTCAGACAAACTGTCCCTCCTATTTCCTCTTAATATAATTAGGAATGGAGTTCTGGTTTATCTGCTTTTGTAATATATTCATGGTACTATTTTTTGTTTCTTGTGCAGAAAAATAAACTGCTTTCCAGGGGCAGATCAGACAACAAACTTGAAAACAATGCAATTAGGTTATAAAGCATCTAACCAATTTAATGCATTAGTAATAGCAGTATTTTTCCGGTATATAGCTTCACAGCAAAATGGGAATCATCACAACTACAATTACATATTTCAGATGGTCCAATGTATGTCTTTTACAAGTGAAATCAAGCAGATGCTATTCTGTAGCAAGAAATGCATTAGACTGAAACAAGGCGTATATTATTGGCCTTTACAAGTGTCTCTTGGGGTATGAATAACTTCAGATTCGTTGGCCTTGTTCCTGGCTTTAGGGATCAGCAGTGGTGGCAGGTGCAGCTTTGGTGCTGTGAGATTTGTCTCTGGCTTCACTCTTCCTGCAGTGGTGATGGGGATGGGGGATGATGTATCTGAAGGTCAACTGAGAAGGATGCAATCTGTTGGAAATGTTAGCTTATTTGAAAAGCATTTTTATCCCATAATGACTAAAATGATGACACCAGATGCAGAGCAGTGGTTTTGAGATGATTTATATTGATCGTTTTGCTCATGTCCTATTTTGCTGCCTGATAAGTACTACTGAGCTTTTTGTCCTAAGCTGATGATAAGATATAAGGATCCTCAATAGCTCTCATTATCATTATTTTGAATTTGCATATTAACACACAAACATATCATAATTACCCTGGTTTTTTATGGCTGTTTGCTGTATGTATACGGGGAGAGGAAATAAAAAATATATTTTTCATTTTGCTTTGTAGGTCAGGACAATAGTCTTGATGCAGTAACATACAATCATTAGGAAGGGTTATAGATAGTGGTTTTAGAAACTTAACATTTTTTTCCTTTGTTGTAACATGTGACCTTTTCATCTCTTTGATCCCTTAAGCTGTGTACTGCATAACCTTGGATTAGTAGAAACAAGAAATGCTGTGCATCATCTAATGACATATTTCTTCTGGCTACATCAAAGAAGGTTAGATAAGATCTGTTGTAGGAAATCATCTGCATGGTCTACAGGAGTGAAGGTTGTAGCCAAGGATACTGTGACTTCCTTTTGCAAAGAAGGATAAAACTGAAATAATCTGCCATGCTGGTTTATTTTAAAATGCTTAGGGAAGCCTTGAACATACTTGAAATAATGTTGACAGTGTAAGAGCAGATCTTCTCATATGTTCTCCTTTCCTACGTGCTGACATTGGAAATACTAGTAAGAAGTTACTGAATGTTGATATGGCTTGTACCTAATTTTAGATTATTGAGAAGCTGCTGTTTAATTCGCTTAGTTTTGATATTGTGGTGTTCCAAATTCTCCTCAGGCAAAGGTGGTGAACAGTATTTTTCTTCTATCTGAAACTGAAATAGTGGTAATAGGAATGAATGGCAAATCTGGCTTCATTCCAGCCTCATCTGTAAAATAGGAGTAATGTTTTTATGATTTGGAGATGGCGCAAAACTGGCAAAATAAGTTCAAAGATGCAGTCAGTGAGTCTTTTTAACCATACATGGTGTGCTCCTCTCTTAATCTTTAAATAAAATCGGTCTTTGCTTCTATTAGGAAGAAAAATAACCAGTGTGAGAAGGAATCTTTAAATAAAATTATTCCCTCTCTTGAAAGCTTAAAACCAATTACATTTTCTGGTGTAGCCTTGCAGAACAGAAATGTGTAGGCATTGTGCAGAAACATTTGGGTGAAAAAGAGGTGCAGACAGTGATATCTTCTCTCTGGTGACCATTGACAGGACCCGAGGGAATGGCCAAAAGTTCTATCAGGGGAGGTTTGGGTTAGATGTTAGAAAGAGGTTCTTCACCCAGAGGGTGATGGGACACTGGAACAGACTCCCCAGGGAAGAGGTCACAGCACCAAGCCTGACAGAGTTCAAGAAATATTTGGATGATACTTTTGGGCACATGATGTGACTCTTGGGGATGGTCCCATGTGTGGCCAGGAGTTGGACTCGATCCTTGTGGGTCCCTTCCAACTCTGCACGTTCTGTGATTCTGTGAATTGTTTAAAATAGTATGTACAGGGGGAGACAGGCCAGTCTCATTTTATGTAGAATTTCCAAGGTGCTTGTAGTTGGCTGGAATCACTGTGTGTACTTACAGTACAGTCAGGAGCTGACCCTGATGTCAGGCTGCATCTTCTGTTCTCTATTTGCAGCTCTTTCTTCTGACCCTTGGCTTGGGGAAAGGTGACACGTGCCATTGAGTGAACATCCCAAGAATTCGTGCCCTGCAGTGAAATGCTTCTCCTTTGACAATTTATCAGTAGTACATTGGGCAACATTATTGAGTGCAGCAAAACTATGGTGCTGTTCTTGTTTAATTGATGGCCTTTAAGAATCCTTTGCAAAAATGCATATTTTGACTATACCATGTTGTGAGTGATATTCACAGAGATGTTCAGTTGCCTCACTCATAAGTTAGGTTTGATGAAGGAAATGCCAAGGTAATAAAGTACTTAATACTGGCCAATGGAATTGATGATTTTTGAGTATTTTCCTTTTTTATATCTGAAAGTAACATATACTTTCTTTCTCATATAGGAGACTATGTAGCAATTGTAATAAGTAGCAATGAGATGATGTTAGGAATGTTAAATTTCCTGTACATAAAGTTGTTTGACAGCTGACCTGGCCTGAATCAGCATTTTCCTTTAATCTCAGAATGTACTAAAGGGATTCTGCTCCCCTCTGCCTGCCTCCCATTCCCAACGACTAAATGTCTTATCAGAGATCGGTCTTTGCGTCTCTTAGGAAGAAAAATAATCAGTGTGAGAAGGAAGTGAGTTTCTTATAGTTGGGCCCTTAGGATAAGAAGAGACCAGAATAGCTTTTATATGAGGGAGGTATCCTTCAGCATGTAGAGGATGGGAAAAAATTGACACAGAAAAATTCAATCATGCTACCTAGAATTTTTGTAATAAATGTTTTCAGAGGTAAAGTAGAAAGGATGATAGTTCAAGAATTCAGTTTTAAAGTGTTTTTGCAAAGCTTCTCGTGGGAGAAGTGAGGACGAACTGCTATTTTTGCTCTGGCATTTTAGCAAGTACAAATCTTTAGCTTTGGCATGTCTTATCTTGAAAATCTATTCTTAGTTTAAACCTAAATAGCAAAACTCACATGAATGCACTGAAATGGTTGCATGTGGTGCTGAGTAAAAGTGCCTACAGTAACAATGGATTTAAAGTAAATGAAATATTTAGGATTTTTTTTTTTCTTGGCATTAGAGCTCCAGTTACCTCAGAGCAATACCTTTTCATCTCTATTCATTGTGGACAAAAATGCTTCTGATTCATTTCTGAGGGGGGAAGCTTTCAGTAGCCAAACTGCAATCCAGATATCTGAGGTGTGAGATCAGAATTTTTAACAAAATGTTTTGTGCTTCAGGCAACTGAGTTGTAAAGATGTGGTAATTCTTTAAAATTTGGTCTTTCATAGAATTTTACGTCAAATTGTATTTTGATGTTCCTTTAGAGTCCAGTGTACACTATTTAGTGAGTTTATGTAGAAGCGAATCACATTGTGAAGTGCTTCTAATCACTTAAGACATTTGGCTTATTGGTTGTAAACATAAATGGTATTTTTGATTTCCAGGCATGATCACTGGAAAGAACACATCAAAATACAGTTAAGACTGTCTACATTTAAAGCATGTTTCCACTGGTTGAAATGTTGCAAATGGTGGCAGTGGTTGCAAGTCACTGCTAGTTGTTTGAAGCAAGTTCTTCATCTCCTTTGGCTGTTCAAGGAACTTACAGCTGCTCTATGTATCTGACTTTAGTATTTCGATTTAGAACAGTATGGAATGAAAAATATTTCATTAAAAAGTGCAGACCAAGAAAAGAATTCAAGACAGCTAATAGCAACCACCTCCAAAAAGATTTCTGTAAACAAAAAAAGCATAGAATTAAGAATGGGTTTCTGGGGTATTTATGAGGTCATTTGGACAAGTTCTATCTAATGTCCTGAAGAATATCTTTGGCACCTCCTAGTTCACTAAGTTTGGACCTCTGCAACACTTCACATGATATAAACAGAACAAAACTTTTGGTATAGAGTCATTTTACAAAATAATAATAATTATAATAATAAAAAAAAAATTGAGTGAATAAACTTTTTATTCTTCCACTCCCTTTTTTCAGTCTATGTTCACTCTGTAGCATTGAAAGCCTTTTCTCCTTCAAAGTAGCATCGAATCACAATTTGAACATATCCTTTCCAAGCTTCAACTGTTTAAACAGATGGGGGAAAAAAAAGAAACAGCAAGTACAGCTCTTTGCAGCAGATGACTCCAGCCGGTATGTTTAGAGCAAGTTTAGCTGCCGAAGAGCTTTTCTGTTCCTGAGTGATTCATTGTAGAACAACTCTGCCTGAAGCACTGATGTTGCTTGCTGGATTTGGTTTGTGGGACTTAGTGGTTTCAAGTTTCTTTTTTGTGTATACTTGTGTCTTGGTTTAAAGACAAAAATATTGGGAACTCCAATAAAATGAACCTTTTATTTCCCCCAAGGTAGAGAGACAAAAACAATGTGAGGAGGAATAAGTGAAAAAAATAGCAATTTACTAAAAAGAAAATACTAGTAACTACAAAGATAGAGGGGAAATGGTTTACCCACGAAAGAGGAATCAACCAACCATGTGACCTCCCCCCCTGCCCCGGGAACAAAGGGGAAACAAAGATGGTGAAGGGTCTTCCCAGCCGACCAGCCCTGTCTGCCCAACCAACCAAAAGAAAAGGATAGCAGAACAGGGGCAAACTTGCACAGGAAAACTGTGCAAGGAGCCACGCTACCAAACTGGCCACTCCACACCACCAGATTAGGTTCAGGTCTTGACTGTAGTGGTGGTACCAGTTCAGAATCTCTTTGCTCCGTGCTATGTGTTGTCACGCTTGACTTGGCTGGGCTGCGGGAAATAGGGATTCGTTTCACTTTTGCTCTCTCCAATTTGGTGGTCCCGGCACTGGCACAGGTTCTGGCACGGGCAGTGGTTCCACACGGTGAATGAATGGCAGGTGAGTGATGAGTGGGCAGTGGCGGCACTGAAGCAGTGGTCTGGTGCGGTTGTCCTAGGCAGACAGTGGCGGTGATCCGGCAGCAGTGGTGGCTGGGATGGAGCTCCAGCAGCGGAGCAACTGTCCTGGTGAGGCAGGGATGGTTTCCACTTTCGGTGGCTCCTGAGATCCTGGAACTGCTCCAGCCCACAGCAAACTCCTCTTCCCCCTTTCCCCTCTAGCTTCCTGTGTCAGGTGGGATTATGCCATATTGCTCTTAAACATAGTACTGTTGTTGGGGTACAGAAATGTTCTTTAATGGCCGTGATGAAAACAAGCATAAGAAACATGTAATTCTCTTAAAAACATGCATTTTAGGAAAACTCTTACTCCGTTGTAGTTTACTTCATTTTGTAGATTTGCAAAGAGATAACAAATAGAATTGAAAGACTGTTACAAGTCATAGCAATGGAATAGGTTGTTACCACTTCCTGTGCAGTTTACTGACAGGGCTGAGTAAGATCCCACTCAGCTATTAAGCATAATTTTCCACATCAGTAGTGTTAGTGAAGGCTTTTTGACCATTTTGCTGCCCTAAAAAGTCTAGCGTGTAGTTTATATCTCAGTCTTTGGACACCAGGAACACTGAAAACTATAATGAAAATAGTATGAGGTTTCTGAGTAGCATTCAAAAAAATTAAGTTCTAAAATGCATTCTCATTTTAATTCTTAAGTAAGAAAATGTGCTCAAATTCATCCTATGATTTAATTTTATTTTTTTTTCCCCCATGACAATGAGTAAATAGGTGCTGTCAGGTTTTCTTTTTGCTTTGTAACTTGGTTGGATGGATCGACGTGTGTCTACTGGCTACAGCAACTTCAGAGTGCTTAAGTTATGGATTTTACTTTTTTAGTTGACAGTGACTTTTTGGTCCATAGCTAGTTTATGCCATGAGGCTTTAATGTGGCGTGGAAACACTCTGATGTATTACGAACTGGACAACAAATTCCCCAAAAGATGAAGAAGCAGAGCTGAATAAAACCTGCAGAGTCCAAAGCAGCTAAATCTTACAAGCTGAGCTATTCACTTAGCAGTAGCACTGAAATGACCTCCACTATTTGTGGCTGTTTATTCTTGCTGGAAATGTTGGGTTAGAATCATGTTTACTACAACAGTGTGTGGTACGTGGCTGATCTAGAGGGATTCATCTGCTTCACATACCAGTATGCAACCACAAACCATACGCTCTTAGCTATTGAGTACATCTCTTGTGGGTTTTGGGAGTTTGGAAGGAACCATTAGCCTCAAAGAAATGAAAATGAGATGGGGGGAATATCTCTGCAGTGGTCTGTTTCATCAGAGGATTTTGCTTACTAAGCAAACATACCATGTTAAATAAGGATGTGGAGAAATCTGTACCTATAAATCTTAGTGGCTCTCTGCCAATCTGACTTGGGTAACAGTTTTTTTTTCATGACTCAGCTGTGGTGATTTGATAAGATATTAAGTGCTTGAGTAGGGAACATCAATTTAATGTGAGTAGAAACACTAAAGCATCCTTTCTGTAGCTGTTGTTGTCCAATCTATAGATTGTTGATGCTTTGGAAGAAGGTGAAATCTTCCCCCTCTTAATTAATGTAAATTAATTAATCTTCCTGTCCTGTTAATAAGAGGAATAGTGGAGCATTGAATGTTGTCACCTTCATTTAATGTCTTGAGTAGAAATTCTCATTTACCCCTTCTCTAATTCTCCCTTCTCTTGTGTGCTGACTGCTTGGGGCTCATATTGCAGTGTATACCTGAAAATTCTCCTTTGTTCCCTGTGCTGGTTTAAAGGTAAACCGACAGGAGAAATGAACCCAACTCAAACGAGATTATAAGTCAGAATTACAATTTAATAAAAATAATACAATAAATACAATTATACAGAAGAACAATTGGTTTTAGCCCACAAAACCCCAGATGTATAACCCAGGACCCTGGGGCACAAACAGAATGTTGTTCGTTGGCCCTTGTGCTGAGTCCAAAAGTAAAAGGAGAGGAAAAACCTGTTGATACGAGTGATGGTCGCAGTCCGGTCGAGGTTCTGGTCCTCCCCTGGATCCCACGAGTGGTACCAGAAGTCTCAAGACCCCAAGATTATATATCCTCAGGTTCAGGCAGTAATGCCCAGGACCTCCCACAGGGCAGGGAGTTCCACAATTGGTGTGAGGACAGGAGCATCCTCCTATCTCACAGGCCTCTTAACACCCAGCTTATAGCCTGAGGGGTCAGGTGTGCTCTGGGCAGCTGCTGCAAATGGTCTGTTGTTAACAGTTCCTGGGAAATGACATGGAGAGTGTAGAATACACAGTTTGGGTTACACCCACAGGAGCTGCTCCCAGCTGTTCTAACTAGGACATTCCCATTATCAAACCTGCTAATAAGTCCAGGACAGATAAGCTGAACTTTTGTTCCCTGTACAACTCAGGAGAGGTAAAAAGGGCTCTGAATAGCAAGAGGGACCTTTTAGATGAAATGCTCAGAGCTTGTATTAGTGTGTTCCTTAGTCTTCCTAGTGATTGGTGGAGTAGCTTGGCCTGTGTAGAAGAGGTAAAAATAAATGCAACTTTACCCATGTACATATTTAAATATTTTTGAATGTGATCTCTGGTTCATAGGTGCAATAATTATTGGATACATGGTTCTATTCTTAAATTCACACCAATTTCTTTATTATGTTAATTTGCTTCTGTACATGGTACATGCTCTGTTGTGCACAAGAATCTGAAAAAAGGTGCTCAGATAAGCATCATCTCCATAAAATCTCCATATTTTGGAGTTTTTAGGAAAAGAATTTACACACAGAATTGTACCTCAAGGTCAGCTGTGAGATAAAGCAAATGGTAAAACTGAAGCATTGAGGGGTGACAAGAGAAGTGAAAAGTTTGTCTTCATAGCACCGGGTTATTGTCTGCCTTATAGTAAATGAAATTGGCATTGCTGAATTGTACGAGTGTTGCACCTTACGGTTCCTGGCCCAGACTTTTCCTGGCGTATTTTGCAGATCTCAGTATGGACAGAAGGAAGAGTGATTAGAGGCCTTTTTTTTTGTTGTTGTTCTTTTTTAACATTAGAATGGGGAGGCCTAGTAGCATACATAATTTGGTAAAATGAAATGGAGCAAAAATAGTTAGAATAGTTGGAATTCTTATACTCCATCAGCCTTTTCCTGTTACTGTATGAAACCAGAATGTTTACCTTCTTTTTTTTCTCCTCCGTCAAATGCTCAAAGTATATGCTGTTTGTTATCCAGGTCCAAGACTGAATAATCTTTGTACTTGTGAGGGAATATCAATTCCTAATTTTTGACTTCCAACTTCTGCGTAAAATGTAATGCCATTGGGATTATCAGGCTGTGTCAATGTGATCACTATTATACATCAAAGGTTGTAAATGACTCTGAGTGGAATGACTGCATAAGACAAATATTAGAGGTATTTAATGTTTCCATCTGATATCTGAAGCAAGCTAATGCTACTGGTTCTTGGTATTCTGTAGATGAGTAGTAAAATAAGCATTTGAACAAAAGCTGATGATAGAAAGTAGAAGCCTGTGTGAATGGGCTAGAGGTTTTAAAAACACACATGAAAAAATAGTTCTTAAAAGGAGAAGGAAAGATTGGAGAGATGAGTCTAAAGTTCATTAAAACAATGAAATACTTGGACTCCTCAAATTACATTTAATGGATGCTAAAGTTGTGGCTTAATTTTAAAATTTCAAGAACCAAAAGCATACTCAAGAGTATTGTATCTAGTATGTACCTAGTAGTAGATGTCAATAACCGTTGTTTCACAAGTAAAATATTTGTACCTATTCTGGAAGCAGTCACTGGTTTTTAATGTGATTTGTAGAATTTGGGAAGGAAGGTGTTGCTGCATCGTCTCAACCTCAGAATAGTAAAGGATATTTTTATGCCAGAGTGGACATGGAATATTTAAAAGAATTGTCATTCCCATAAAATGTCAATTTCTTTTCCAGCAAGATGATGGTGATTTGGTTACATATGGTGGTAGTTTTCTACCTGAACAACTGAATTATTTAGTAAAAACGTTGTAAGAATTGCTGACTTCCTAATTCAGTAGCTTTTCATTTTACATGCTCAAGTAAATTAATAGCTAATTTCAAAGTTTAAAAAAATGAAATGCCCCATCTGTGATTTATAGGGGTCACAGAATCTGTTTAATCATCTCCTAAAATGTAGGTAACCATGATATGCCTCCTGATGGACTGAAGGCTGCTCTTCTTCCAGATGAAGCTGGTAGACTTTGCTGTGACTTCTTATAACAAGTGCCTGCAGTGATATAGCTGTACTATTTTTGTTTTTTTAATGCCCAAAATAGAAGCAAATCACTGATTCCTACAGTATTTAACTTCTTAAAAGTTTCTGGTTTGCTATCATGCAATATATTCTAACGTTTTGAACTAAGCAGAGGTCTGAGCTTGCTGCAGTTCCTTTCCATTTTGCATGATTTGCACAAACATCTTTGCTAAGTAATTCCTTAAAAAAATTGTGTATACTAATTCTTCCTGAAAATATTGAGTGGAATATTAATTGGATTGTTTCACTTTGACACACAAGTTGAATTACATGTGTTGAGCTTTTGTGAGTATAAGCAGGTTTCCTTTGTCTGCAACAGCAGACAGAGTTGGTATGATTTGATGTAGCTTTTGGAGACTGCAAGAGCATTTGCCTATAGGGTTTCAAATGAAATTGGTTTTCTACAGCTGTTGGCTTCTTGATGCCAGGAGTCCACAGATTAAGCTGTTCCTTTTTGTTGTAAAGAAAGATCTTCAAGAACGTTTGTAACCCCCCGCCCCCACTCCCCCTCAAAACCCCTCACCCTTGATAATAGCCATATCTGAAAATGAAAGCAAAATCTGTAAAATGAGAAAGAAAACAATATGATCTTATATATATGTTCAAAAATATATTTTAACTTGAAAGTTGATGTTGAATGTACAAGTCTTGTTCCCATAAGCTGTGTATATTAAATCATGTAGCAGTTTGAGCTTTATATTTAGGATGGGGAAAAATTATATGAACATTTATTATGCAAATATCCAATAAACAGATGCTGAACTTTTGAGCCCTAAACTTAGATTTGTCAGCTTCCAGTGTGCACTGTGTAAACAGGCTCTCAACAGGATGTTAGGATCCTGGAGTAAGAAGCTGGGCAATAATTCATGCTTTCTGCAGTTGCCACTGGAGCAGGCATGCTGAGAGGTCTTACCTGTGTGTTTTTTTTTTTTCTACTATGTGTATGCAAATTAGGGCAGAATAATTAAAGTGCATGTATACATGCATGGGTGCAGATACACTGTCCCCTATGTGTGCTTTTACAAAAGACTTTTGACAACTAAAACCTATGTTGTATTTGGGCCAATTTTAATTTTATTGCTGTGTCCAGGTATACGTACCCACCTTATCACCTCCCTTAGCCATCTAGCTATTAGTACTAAATTATGCTCCTTGTATTTCAAAAGGATACTCAAGTTGTCTAGTTTCCAATTCCTGCTTCTTTCTCTCTCTCTGTATTATTTCAGTACTCTTCATTTAGCAAGTGAGGAAAGTGGCATTACTTAATACAGCTCACCCACATTAATGAAGTTGGCAACTAAAGAATTTACATGCTATAATGATGTGTTTGTGTACAGTACATTTTAAAAGTTTACATGCTATAATGATGTGTTTGTGTACAGTACATTTTAAAAGAAGAATATATAATAAATTGTAGTGGAAAAAAGGTAAAGTGGGAACAGATAGTATATGGAGTGAGCGTGCAGTCTGTAAAGATTGCAGAAGGTTTTCCCTCTGGGGATGGTGTAGTTTCTTCAAAAAAATTTAAATTTTCTTTTTTCTAACCTCAGAGAGAAGCATTCTCATTTCTTTGCTGTTTGTTTTGGTTAAATACTTTTGTATATTGTTTTATACATTACTACAACAGATGAAAGTCTCATGTAGGTCCAAGAAACAAGTTAAATACCTATTCACTTAATGGATTACATTAAATATTAGAAAAAATGGGTTGAACTTTGAAGTTGCTTCAGAGAAAAAAAACCTCTTGCCAGGTTCAGAGTTGGCATTAAAGTATTGTAAACAGTGGGAGCAAGCAAGTTCCAGACAAAGATTGCTCCAGCAGAGGTAGCTCATTCCAAATTTAAGCTTTTTGCAGTAATGACCTGGAGTGCATCTCAACTGCTATTCATTATAAATCTGAACATGAATTATGTTATTATAATAGGATGAAATGAAAACCAGTATCATTTTGTCCAGGAGGATCTCAGCAGAGCTTGGGTTCAAGTCCAAAGGATTTAAGTCTTCATCATGTGTGCTTTGCAGAGAGGGGTGAGTGCTGAATGGGCTTTCTGAGAGGTGGATGTTCACCAGGCCAGGTTTGAACCAGGTTGCCTGAAAGACTCTAAGATCCTCGTGTTGTTACCTCCTTGTGGCTTAAGTTTGATTAAAACAGAGAGAGACAGAATTTCAGTGTCTCATCAATATTTCTAGACAGAGTGGTAGCCTGTTTCCTTTGTTTTGTTTGTTAAAAAAAGGAAAACAAACAAAAGTGCAGGTGCCATTATGAATTGTGACCTGGATGTATTTACCAGGTCACTTCACTGACCTGTAAATTCCTCAGATCAACCTCATTAGACATCACAAGGTTAAAAGAAATATCAGACTTTGAAGAGGAGAAAAAGCTTAGAGTCATGGCAATGATTTTGATGGTAGAGGAAAAATAACTTTTGAAGCCTCATGATACAGAATTACCTACAAGATACAGAATTACCTACAAGTTGGCAGAGTCTCATTTAAAGAAATAAATGCAATTTATGCGATACTTAAATTTCAAAGCATATTACATATTGCAGAGATGTCTTTTGATCTATGTGCAGAGTATCTGAAACTTTGAATGCAAATGTTACACTCCTTGCTGTTACTAAATTAATAAGAAGGAATCAACATAACAGTAATTAGCATGTTCATGTCCTCGGTATAAATTCAGCTATCCAGAGGAACTGGTTTGCATAAACAATATGAATCAAACCTTCTTCCTGTGTGCTGAAGAGCTGCAAATCAAAAAATGGAATGCTGTTATAGAGCATTGAACATACTGTTATAGAGGTTTTTGTTCTCTTTGAGGATCATGTAATGAAATATAAGCAGGCGGAAATACATTTATGACTTTAGTGAAGTAGAATAAATTTCTTACTTGCCTACTTGCAAACAAGTGAAAAAAATCCCAACCAAAAAAACCCAGACCAAAAACTCATTATACCTTACCTTGATGCAATCTCTTTTTCATAATATCTTGGGAATTCTGTATATGCTCTGTAGTCTGACCACACAAGTGTTTCTCATCTTACTGCATTATTATAGACTTGGTCTACCTGGATGCATAAGAAACTTGCCAATTAATTTTCATTCTTAAGGTTGTAGTCTGTCTTTCAGACTGCCTTGTGATCACACTCACCTAATCTGAATTAAATTTAAAAGGACAAAGAATTGGAACTATTTACTTCCTCTCTAGAGATCTCTCATACATTGAGGTTGATTTTGCTTAATCAAAATCAGGCCTTATGAATTTAAGCAAGTGCTGTGGTTTTAAAAGTGGATTCTGCATTGTCCAGAAAAAAAAACATGAGTGAAATACTGGACTTTATTCAGTCTTTCTTTGGGCTATATTACAGAAAATACAATTTCAGGGAAAGGAGGGTGGGGTGTGAGCAATCACAAGGTCAGGTTTATTAAATAAGTTAATTAAATTCTGCTTATGGTTGTTCTTTTGTAAGCCACTTGAGGAAAGGAATGTGTTGAGAAAGCTGTACCAACCACAAGTAAAACCACTTGTTCGTTGAAGAAGTTGAAGGGAGCATTCCCTTGCAGGTAAGGTGGAGATAGAGCAGAGTCTGAAGAAAATCCCATTCAACCATTCAACATGTTGTTTATTACAACTCTTAGTCCTCTAACTCTGGAAAAAACAAATTGTATATCTTCTCCTATTAAGTGGCTGAGTGGAACTAAATAGTATTTGTACTGTGGATAGGAAAGACATTAATGAACCTCTGGAAATAACTCCTGCAGTGTGATGATCTATGGTCTCAGGCAATAAACTTGTCAGGTTGGTGTGAGTGTATAATCACGCCTAATAAAGCAAGACAGCTTAGGGCTGAGGTAAAGACATAGTATTGCCTTACATTTGTGTTCAGTAGCTATCAGCATATACATTGTTTTGTTTATATATATATATAATACTTCAAAGATAGAAAGATGTTTTACAATACTCTGTTAATTGACCAGTTAATAAAATTCCCCCCTAAAAGTCTAGCTGTAGCTTAACTTGAGTTCTAGGAAGCAGTGAAATGTTTAAGTTTCTCTTACCGTGTAAAGTTGTATTTCCAACAAAATATGTAAAAATTCCCTTGTTTCATTTAAAAGTGGGTATAGCATCTTTTCCCACTTCTGATTGATCTGATGTTTGTATTTATTGCATGAGTATCTTTAGAAACACATAGCAAATTCAGAAATACCTTGTTCTTAATTGCTATTTAGATGAACTGTGTAAGATTTAAGCAGCTATTGAAGAGGCTTCAGTCTCTTGCAAGGCATGTTTGCAGCGTGATGTCTTGTGAACTCTTGCATATGGGGATTGTGTGCATGTGACAGCAGCAGAGCTTCTGATTTACTAGGGGAAGAAGAGTAAGGATAACTCATAACTTAAAGTAGAAAACATCCAAGGTAATGTTATACATCATGATCATCTGTATCCCACATTTCTCACCTTACTGATAGGCTTTTACTGCACCTCCCCTTTCCAAAATAGCAGGTAACCTTGGTGTCCAACAGAGTACCAGTGGCTTAACATTTGTCATCCATGTGATTCATACTGGTGGGTCTGTTAGGCTCCTGGCTTTTGCAGAAATGTTTGATGGTTTTGTGGTGTGGAACATGTTGTTTTATAGAGTCTGAGCAGTGGCCAACAGATTTGTTTCAACTTTAACCAGAGCCCGATTCCAACCAATTACCCCAGAGAACGAATCCTGGCACCTTGCATTGGTGCTATTACTGTGATAGACATCAAGAACAGATCTAGGCAGCTCTGCAGCTTCAAAGTTAATATTGTTGCTTTCTTGTGCAGCACCGCGGTTGCTGTAGATACTTTCTTATTTCTTGTGCCTACTGAAGGGAAGAAAGGTGAGGACTAACTACTTACTTAAGATTAGAGGAAACATTTTCAAGAGAAGCACTTAAAATGTGATTCACCTCCAGCTTGTTTGCCTCTCATAATTTTGAGTGCTCTTCATTGACTGAATGTTGTGTGCTATTTTGTCTGTATAGACCTCTAGGGAAAATTTAACTAAGAGAAATGTGTCAATACAAATTAAATACTTTTTTTTTCTCTCCCTGTTTGACATGCCATCTGTCAATTCCGCAAGAGTGTTAAGTATTTCTGAAGTCTAAATGTGGTTTTTTTTTTTCTTTAGCATAGGAAGTACTTTTCAAGCTGTTCTCAAGCGCTGAGCCCCTACCTTCTCTCTAGTGTAGCTTATACAGCGATGACTTTAACTTTTAATCAACTGATAGCTTGTTCTTGCTTTTTCCTCCACCTCTGGCACTTCAGCACTTCCAAGTTTGGCAGTGTTTTGGCTGGACTTCACGTGCATATTAGTTCTGTGCGGTCAATAGTCTCTTAGCTGTGTTAAGTTACCTACAATATTGCAGCTTTCACAGTATCACTGGACATGTTCCTTGCTGTCTTTTGCTTGCTTGCTTGCTCTCCCTAACTCAGGTGATGTACAGTATAATAATTTGCTTGGAAAATATGATCCAAACTCCAGAGTTTATTCAGAAATCCATATTCCAGGAATAAAGAGACTCTACTCTTATTACATGTCTACCTCATGATGTACTCACTAAGACATTTATCATTCTTTTTTGATAGTTACTACATCTTGGTTGCTCAATGATGTCATGACCAACTAATGTTCTAATCTTTTTTCTGTCAGAAATCGCATTCTGGGGAATGTGAGCTAAGGATAATTGATGCTAACATGCTATAATACCTTATAGGGACTATTTTAATGTTGGAATGCTTACTGATTTTTCTACTCCATTGGATTGATCCACAGAAATTATGATTCTAAGTATAAAAAGCAACATAGCACTGAAGCTATATATAGCACTGCTGTTTGTGTTGTGTGCCACTTGCTGGAGTGCAAGGGGAGAGTAATGTTTGCCCAAGTTTACTAAAGCTATGTCTTCACTTAGAGAAGGGGAAGTTGGAAATGACCAGTTTCCAGCTATCTTATCTGCACTAAGATAGAGTTTGAGTAAAATGGGAGAGTGTTCCTGGAACTACCCATGTAAGTGAACTTCAGATAATAGTGGTGCATGTGAGCCTCCTGAGAGAGGCTGGAAAGGGCTTGTGAGGGGTAAGAGAAGGGCCTACCAGAATGGCCCTGCAGTCTTCAGTATTTCAGCTCTGGATCCCTGTTTCCGGTTTGGAGGCATGGATCTCTCAGAAAACAAAAAAAAACCTCTTTGTGATATGCTTGTTAAAATGTACACTGCTGTAACCCTGTCCTGCTTGTTTGAGGAAATGCTGGAATTTGAGCATGGATGAGTGTCATTCACAGTGTTTCTTACTTTTGGAAGCTATTCTCATCCAGGCCAGAGCAGATGGCATTAGGATAACAACCTTGAAGATTCATGGTGCTGAAAAAGGACATTGTCATTTCTGTTCTTTATTATGTTAAACGGAGAGCCCAAACTGAAGTACCTAGGGAGACACAAGAAATAGAGCAGGAAGGAAGGGAAATCTTCTGTCTGGTCATGAGGATCCTGAACAATGGTCTCCCTGGTACACCTGAGCATCTGAGACTTAAAATTTTGTATTTTTGATGACTCCCTCTCAAAGTGAAACAAAATTTCTTGTTCTCAAGAGTCCCAACAAGAGTTTTACCTTATGTATTTTTTTGTCTTTAAACCCAACTTATGTATTTGAGCAAGTGAAGCACTTAAAGATGGTGCTTATGTTGGAACTGCTTAGTAGCTTAAAGTAGAAAGTCTTTTGGGATCAGGAATGAAAAGGAAAGGAGTAATGTGTATTTCTTCCAGCTTTGGGTGAAAATAGTGTGATGCAACATTTTCTGTGGAACCCAAATTCTTATTAGGGGAACAAATATGAAATACTGACAGCTGTTTGAGTGCTTGCTTGTTCCCCTAGTGATTATCTGAGAAAGAAATTTTTAATATCCATAACCATATATGACTCTGGGACTGGACAGTAATCTTGTCTCTGAAGTACAGAGGCTCTATTATTGTTGTTTTATATGGCTTATGTTCTCTTTGAAGTGTAGATTTTTTGACTTTCAGTGATGTGTGGTTTAGGTTCTCGTACATTTACCAGATAGAGCTGTTTGTGTTGTTTAAAAAAAAGTGTGAGAAGAGGGAAGTCCTTTCTGCTCCCTTCAGTTTGACTTCTCTCTGGTTCCAGGAGTGTGGTGCAGAGGAGAAAGGAAAGAAATTTTCTTGTTATTGTAGTTTTTAACATTGAACAGTTGCTTTTAAAATTATTATTATTTATTTGTTCTTATATGTGCCTTCTGGTGTGACTCACAAGTGAGATGGAGTTTGTGGATTCATCTTGTTCCTTCGGGGATATTTGTCCACATCAGAGAAACATCACACATCCTGACAGCATTGACAACCTGTCTTCCACAGAGGCTCAATGCCAGAACCGATGGGTTGTTGCAAATTGGGAGTGAGGCAAATTGGAAAGCTTTCTCATGCTTACACAGCACCTGCCTTTATTGTGTCTTGATCAGGCGCTTAAGAAGTCACAATAGCAGTATAGGAACCAAATTAGCACTCCGCTTCACATGAAGGAGCAAAGAATTGAGCAATTATTGTGTGGTGCTTGTAAATTAGGCTGCAAAACTCCACCAATGACTTCCAGATTTAAATCTATAAGCACACAACTTGCAGTGTTAATGCCCTAATGAAGACACTGTAAGAACAGCTTAAAAAACACAGCCCAGCAAATACTCTCATTAAGTTTCTAAATGGCATCTGTTTCCCCCTTACCTTAATATGTGAACTTGCTAATAAAATAGTGTTGTAGAGGATAGTGTAGATACTTACTCCAGTTTGTGGCTTCACTCTGAAAGACAGGTTACCCTTGCAGTCATTTGAATTGTATTTTGCAGGCAGAGCTATGTTTCAAAAGAACTTATGCTGCCAGTCAGCAAACTGAAAAGGGAGAGGTGAAGAAGTGCTACGATCAGTATTCAGCTTGCTTGTGCAAAGCAGGCTTCTATCCAGATTCATTAAGTCTTTTGGAAGAAAAGTCTCAAATTTGTGGAGGGTTTTTTATGTTATTGCAAAATACTAAGCCTGTTTTTCCTTTTTAGAGAATCTTGCTAAAGGCTGTCTTCAGTCTAGTTTGCAGCTTCATCCAGTTCCATTCTGTCTTTGCTCTTTTAAAGGTTTGGTTTCGCTGCAGTATAACTTTCAGCATCTGTAAGAACCCTCTGTGGATTACTGAACAATAGGGGGAGAGCGAAACCATTGCCAGCTCTGTATGAACTGAAACCTCTACTTTAAAATTTTCTGGGCCTTAATGCATCCATCTAACTTCGAGGTCCTGATTGATCAGTGCTGGGAATAGTATCAAATTCCAGCTGGTTGTGATGTGCCAGGTCACGATTAAACTATCTCATTTGGGAAGGGGGGAGGAAAAGAAGATGAATGAATATGTATTCTGCAATTCCTTAAAAAGTCAGGATTCCTGTAACTCCACTCCACAGGTGTGGAATAATTTTGGCCACTTCTTCCTTAGTGCCTCAGAACTCTTCTACACTGAAGCCAGCGAGGAATGGCTTTACGGGATCAAGCTGTTGTTAGAGGTTGGGGTATGGTGCTACCTGTGATTTTCGTGTACAAAACCCAAAGCATTCAAATTTGGTTTAGCAAAATTCTGAACTCTTCTCGAAGCTGTGCTCTTGCAAACTGTGGAGTAATATTGCAAGTAAGTGTTTGTATGTAACTTAAGAAAGCAGAAAGATTGCATTTTGTTTTGTGTGATGAGATGAGGAATCGCTTAGTTAAAGGCCTGTCCTAAATGAATCCCTCTCAAATAAATGAATTATATTAAGGTCTTGAGTATGTTATCTTGAAAGTGTTTCTTCAACAAATGCTTTTAAAAAAACAAAACACTGAAGTTTGGAGTTATTAGATATGTTAAATGCAGGTTCTGTGTAGTGAAACTTCAGCTCAGCATAAAATAATGCATTTATTTTAATTACTCCAAATGCATAAAACTAATAAAGATGGAACTGCAGATCAGAATGTGAATGTACTGTAATGTTTTTTATGGAGGAATGGTGTGACTGAATTCACCAAAAAAAAATAAGAGCAAGTTTGTAGATTTCCAAATCACACAACTATAAAGATGATCACTTCTTGTGTCAAGTAGTAGAAAATAGGAAAAGCTATTATAAAGAAAATGAAGAAAATTTATTTTCGTTTTTATTGATAGGCTTATTTCACAGAATCATGGAATAGTTAGTGTTGGAAGGGACCTCTGTAGATTTTCTAGTCCAACCCCCCTGCCAAAGCAGGGTCACCTAGAGCAGGTTGTAAAGGACTGTGTCCAGGTGTGTTTGGTTGTCTCCAGAGAGGGAGATTCCACGTCCTCCCTGGGCAGCCTGTTCCAGTGCTCTGCTACCCCCAATGTAAAGAAGTTCTTCCTCATGTCAAGGTGTGACTTACTGTGTTTTACTTTATGGCCAATACTCCTGTCTCTGGGCACCGTTGAAAAGAGTTCTGGCACCATCCTCTTGACACCCACCTTTGAGATATTTATATATATTGATAAGACCCCCTCTCAGTCTTCTCTAAACTAAACAAGCCCAGCTCCTGCAGTCTCTCCTTGTAAGAGAGACACTTCAGATCCCTCATCATCTTTGTGGCCCTCTGCTGGACCCTCTCCAACAGCTCCTTATCTTTTTTGAACTGTGGAGACCAGAATTGAACACAGTACTCCAGATGTGGCCTCCCCCTCCCTAGTAGAGGGGGAGGATCAGCTCCTGCTGGCCACGCTCTTCCCGATGCACCCCAGGATACCATTGACCCTCCTGGCCACAAGGACACACTGATGAGTCATGGTCAATTTGTCATGCACCAAGACTCCCAGGTCATTCTCTGCAGACGTGCTCTCTAGTAGGCCAGCCCTCAGCCTGTACTGGTACTTGGGGTTATTCTTGCCCAGATGCTGGACCCTACACTTGCCCTTGTTGAACCTCGTAGGTTTCTCTCACCCAACTTTCCAGTCTACCAAGGTCCTGCTGAATGGCAACACAGCCTTCAGGTGTATCAGCCACTCCCCCCAGTTTTGTATCATCAGCAGACTTACTGAGGGTGCATTCTATGTCTTCACCCAGGTCACTGATAAACAAGTTGAATAAGACTGGACCTAGTATTGGTCCCTGGGGAATGCCACTGATGGCAGGCATCCGACTGGATTCTACTCTGCTGATCACAACCCTCTGAGCTCTGCCATTCAGTCAGTTCTTGATCCACCTCACTGTCTATTCATCTAACACAAATTTCCACAACATCCAATGCTCTCCCCTCAGTGACCCATCCTGCCATGCTGCCATAGAAGGCTATCAGATTGATCCATGCTGACTACTCCCAGTGACCTTTTCTTTTACATGCTTGTTGATGATGTCCAGAATGATCTGTTTCATCACCTTTCCAGGCATGGAGGTGAGGCTGACTGGCTGTAGTTTCCTGGATCCTCCTTCTTGCCCTTTTTGAAGATGGAAGTAACACTGGGTTTCCTGCAGTCATCACAGCAATCTCCTGTTCTCCATGAGTTTTTAAAGATGATGGACAGTGGCTTAGCAACAACATCTGCTGGCTCCCTCAGCACCCATGGGTACATCCCATCAGTGTCCATGGATTTATGGGTGTTAAGTCTGCCTAGCTGATCTCTAACCCAGCCCTCTATGACTAAGGGGAATTCTTCCTTTCTCCAGCCTTCCTCTCTTGCTTCCAAGGTCTGGGATTCCTGATGGCCAGCCTCAGCAGTAAAGACTGAGGGAAAGAAGGCATTTGGTAATTCTACCTGCTCTATGTCTTCTGTCACCAGGATGCCCAGCTGAATCAGCAGCAACCCCACATTTTCCCCAGTCTTTGTTTTGCTGCTGTGGAAGCTGTACTTGTAGAAGCTCTTCTTGTCCTCGATAGCCCTTGCCAGACCCAATTCGAAGTGGGTCTTGGCCTTCCTCATCACATCCCTGCATGCTCTGATGATGTTCCTATAGTCCTCCCATGTGGCCTGTCCCTTTTTCCATATCCCATAGATTTCTTTCTTTTATTTGAGATTTGCTGGAAGCTCCCTGCTCATCCATGCAAGTCTCTTGCCTGCTTTGCTTGATTTCTTGCTTATGGGGATACACTAGTCTTGAGCTCGGAGGAAGTGATGCTTGAATATTGACCACCTCTCTTGGGCCCCCTTGTCTTCTAGAGCTCTAACCCATGGGATTCCTCTAAGTAGGTCTTTGAAGAGCTATCCCACCATGTCTCTGTAGTTGCAAAGAGACCATATCCCTGTGACTGCACATAGATTTCTATTCTTTTTTATTCCCCCTGCTGCATGTGTTTGTATACAGGTACTTCAGAGAGGTAATCAAGCATGCAGGTTAGCTGGAGGTAGTGTAAGAGGATTCACCATAGCCATACACACCCTTGATGTGGTTAGCCCTAGGATTCTCGTCTTGAGAGGCAGCCAAGGGACATCTGTCGCTGCACTATTTGTCATGGCCTGCTCTTCAGGAGGAAGCAATGGCATGAGCATTGCCACTATCCCCCGAATCCCTCAGTTTAAAGCCCGTCTCACCACATTGGCCAGCCAGCTGCCAAATAATTCTCTTACCCTTTTTAGACAAGTGGATCCCATCCCTCCTTACCATACTACAATCATTAAAGTTCAACAGTACAGTAGAGTACAATCATTAAAGTATGATTTCTGAAGTAAATTTTAAAATCTGTGGTCTTCCTTTTCAATCATAACCCAAACTGCTATTTTGAAAGGTGCCAATGAATTGCTAAAGCCAGAGTGGATATTCTGCTGTTACAACATTTGTTCCTTAATTTCTTTGATTGAAATATTTAACACAACTTAATACTTGCTTGCTTATCTTAGATAATGTTATAGTTAATTGCCACCTCCATTTTCTGTCTTTTCTCCCACCTCAACTGTGCTTAACTTCTTGGTTTAAAGATTCATGAAAATAAATCTCCTGAAGCTTCAAAATAATTAGTCTTTTTACTTTAATAGTAGACCTTGAGAAGGGAAATTAGATGGACTTTCCCTGAAGTTTAAATTCTCCATTCTTTAAAACAGAATAGTGTGATACTGCACATAAGCAAGGAGAAAAAAAATTCTTTTTTGCCCCATTACATTCAAAACTACTCCTTAAGGAGAAGCTATTAAAACCAAATTGCATTTAAAAAAACAACTTTGTTTTTCAAGACAAAAGAATGTGCTCCAAAATCTGTGACTGAAATGAGAACTGAATGCATTAACACATTATGCATATGGCATTTATTAGGCATATATAGTACTGTGAGCATAAGTTGGTTTTTTGTCCCTTCTTGGGAGAAAATTTCCTGAAAGTCATGCATCATGTTAGTAGTCACTCTTAAGACATAGAATGAGGCATTTCTTAAATTCTTAACTTGAACCAATAGGAATTAATCTCTAGAGCAGTCATTGTAGTTAAGTAATATAGGAAATATGGCAGTTAATAAACAGTTAAATACAGGTGTTACTTTAGAAGAGCATTGCATTGCTCTGTTTGGCAAGGTTATTCCCTCTCCAATTCATCTATCTATAAACAACATTCAAATATGAAAGCACTGATTTATTTTAGCATGCTGCACTGCTGTTCCTGACCTATATTATTCTGGAACATCTGTTGCCCTAAATTTTTAGGTTTGAAGTAGTCTAAAGTCTACAATATTTGGTCATGTTGTGTATTGACTTTGTCTGAAATTCCTCTTTGATGTTCATTTTGCTTGAATGATGACTTCAGATTTGACTCTTAAAAACAAGCCTTTCTTTCATCCTCCCAGGGTTTCAGTCCTTTTCCACCTCTCCTTGTGAATTTAGAGTTTTAGAATTATCTTAGTGTTTTGGTCCATTCCTCTTGGTCACTAAGCACTGGTTCCATTCATATGTATCCTTCCACTGTCTTTGGAACAGTGACCAGCTGTTTACTCTTACTCTCATTATATTTTTAGTAGTCATGTCATTTAATCACTTGGATATTTTGAAAAACATATTGAGTGATAGTTCCCAAAACCTTCAAAAATGTGGAAGTATTTTTAAAAACACGTCCTTTTCTTTCCTTTTAACGTAAAATAATGTTTTCCCATTTGTTTATAAATGCGTGGCTTTTATTAGCAATGCAGTGTATACCTACTTAAATAAAATAATTGTGTAATGGCTTGCTCTTTATTCATTGCATTTCAGCAAAGTTCGCTAACTGATTAGAAGATTTAAGTGCTGGGGAGTGTTTTGTTGTTGTTGTTTTTCTTTTTCCTCTCCAGTTAACACATGGATGATAATTTTTATTCTGATATGTTTTATAATAATCAATACAAAATACCAAATGTGACAAGACTCATAATCTCTTTGGTATGTAATTTCATTTTCCATTCACCTTTTTTTTTTTTGTACCCTGCATTCCTCTGCCCTTCACTGGTCCAGCTCTTCCCTTGCTCTCCTGCTGCCTCAGCTCCCTTCTCCTCCCTTGTGTGTAAACCTGGTTTTTGCCCTCCAGATCTTCCCAGCATAGACTCATTTCCCATTGCCATTTCCTGCTTTTGTTATGCAATATATTGAGGTTTGGCCCTTTGAGCTTAGAGTAGCTTGACTTGATGCCAGGGAAGCCATGAGAAGCGATGGTCTCTCTGGCTGCTGACAGCTTATTCCTGAGCAAAGCAGCTGCAGGTGGATTTGGTTCTCTGATAAGAACAACCCTTTTTTTCCCTCTTTTTTTTCCACTGGGAATTTTGACCTTTCTGAAAAAGGACAAGCATGTCATCAAAGTTTAAGGAAGATATGAAGTTTTTACAATGCCGTAATTGTAACAGCTTAGCTAAACTAACTCACTCTTAAATGAAATTTGAAAAGGAAAAAGAAATCCACCAACAACAGAGCTTCAATGTGTATGTTAACATCTAAGCTAGGATTCTGGACTCCCTTCAAAGCCAGTGGAGGAAAATAGGCAATCTGGGCATGATTCACTTAAAGCCAATGTTGAAAATGGTCAGATGATCGCTTATTTCTCAAAGGGAGACATATAAAGTTTGGAGTGCGTTAACGCACTGGAGAATCCCTTCAAGCTTGTGGAGCATTTACTTAGGAGCAACAATCAGGAGTAATTCTGCTTTTAAAAAACAAACCTTCTGAAATTTATATGAATACCTTCTTTTTTTTTTACCTTTTCATTAAAGCATCGATCCTTTAATAAAATAAATCAGAGTAGTTGAATAGGTACAAGTGATTCCTTCCAGAAATATTTCTGTATGTTTTCTATCCTCTGTATAATGGGAAGTGTGAAAATTTTTGAGGGAATATTTGTACTTAATGCTCAGCTAATTGGGCCCTTATATACAACATAAATATTTTTGGCTGGAAGTGATGTGGACTTGGCCTCTGTTTATTTATGTTTATTCAGAAATTTGTAACTGCAAATTAGTGATCAGTCGTACTGACAACAGAGCCATTTAATTTTTTTCTTCCCTTTAGGAAGGGAGAGAGGGAGTTGGAGGGTTTGGAAACTTTAACATAGCTTATTGTTTATGCAGATGAGAAACTTTGCTGCCCTGTAGCTTGTGTATTGTCCCACAGAGTTTTGGTGGCTTGACCCACTCTTCAGTCTGTTGACCCTTGTCTTTCTGCTCAAACTTGTGCCTGTCTGATGCTAATTAGAAAGCTGTTTTCAGTCATGTCCTCCTGAAAGCAGGATCTTGTCCAAAGACCACATTGGTGGTCCCAAACACACATTTTCCCAGTTGCCCTAACTGCCTGCACTCTGAGCAGTTACCATACGAGCTGCATTATGTAGTTATTAAGCGATGAGGTTAAGATATCAAGTGCTAAAACACTGTAATGTTGGCTTGCTTTCCAGCTAGCTAGATAACACAGTCATAAAGGAGTTATGCTGGTGTCCTGCCTGTCTTTGGTCACATTCTGCTTTAATTTTTTTAACTGTAGCTGTCAATTCAAAACACAAGGGTGCTATATAAAAGACTATTATGTTGGAGATTCAAATAGTGTAAGACTTTTTGTGTGCTGGGCTGCCTTTGTATTCTTTCTAAAAGTAGTACAGAGGAACTAATAGGCATTTGGTGTCAGGGCTTTACAGAATAACTTGAATATTTTACCGCAGCTGGATGAATAGAACAAAAAACAATGTATAAATTATCCTCAAATGACCTGTTTCTAGTCTTCCCTTGTCGTGGTGGAGCTAGTTAAAACTATGAATCTTGCCAATAGAATTTTTTATTTTCTGAATAATTAATATAACATTGTTATATTGCACAAATCAACTAGAATATCCTGTAAATATATTGTCAAATACTCTGATAGAAAACAGAGTTGCCTGGGTCCATCCCAGTAAGTAAGCATAGACTTGACAAATATGAACTTAGATAACTAGAATGGCTTGGAAAGCATACTAACTAAAACTTCTGTTCATAGTTTTCCATCTTTTTCTTTGTGTCACAATTCCCTATTTTGAGAAAGATTGATGATGGTGGCATTCAAAAACTGCAGACACTTTGATTTTTTTTGTGTTGTTTTATTTTTTCTTGGTCAGTCTTAGGAGTGATATAATGAAGTTTGCTTATTAGTCCGTTATAAATTGAAAACTGTTTTAAAATACGAGCTACTTTTAGTGAGCAAAGGCACAGAAATTAGTTTCTGTTAGATTGCCTTATGTATGCATCAAATGAATAATTCCAAAATATCCATACTCAAAGTCAGCTGAAGCAGTTTTAGATGAATATTTACTGATGTGTAAAGTTTGCTCAGTCAAGGAAATAGTCTGCAAAAACTTGAAAAATGTGACAAGTTGTAATTCTAGAAATTTTGTTAGTGAGACCTAAGTGCTTCATTGAGTGAAGTTTGTTGAGCAAAGAGGATTGTGTACGGTCCCTTTTTAATTGGGAGCTGTGCACTTTATTATTTGGAACTGATTAGGCAATGCTAAAAGACCCAGTCAGCTAAGATAGAAAACTTACTTTCCTGCTGTTTTTAAAAACTGTAAATAGCAACCTAGAATCCAACAGGCTAAGGCTGATTGTTATTCATAGAATATCCTGAGTTGGATGGGACCCACAAGGATCACTGAGTCCAACTCCTCGCCCTACAGGACAGCTCCAAGACTCACACCATGTGCCCAACAGCATTGTCCAAATGCTTCTTGAACTTAGGGTTGGTGCTGACTGCTTCCCTGGTTCCAGTGGAGCCTGTTCCAGTGCATGACCACATTCTGGGTAAAGAAACTTTTCCTAATATCTAACCTAAATGTCTGACACAACTTCAGGCCATTCCCTTGGGTCCTGTCACAGGTTACCAGAGAGAAGAGATCAGTGTCTGCCTGTCCACTTCCCCTCATCAGGAAGCTGTAGACCATGATGACATCACCCCTCAGTTCCCTCTTCTCCAGGATGAACAGACCAAGTGACCTCAGCAGCTCCTCATACGACTTCCCCTCAAGTGCTGAAGCCTGAAAATCTATCTAATGCAGTTCTACATTCAAGGCCCTTCACCATCTTCATTGCCCTCCTCTGGATGCTCTCTAATAGCCTAATATCCTTCTTATATTGCAGTGCCCAAAACTGCACACAATATTCAAGGTGAGGCTGCACCAGTGCAGAGGTGCAATAGGTGCAGAGGTGAGTAGGACAATCCCCTCTCTCGACTACCTGGCAATGCTTTGCCTGATGCCCCCAGGACATGGTTGGCCCTCCCTGGCTGCCAGGGAACTGCTGACTCATATTCAACTTGTCATTGACCAGGACCCGCAGGTCCGTTTCCATGGCACTGCTTTGCAGCATCTCATTCCCCAGTCTATATGTACGTCTGAGATTGCTCCATCCCATGTGCAGAATCCGGCACTTTCCCTTGTTGAACTTCCTGTGGTTGGTGATTGCCCAGTCCTCCAGTTTGTTGAGGTGTCTCTGCAGGGCCTCCCTGCCTTTGAGGGAGTCAACAGTTCTGCTGAATTTTGTGTCACCTGCAAACTTGCTTAGTATCCCTTCCAGTCTGGCATCCAAGTCATTTATGAAGATGTTGAAGAGCACAGGGCCTAAGATGGAGCCCTGTGGAACCCCATTAGTTACAGGTCACCAGTCTGATGTTACCCCATTCACTATTACCCTCTGTGCTTGACCTGTGAGCCAATTGCTCACCCACCACATGATGTGTTTATCCAGCTGTGTGCTGGACATTTTGTCCAGAAGGATCCTGTGAGAGACAGTATCAAAAGGTTTACTGAAATCTAAAAAAATTACATCAACCAACTGGCTTCCCTTGATCAACTGTGTGGGTCACCTTGTAGTAAAAGGAAATCAGGTTTGGCAAGCAGGACTTTTCCCTCACGAAGCCATGTCAGCTGTGACAGATGATTGTGTTGTCTTTCAGGTGTTTTTCAATATCCCAGAATAATCTTCTCCATAATTTTACTAGTCACTGAACTGTTATTATGTTATGTGTGTGAACACAGTTACTCTGGTAAAAGTTCGTTGGTATGTTTGAATCTTCAGAGAAGTACTATAATAAGTGGATTGCCAACAGGGATTGAAAAAGATCTCCTGGTCTTGAGTCATCTTCTTGTGCATCAGATTGAAAAATTACTCCATAGAAGAATAATTAATAGAAGTAAAAGCTTTTTAGTGCATGTGTCTGTGGTTTGTAGTGTAGGAATGTGGATTTCATGTGTGTGTGCGTTTTTTTCCAGCATCTTTGCTTTGTGTGATTACTGCTGAGCTTTCTGTGATCCTATCACAGCCCCAAATTGCTCTTAAACAGGAAACCCTGTCCAGTTGTTTTTAAATGAGAGTGCTTTGGCTGATGTATTTGGCATGCACCTTGTCTGTGACTATGGTTATAAGATATCTTATTAAGTGAGCAAGAGAAAGAACTGTAGTATAGAAAAATGTCATGACACATAAGGTCTCTTCAGGTGTTTTTAATCACAGTGCTACTTTCGTCATCCTAAAGCAGCATGGAGGTTTTCAGCCTTCATCACTCTCTGGTTTAGAGACATCTTCCTGAATGTTGTTTTGCTTCCAAACAGCTTCATTTTTACTCTGTTAAAGAAAAAAGCAGTTAGACTCTTATCTGCTTAGAACCTGTAACTCTTTGAACCTATTATCTGAACATTTTGATAAAACATAAAATCCTTTCTAATGTTGAATTCAAAACTAGTGTGTTGATGCCATTGGATGAAAGGGCTAGCTTAAAAGTTTGTTTAAAAACTTTAAGATCTACTTATGTGGGAAGTGTAGGTTATGTAAAGACTAGTGAGAAGATCTCTGGTTTTATAGCTAAATATAAAATTAGACTACCTAGAGGTTGTTGAAAAAAAGAAACACCTGGAACTTGAGTATTGATACCCTTTATAATTCTATTTTATTGTAACTGTGGATGTTGTTCTTATCCATGTTGCTAGTATTACTAAACTATTGGAGTTAATATCTTCTAAGAGCTAATTCCACCTACTTCACTTTCTTGCCTCTGCTGTGAAAACTGTTATTTTTAATTTTTTTCTAAATTAAGAGACCTCTCTTCCCCCATTAGTTTTGTGTAAGAGCATTGTTTCATTATTCTTGCTGCATTCTGAATGTTTTATTTATTTACGTATTTTTTCAGTGTAATGGGGTTGGAAAAGGTCATTAAATAATTGGACATTTTCCATCCCTTTTTCTCACAGTAAATCAAGTCTTAATGCTCAATTACTCTGCAGCTATTCAGACTGTTGCAGAGTAGGTGTAAGCTACTACCTTCTAATTTGGCAGTGTTTTAGAATTTCTCTAGCTTTTCTACCAACACTTCTGCTGTTGGTATGAATGACTATGATGCAAGGTAGAGTCAAATTTGAGGTGTAACAGAACCTTTTCTTTAATACTAAATGTCTAATCTGCATCTTTTACTGTGGTGCCTGTGCCTTCGAGTTGTCATTCGTGATGCCTTTTGTATGACTGTGTTTAAAATTATTAATAATCATTTTAAGGAGAGTAAGTTCTGTGATGCTAATTATCAGCAACATTCGAATTCTATATTACAGCACTTAAAAACCAGTATATGGCAGTTTATTGTGTTTTAATGCTAGCTTGTGCAAATTCTAACCCCCAAGATGTCATTTCTTTAATAATTTTCCCAGCATTCATCGATCATAAACTTTTTTTCTCCCTAGTAATAAGAATGTGAGAGTGGTCATACTAGATCCATCTGGCTTACTATTTTGTTCACAGGAATGAACAGCGGGTGAGCAGAGGTGTGAATGAGAGCAGAGGAAAACTCAATGATACTTTCCTAGAACCATAATAGCAAGAATCTGCATTTTGATTCTGCACTGAATACCCATCAAAGGGTGTGTTAAAGTGAAAACCTTACTTTGTATTTCGTTTCCTACATGTCATGAAATGTTTAGGCATATCTGTTCCGAGGCTTTTTGTGGTATATTTTTCCAATTTGAAAGTTCTCGGTTTGTTTAGCTGCTTCATGCATGAAATATGGTGGTCTTTTTTCTATCTGTATGATTTCTGGTTCCTTTTTTAAGAAAAGGAAAACATAATTAAGCACAGTGGCCTCTAAATAAATAAATAAATAATTGGGTGTACACATAAGTATATAGCATGAGATAATTAATTTTTTTTTAAATATCCTTACATTCTACTTAAATTTCATAATAAATGAGCATTAAAACTCCAGCTTAAGAATATATAATAACTCCTGAGATTTTTTTTCTACATGGGCAATAGCTAGATAAAAGTTCATTACTTTCTATGTGGGTATACTCAGGATTTGTTCTGCTTGACTAAATGTAGAATATATTAGGATTTATTAAAAGTGATTTTTTTCATGTAATTAATTGCCTGCAAAATATCATGAGGGTTTTGTTCAGCTCTTCAGAGTTGGCATTAATTTTTACTGTTGGATTAAACCCGGCAAACCTTGTCATTTTTACTGTTACTGCTTTTTGCCCTTACTCCCATTTTTCAATAATTTCATAAAATGGGCAAAAACAGAGGTGTTTTTTCTGTCTTTCTAAAGACATTGCAATGGGTATTAAGAATTTATTCTGAGCCTTTCATATGGTTTATGTGTTTGTTCTACCTGCCTTGTTTTAAATGAAAATACCATTTTCTTTTAATTTCTTTCTTCCGTGGCAGCACTGAGCTCTTGAGCTTTTTATCAAAACCAGTGTACAGTAGTGGAAATTCACTGTCTTTTGGGAAGAAATCATCAAACTTGAATCTGTTAGGATGAAAGTAAACCTTTAGTTAGCACTATAATACATGTATTTTCCTATTTTAATCTTTCTTCTATTGCATTTAGCTCTGTTTGAAAGTATTAGAAGATCTGAATCTCCTTTTGTTGAATTCTTATATCAGAATTTTCATCAACATAAATGGTTACTCCCACTTTATACAAATTAAAGTAAGACTTACTATCTTACCTGCACCAGACATGGTAGTGATCAGATTTTTAAGAGATAGACTGTAAACCTAGGAGTGTACATGCAGTTTGTCTTTCATGAAGTTACATGTGTTTTATTTAAATATGCAGGAAGATTTACCTCTAGCTTAGTTTTGCTAGGCTTCTTGGGAACTTTGCACAGTGCTGTTTCATCTTGACCAACCTACATAATTTCCTGCCATCAGCATTTTTTCCACCTCCTCTAGGTCATTAATAAATACATGGAACAGTGTAAGTCCCAGCACAGCTCCCCAGGGCACACCACTGTTAACTTCTTTCTATGCTGAGAGTCTGCCATTTACTAATACTCCTTTGCTTCCTACCTGTTGGCCAGCTTTCAAGCTATGACAGGACTTCACTACTCATTCTGTGGTTACCAAGGCTGTGTTTTGTTCTGTTTGTTTTTTGAATAGCCTCTGATGTAGGACACGTAACCTATATTCAGGGCTTCTTCCTTGTCCGGTGTTTTCTTAACTCTCCCAAAGAGTTCTATGAGCGGAGAGAGGCAATATTTCATACAAATGTCTGTACTTCTTTTCATCCCTGTAATGCTTGTCAAAATGCTTAATATGTCCATGTATATTCAACCTCATGGTCCTCAAAATTCAGATATTTTTCACTTTTAAGTATGCTACAGCATACCCTTCAATAAAAGAGGGTAAGCAGAAAATTGTAATTCAAGTTGATGGTGTGTAGTAATGAATGATGCAGCTAGACATTTTCCAGTGAATTTGTATCACTGATGTTATTTTATTCTCATGCCTACTAGCAAAGCAAGTGAAATTATATCTACATAGGTTACAGCTTTTTTCAGTTACCTTTTTATTGTAAAACATACACATTTGGTTACTGCAAATTGCACCATGAAGGTAATTTACAGGATTTTAATCTTCCTGAATAAAGGATCCCCCTTCTTTCTATATACCATAATTAATTCAGCATATAAGAAACTGTAAAATAGTTTATTTTTTAATTTGGTGCTATTACAGTGTTTCTTTTATGTCGTAGTTTTCTTCTGTGGTATCATCCATTTGGCTTTGATTTTACTTTCTCAGCTTTTCACTCCCTTCAACAGTTAACGTAGTTGCTACTTTTTATTTTGGGTTCTTTGCCCCGTTTCACACTTCCTCCTGATTCTCTCAAATGGGAGAGCTAAGTAGGCTGTTTGCTTGTTTTAGCTGAGTTGCAATTTATAGAAATAAAAACTTTTTTTGTTTAGCAGCAAGCATAGATATAGCAAGTTTTGTAGCTGGTGTGTTGAAAAGCAAAGCTAGGTTTATCCTTGTCTAAAAAATTTCAGAGCA
Organism: Lepidothrix coronata; assembly: GCF_001604755.1. Lineage (NCBI taxonomy): Eukaryota > Metazoa > Chordata > Aves > Passeriformes > Pipridae > Lepidothrix > Lepidothrix coronata. Next base: position 3,612,232 of record NW_016690189.1, read on the forward strand.
TTGCCACTGTCAGTTGAAATTCAAAATCATTGAAATTCTGTCTTCTGTCTATTCTAATGTAAACTTACCACATTGACACTTTGTAGGAGATCATGGGGAACAGCTTTGCGATCACAGGATTTGTGTGTATGCATAGACTAAATGTTGCCATATGCAAACCCCTTACTGGTTTAATATTTAGAAATTTGGATTATTTGGGGTTAGGCCATTGGTATTTTAAAGCATGATGCATGTGTCATATACTTGAATTTCTTATCTGATGTTATTTTGATTATAAACTTTTTGAATTAAGGAGAAAGATCATGTGGATGAAAAGAAAATGGTCTGCAACAAGATCGTGTGCTGGTGTACTTGGGTAGATCCTTGTGTTTCAGTATTTAAATACATTGTGGCACTAATTATGTGGGTATATGTGGGGATACAAGTATGTAGATCACTCAGAGCTTGGTTTTATTTAGAAAAGTACTTTTAAAGCAGAAGAATAATGATTTTATACTAAATATTACAATGGATTCCTCTCTGAAGAGTGTAAAATAGCTTTGAAGAAGGGATATGTCTAGTTCTATTAATAACCTGATAATAAATTTCAATGTCAGAAGGCTGCTGGGAAGCTGAAGACCTTGTCTTTTGGCTTCATTTGCTTAATTCATTGTAGAGTCTGTTCTTTTGGGAAATACTTAGGTAATACCATTTATTTAGAGTGTTTGAGGTAACAGAGTAAGTAATTCATAGCAGATTGCTTTGACTGATAATGAGCGCTGCTGCTTTTCATCTTGATATGCTTCTTTCAGTAAGATAAACAGAGATACACAGCTGTTCTTTTATATAAGAACTAGTGTCTTAAATATCTTAAAACTTGAAGCTGTTCCTTGTCACCCTCCCTTGCCTCCTCCCAAGTGAGGTACCATGTTCCAGCTGAAGGCACCCAACCTTCTCCATAATTAAGAAGAAAATAGAGAGATCATAGGTCTTCTCTCACTTATACTTGCTCCAGGGTTGTGAAGGGGTTCCAGTTGAGAATGGACTTCGTTGTGTAGCATCTAGTGTGATCACACCCAGGAGGAAGATCTTGTGCTGCAGATTCATTCAAATAGACAAAGGGATAGATTAGCACAAACCAAATTCCTTCTTTTTTTTTCCTGGAGCATAATGCTGTTCCTTAGCACTCAGAGGTGACAGATTCCTGTGAGTGCAGTCAAGAAGGGAACTTGCCTTGTAGGAGAGCTGATGCTTGAGGAAGGTGTTCAGTTAGGTGCATGTGCAGGGAAGATAAAAATGTTAGGTGTAAGCTTTGATGCTTTTAAATGCTCCTTCAAAAGACCCAAGAAGTAAGCTAGAGGAGAGCTGTGAGTTGTTTCTTCCCCACTGTGGTGAGAGCCCAGCAGTAGATTTGAGAATCCCTGTGGGCTTGTGGATGCTGAGCTGCAACACACTCATGATCTGTCTGGGGTACTGGGTCCTTTTGGGCAGGTACATTTGCACTGCTTAAGACCTGAAGTGATTTTAAGTCTTGTTCTTCCTTCATCACAACTACAAACAACTAAATTTCTCTCACTTTCTTCCTTTATTTAAGACTTGGTTCATGGTTCATGCTCTTTTTCCTCTCTCACCTCTTGTGGCTTGGTGGTAGCAGGGAAAGGTGACCATGCAGATCTTTATGGTTGTTTGGACAGTCCTTGTTGAAGGAATATAATTGGTCATATGTGGCTCCAAGCAAGTAGTGACATATCTTGAGCTGGGGAGAAGTGTGTGTGTGTGTTGGGGGATGCTTCCTTCATTTGTACAGCTGTTAAGAGCATCCAGGATGGTTATGCTTTCTGCAAAGCATTTGTCTGCTGTTGTTCGCTTTCTATTGCTGTAAAGTTTGTTTCGTACTTTTGTTTCTGCTGAAAGTTCTCAGTAAGATATGCTTATTCACACCTAAATCATCTTGTCTTTCTGGCCAAAAAGTAATTCTGTATTCTCAAAATAATAAAAAAAAACCCAACAACATAATAGTCCTCTGGGTTATTTGTTAGAGGATGACATCTTAGAGGTCAGGGCAGGCAAAGAGCTGCTGTTACGTTGATTTGGAATGCCACAGAGTACTTCTTGAAGGCTGGAAGTCATTACTTTTACAGACCTGTTATGTCTTATGTGCTCAGCATAAGCTTACTCCTTTGGCCCTTGCTGTATGCTCTCCTGCTGTGGTCCAAATGTTTCATACACTGGCTACACAGCCTTGCTTCCTCCTTGTATCAAACACAGCTGATTCACAGATCTGTGACCTTCTGATCTACTGGTGTGTAGTCCAGAAATGTGAGAGGACAGAGGAGCTCTGTTACGCTTTGCAAAATGTGTTATAAGAAACAGATTCTCAGTACCAGCTTTATAAGGTAGGCACTCCCTTTCATAGGGTCTAATTTGCCTTTGGCAGAACAGCCTCACAACTCTCTTCATGGATTGTGTTGTGAAGCCACGCATAAGTGTGTGTTTGTTGCGTGAATAGATGCCTTTTTCCCTGGATGCTGCTTCCATGGAATGATGTGTTAGACTTTTATGTGAGACTTCTAAGAACTGGGGACATTTGCATTTGTATAAAATCGTTTGGATAAAAGTCCTTTCGAGCTAATCTAGGAAGGAATTGAACAGAGATGTCTTTGCTACTTATTCAGAAAGTACTGAGCTGCCACTTCTTCCTTAGTCTGAATAGAGAGGTAGGGAATAAACTTAAGAGAAAGTTTAAGAAAACATCAGGAATTATCAGAAGTGTTATAGGCCTAATTCAAGCTGATTAACTCAACAAATTATGAGAAATTAAGGGTTCTTGTACTGATAGCTTTCACTTAAAAATGCAGATCATTAAAATATGTTATCTGCATGTACTCTGTATTGCTTTTCATACTTTTCATTTTGTTAAGTGGAAAGCCTTTGCTTTTCTCCACCTGCTGCTTTTTCCAGACAGTCTTTGAACATCATGAAAAATGCACACATCTTGTTTTCATGCTTAAAAAGATTTTCATGTGCCATCTCACTTGGGGTGCCATAAAAATGTTAGTGGCTTGATAATTGCAGACTTCCAATTATTTCAAGTAAGTGGTGAAGCATGAACATTTCAGATACTTAGTTTGGAAAGGGGCAAACAAGATTTGTTTTTCGAACAATAAAAGTGGTGTTTTAGTATTCTTAGTAATGCACAATCCAATATTTACAAATAAAGTATATATGGGTGAATAAAGAATTCTTCTGTACATACAGGCAGGCACTGGACATATTTAATCAGTAGCAACCACTTCCAAACTTCTGTCAAGTGAGCTAGAGTTTAAAGAAATTCACAGGTAAGGTACTGACTGATATTTGTTATTGTGTTGGTTATAGACATAATCACAGAGCAACAATTCTTGCATTGTATTTGGTATTTTTAAAGCCTGTAACTTACTTCATGTGCTACAAGGACACAAGGAGAATTTGGCATGAAAAGATTGTTTGCAAAGCCAACTGATTCATTGCTGAACTTCCATTTTTCATACGGCTAGGCTATTCAAATAAATCCAGATCTTTTTGAAGCTAATTCCTTGTCAAAATCCCACTTTCGTCAGTGAAGCAAGATCCCCACGTACACTTTACTTAAATCTTAAAAACTCTTTTACATGTCTTTTCAATTTTTTCTGCCCTGAAATGTTGTTCACTGGAAATATTAGCACCTTCCAGGACTATTATGTTTGCTTAAATAATAAGTAGAATTTTATTTCTCTCCTCCCACAACAGAAGAAAATTCCCAGATGAGACCATCTACAGGAATGAGTGCCTTCAGTGCAGAACTCAAGTGAAGGCCCAAACACTGAGCTGCTATTTTTCTTTTCAGCAGGAGAAAAATGTATGATGTCATAATAATATTACTTGTACGCTTCCCATTAATGGGATAATCCCTCTCCATCCCATCAAACTAATGTCTTCCAAAGAAAATATATGATGAAAAAATGGAGGAGGAAGAACTATTTGTAATTATTTTCATTTGTCAAGCAAGTTAGTGCTTGTTCTGTCTTGGTTTTACTTCTTGTGTTTGAAACTGAGTTCTCCATTAACATTGTATGTGTACATAGATCACTATAACACTTGAGCTCCTCATGGTCTATGTAGGACCTGTCATTACAGCAAGGTAATAATTTTTTAAAAATTGTTTTACTACAAAGAAGGAGTTATGAGTCAAGAGGTTTCCTAAAGTTAGATCCCTAAAGAATTTCTTTGTGTATTTCGATGATTTCAATAGGCATTTAAATTCTGGTAGTCTGAGTTATGTAACACCACCAAGGTATTGATCGGTACTGGTCCTCTAAAAGCAATGTTTCCTTAGACCACAGAGGTGACATGTTTGGTAAAGCCAGCTCTAAAACCTCCTCCAGCTTGTGAGGTTTCTGTTGGTCTTTGGGACGTTGAAGGCATAATTTCCTGCTCTTCCAGATGGTTCAATGGGACCCGAAGCTGATGTTAGGGGACATCCTTATTACCCATCTCCCTAACAAAATGTACAACACACATCATTTAAGCAGTGAACCAGCAACAAGTTAAATAGTTGTACTGTTCGTGACAGAACCTTAATTAATAAAATCTGACTCAAAGTGAGTAAGTATGCCCCTAGGCACATCCTTGTGATTAGATATTTAAAAGAATCGTGACAAATTTTTTCATATGTTGTTATTGTAATTATTATATTTTTGGTCCTGGGTTTTCATTCTTGCTTTCAATAATCCTGAAAGTCTGAAAATAGAGAAAGTAGAGATTACTGTGCTGTTGTGTGCTGAAGTATTGCCCACATTGTTCTTTCTGTATGTAACTCATAGGGTTTTTATTTATCCCCTCTGATTGCTTGCTGCTTTATTCTATGCCTGTTGTTGATATTTTTAAAAGAAGACTGAGGGTGAAGTAAAAATTGGCTTAGGATAGATAAACTGCTTCAGTAACAGGGTCTTTGACTTGTCTCTTTGGGGCAGGTCTTGCAAAAAGCCTGGGGCAGATGAAAGTATTGCAACTGCATTATTCGATCAACTTGAATTAAAATAAATTATTTCATTAAAATAAAATATTTGCATGAAAAGGCAGGAACTCCATAGAAATTTTAAAATGTGATTTTTTTCAATGCACTGTAAAGTGAACTTATTTTTAGCTTAATAATGTAAAAGAAAAGCCATATCTCTAAACAACTAGCTTTTTTGGGTTCTAATATGTTCACTTTTTCAAGTATTTTACTTGCACGTGAAATGAAAATGGAAAGCAATTGTTTAATGTAGAATTGTGAGGAGTATTCTAAGAGTAGTCTAATTGCCATTAGAGTATGATAGTCACTCAAATTTATTCTCAAATTGCTTAGATCAGCAATCTCTTCATCCTTTTTTAAAGGGAAATCTTACTCTGAAAATGAAACGGACTATATTCTTTACTGCTGTTTGCCATTTTTGATCCTTTTTCCTGGCTGTAGTTAACAGTGTTCCTTTTGATAGACTATGATTTGTACATAAATGTGAGAAGACCCTGGAGACTTGGAGGTACCAATAAAATGGGTCCCATTAGATGTAGTGGACTCACTTCAGCTCTAGAAATCAGGTGCATAAATAGCACTGCAATTGGGAACAGGTAGGAGTGTGCATGACTTGTCTGAGTGGTGATGGCAGGACTTCAGTGTGTATTCAGATGTCTTTTCAGGTATGGGCTCCTAAACCAACATCTGACTGACCACTGTTGCCTTGTATGAATATAAAACTTGCTGGTGGTGAAAGTTGCTACCAAAGTCTTAAGAACAGAAATGATGTTCTGAAATGAAGTCATGACTCTTTTAACGTTACTGTTGAAGCCAAGCATCTGGAACTAGAGATTTAAATGACGTGTGAATGCCAGGAACCCTTTTCTTGTTTGTGTTGCATCAAACTTTGACATTGCTGTAGTAAAACCAGAATACCATTTGAACCCTGAAATGTGTCAGCTTCTGCAGAATATAAAAGGGTAGTCTGAAAGTGGCAGCAAAGAGAATTACATTGATTTCTTATTGATCTTGTGAGTGCATATGCAAGGTATGATTTTTCTATTTTTGATGCCGATTTGAAAATGTGAATTGTTTAATGTAGCTTCAGACCAGCTTGTTCAATGAGGCTTATTATTACACAGCTGTGAGATGTTTAAATTTAGGCATGTTTCTGCGCAGGCTACTACTATATTTACTGATTTCTCTGCAGGAGAGATGATGGAAAAGATCAGTAATACCTCTATCCTCTGTATACCTACCTAGAACAATTGAAATATTTTCAGTCCTTTTTGGTTACACAAGTATTGATATGAATCTTCCCTTTGTTGTTCCAGCCACAGGTGCTTGCCTGAAGTACTGTGTGCGGTTTTGGGCACCACAATGTAAGAAGGATATAGAGCTATGAGAGAGCATCCAAAAGAGGGCAACAAAGATGGTGAAGGGTCTTGAGGGGAAGCCATATGAGGAGTGGCTGAGGTCACTCGGTGTGTTCAGCCTGGAGAAGGCTGAGGAGACCTCATCACTGTCTGCAGCTTTCTCATGAGGGGAAGTGGGGGGGCAGGCACTGATCTCTTCTCTATGGTGACCAGCAATAGGACCTGAGGGAATGGCCTGAAGCTGTGTCAAGGGAGTTTTAGGTTGGGTCTTAGGAAAAGTTTCTTTACCCTGTGGGGTTGGTCAAGCACTGGAAGGGGCTCCCCAGGGAGGTGGTCATGGCACCAAGCTTGACAGAGTTTAAGAAGCTTTTGGACAATGCTCTTGGGAACATGGTGTAATTTTGGGGGTTATCTTGTGAAGGGACAGGAATTGGACTGAATGATCCTTGTGAGTCTCTTCCAACTCAGAATATTCTCTGATTCAGGTTAGTTACATTCATATATCTATCACTGCATAAGTTCACCTGGTTTTAGTAGCCCATGTAAATTTTAAGTGAGTTGTCAGTTGAGGTTAAACCATGACAAATAGAGACTTTTTAATATTGGAATGGAATAAATTATCCTGTTAGAGGGTTACAAAAACTTGTATAAATAGTGGAGTCTTGGTTTTTAACTTCTCTGTTGAGAAGCATGGCCAGATGGAGGACTACTGAAAAGAGGATGGGACACTGTGTATAACACCCAGCATTGGACCTTTCATACAGAACCATTTCTTCTGTTGAGGAATTAGCAGTGCTGTCCAAAAGTGATGTTTTTCTTCCAGCTGTTTAATGCAGGGTTTATAAACATAATTCTCTTCTTGATTTGATTACAGATGAAGGAATCTATTTTTCACATTCGTAATGGTTATGTAGGATGTGTATAGCAGGTAGGTGCAGTACCACATGTGATTATTCCAGGTGGCCTTTCACACTTCAGAGCCTAGAAGTTTTTACAGTGCAGTATGAAAACCAAACAACATCGTAGTGTTCAGAAACTGGTGGTGGAGAGGAAGGAAGAGATGTTGGGAAGGTGTTATGGGAAGTTCTTTTTCTAGTGCAGTGGATTTTTTGAGTAATGAAGATACTAGCTCCTTTTTGTTACTCCGCTAATAATTGTTGACCTCTAAAACATGATTCGAAACTCACAGCAGTTAAAGCAGCCTCATTGCCCTCTATGGCTTTTTGGGTCATGGCAGCCAAAAAGACTCTCAGAGTCCTTGCCCTTTCATTTAGGAAGTATGATTTCATAGGGGCTTCCTGTTCCTATGAGGTGACTGCTCTGAGCTGACTTCATTCAAAACTGATTACAGAAACAATTTGAGGCTGTCTGTACTTTTAGTTTTATATTCAGTGCCTAATAAGCATTTGTCAGGCTTTTTATAGACAGTTTGTGAACTTTAGAAGTATAAAATGCTTACATTTAGTATGATGAATGGGGATTTAGCTAAACTACTCTTATTAACATTAACTGAATGGCTTTAGTATTTATGTAGTATTTTACACTTTTGAAATGCTGTACTAACATTAATTTTCACAACACCCCTGTACAGTACTGTAGGTGAGAAACATGGTGTCTAAATACCCATCTGCAGTACTGAGAACATCCCCACAAGGGTATAAAAAAGTGACCGAACAAAGACATTATAAATTAAAAACCCGCTTAATTTAGTTTAATCTAATTTGCTAACTTTTGTTCATGTAGAACAGTAGATGACTGTGCTTGCTCTTAAGACTTCTGGGCATAATGGGACAGTAGAATGAAAGGAAAAATTCCATGTTTCTTTGCTTCCTCCCCCTAAATTATGCTGACTGGGTTTTGCACAAATATATTTAATGTGTTTGTGGTGCCTAGAGAGAGACATTGGAAGGCGTGAAATTTATACATATGCAAAAAACTCCATAAAACAACAATGTACTTGATGATAAACCTGTTGATGTCATCATGGCTAGGCTTCATGAACAAAGATTTGGGAAATCTTTGTGTGGCTGCATTCGTAGAAGATGGCCGTTTCGACCCTCGCCCGGCTACAGGTCTTTGCAAATGTGGGTAAGGCCTTCGAGCCTGCGCAATGGATTTTTTAGGTGAGACACAGTATGCGCAGAACTGAACCCACCCTTTAATCCTGAGGTTCATCTGCCAGGGCCGAGTGAGCTTGGACGGTGGCAGCAAGGTCCTCAGGACGTAGGTTTGTTTAGAGTGACCTTCTCTTAGATGGATGGCCTTACAGGGCTATGCGAGCTCCATCTGCCCCGGTTTAGAGTTGTCCTTCTCTGTGTGCTCCGAGGCTCCTCCTCTCATCTCCCATGAGGGCACAGTCCACGCTGGCGAAGCTCCCCCCCCTCATTCCTTTCTCTGCCCGGGGCCGGACTGCACGTGCTGCCGGGACCCACCTGTTGATGTAATTGGGGAAAAATAGAGGGGTGTGTATTCACAACAGCTCAGTCAGATGTAAAAGTTTTCCGATCTGCTTTTAGAACCAAGATTTCAAAACTTGGCATGAAAAAATTCTTAGCCAGACTATTAAAAACTAACATAATCCAAAAAGGCAGATTGCTTGAAATTTTGATCACTTGCTTAATAGAGTGTTTAAGTTCCTAAGAGCCAACACCTCATCATAATTTAGCACTTGGTCGGAGAGGAAAGAACCGCTATCACTCACTCCAACTATCAACAAGGAAAAAACCATTATTTTTCCTGTGAATTGATTTATTTCTAGATTATTATAACATCTCTTAGAACCCAACCAATCCTTACCCCACCTTCAGTTGTCCGTAAATTCACCACTAGCACAAAGTAGGGTAAAGAGGAAAAACAAGGAAAATAAAAAAGATTACTATTCCCTTTAGATATACTAAAATGTCTTTGCTTCTTGGTATTAAATAAAATATGGGAGGAAAAATTCTTCTGTTATAGTAGTGGAAAGGAAAAACTCTGTCCAACATTTAGTTTCAACTAGTCAGGCCCTAGATCATATTCTTTCTAAAATGAAGACTTTTCCATATAAATATCAAAGGAGTTACTATATCTGGTAACTCTCTGCAGACTAAGGTGATAACAGTGAATATCAAAGATGATTACATACTGGTATTTTTGTTTACATTTATTTCTGACCTCTTGAGCTGAGGAAGTCACTGTGTAATTTATCGTGGATAGGTTTTTCTGACACAATTTGTTTTCCTTCCAAGCTCGTCTGTGACACAGCCACTTCATCCTCTGTTTCTAAAGGTGCACAGGAAAGCTATGAAGTGTAGCATCATTTTGTTGACTGAGAGGAAGTTTATACATAGTTATTTTGGAATGGTTTTGTAAGAGAGGAAAAATGGCATAAAAGTGTTTTCTCCCACTTAATTTTGCCCATTTTAAGAGCAAGCTTTAGCTTCTTCAAAATATAGGGGTTTATACAGAGTGGCTGAATTGGTAAATCATGTTCAGAGAAAGAAATATGTATATCTGTGGCTGCATGCATGTGTGTGGCTATTTTTTTTAGGCCAGTTAATTTCACTCAGTGGGGTAATCAAAGCTGAAAAAGGGAGGTAGAAACTTCCCTTTAAAAAGTGATTCGGAAAAAAAAATCCCAAACATTTATTGGATAGAGTTGATGTTTCTGACAAGGACCATCATATATTTGAACAACTTGATGGTTTTGTATTGGAATTTCATTTCTTTAGCATGGGAAATAATTGTAATAATTACTGTGTGACATTTTTTTCCCGAATGTGGTTTAGTAATCTTACTTTCCTAGGTGAAAATGGGAGAACTTAGAAGCCAAGAAAAAAATAAAAAAAGCTGGAGGAGAGGGAAATGTCTTGTAATCTGATGTAGAACTGAAGAAATGTTAAAAGGTTTGACCAGAGCAGAATAAGTCTGAAGTCTTACAGCAGAAAAATACTTGAGGCTCAGAAACTGTAATTCTTGAAATTACAATGTTTAAAGGCAGTTTGCCATTATAGTATTGAATGTTTTTTGTGCATGAAAACATCACTTATGAGAAAACACCCCCTGTCTGAATGTTAGATTCCTGCTGCTGTAATAATCTTCCTTTAGATTATCTTCGTTTGGCTAGATGACTCTTAAAAAATGAAAATTAGCCAATAAAGCATTAGAAAATAATTCTTTACAGGAATATTTGTCTTGAAATGCCTGAATTTTTATTTATGCTAACCACTTTACCCTATGAACTGAAGAGTTTTTGGATCTCATTTGGACTTTTCTCCTGAGCCCTAGTTTCCAGTGGCTGGTAAGTTATTGCCCATTTTCCTAGAAGTTGTGGAATTGTAGAATCCTCTAGGTTGAAAAAGATCTCTAAGATCATTGAGTCCAAGTCCACCACTAAATTGCATCCCCAAGTGCCACATCTCCATGTAAATGAGAACTAGGATATTGGTGAATATTTTAGTTATTTGGATTTAAAAATATAATCCCCAATAGATGCATATGAGTTATTTTTCTATAAAACAAGATATGTTTTACTCTTAGAAAGAAGTTGGCAGATTAGGCAGTGTTAATGGCAAAACAAGGAGATGTGAGTTTGCATCATAATATCCCCTTGGCAGTGAATATTGAAGTTCAAAAGATGATTTCTGTCATCTGACCATAACCACGCTTCCAAAAGGGCTAAGTGGCTGCTTAAAAAATAAACCACGTCACTTTATTGAGGGTGTTGAAAAGTGGTGTTCTCTGCCTTTATGAGTCTAGCTGCGATGTCAGTTTTACTACTGCTGGCCCTGCAGAACAGGTACAGTCATGGGAGGCTGAGCTGGTTCATACACCACCCAGAGAATTGCTAATGACATTCCAGCTGGCAAATTCTGCCTGGAAATTAAAAGCATAAAACAGTTTCACCTTGTTTATGTGGCTATTTAATATTCTGCTTTGCCTTTTAATTCCTAATGAATCTGCTTGCTGCTCCAAAGCCTTAGACTTGTTTTTGTGTTTGACTCAAGCTGGTTGTCCTGTACATTAATTTTGAGTGTTACTGTTTTGGGCACAGTAGATGTACTCTTATGCATGTCTTGTTGAGATCTGTAGTGTTTAGCACTGCACTGTATAAATGTCACTGCCGTTGTAATTAGTTCACTAAACTTTTGCTCATAAGGCAAGGCCATATAGGCTTCAAAGGGAAACAGCTTGATTTGCAGAAGCCTGGTTGATTTTGTAGAGCAAACATTTGGAGAGTGATAACTTCTTTTTGTGAGCACATTTGATCTGGATTAGAAGGGTATAAACCTAGAACCAGTCAGCCATTTTCACATTTGCTTTTCCGAGAGGAACCACTCTTTCATTTCTGGTTAAATGACACATAATTAAACAACTGTGACGGATGAGGGAATATGCGTATGTCCAATTATGAATTCCTCTGTTCTATGAATAGGAGCTATGATTGCAGCCATCAGTGTGGATTAGAACTTCCATTTCATAGCAGAAAACATGCCATATCTGAAGAATGGATGTAAAGGAAGTTGTCATCAATGTGTAGATGTAAGTTTATAGAACTCGAGAAAGTCATTAGTTTTTTACCTAATTTCTGTCCCTATTGGTGTCCAGAATGGGAAATCTTAATGAAGGGCAAGAATAATGAAAGGAATGTTAGACTGCTTTTAACACAGGTGTTCTAGGACTGGAATCCAGTGGCTTCAAGAGAGAGATAGGGGCAGACAGAAACGGGCTTCTCTGAATTCTAGTTCTAGGTACGAGCCTCACAGTTGCTTCCCATCTTTGTCTTTCCTTCTCCTGCCAAATTAATAATGAGTTTGATGAAGGGAATGGGTGAAGTTTGAGTGATTCAGGATTATTCCTGTGGTCAGGGGTGGTATTTCACTGCTCAAGAAAGAGGCTGGATTCTACCTTGTTCCAGCCCCATTGCAACATGTAAAATTCATTGCACTTGTGCTGTTCTCCAAAAATAAGACCCTCTGTTGGAAAGACTGCCAGTTTCCCTCCCTTACCTTAGCTAGTAAAATGAGAACCAAAATGCTGCTCTGTAGCTCTTTGTTTGGAAGAGCTAAAAGCACCTGATTTTAAGAAATCAGTTGCAATGCACTAAGGATTTCACTTTTATATAAGGAGTTTTCTAGTATACGATCTAATTAATCATAATAACCTCTGCAATATAAAGCTTTCCACTGTCTTCCTTACTGCAAATCCGTACCTGTAAAAATAGTTCAAATGTTATTAGTGCATTGTTCTTTCTGAGTTGTTGCAACTTCTCTACTGAAATATTTCTGGCTATATTCAAAGAACAATTATCCACTTAAGCGAGGTTTTTTGTATTAATGCTAAGTAGATAAGACATTGAAATGTCCATGAAATATATACCAAAAATATTTTTACAATATCATGTTTAGAGAGAGTTCTTTCTGTATTTGTGAGCGTTTTAAGTGTGCTCGGAAGACATGCCAATATTTGATTATTTTATTTATTTTTCCTGTAAAATCACTCTCCTGAAACCAAGAAGTAATTTATGTGTATATTAACACCAATGACCAATTTGCTTTGTCTTCTTTCCAATCATGGATATCTGGGGATATATACTTAGGTTTGATCTGAATGGCAGAGACGAAGAGGGCTCTGCACTTAAAGTTCATTCGTATAAGAGTTTGAACATCACAACAATGAAGTTTCATTTCCCAGAATCGAAAAAATCCCCCAACAATCCATGCTTATAATTTTCTAGTAGAAAAAATACCCAGAAGCCTAAAACTAAAAAGTCTAATTATAATTAATTGAAAAGGTCTTCTGTAGAGGCTAGTGGCAGTGATTTGCATAAATTCTTATTAAGGTGAATAATGTATTTCTTCAAGATCCATTAAACAAGCTGTAATCAGTTGAGCTTGAAAAAACATCACCATGAAACTTTGGTTTAAAGTAATTACACAGCATATATTTAAGTTCTGAAAAATTACAAAAACATGTCTAAGAGACATCAGCATCCTTCAGACAGTCAGAAGCCATGTAATAAATACCAAGAGGAAGGGTGGATTGTTGTTCCTGGCTTTAAGTTAATTCCACAAAGGCAAAATATGTCTGGTGGGGAGGAAACACAGTGGGGTGTCATATCAGAGTGAGGTATCTGCAAAGTAGTTTTTGTGCTATTTTGAGGAAGAGAACCTAATGAACTTGAGGTATGCTACAAACTTCAGTACTTACCACCTCTACCTTATGTGGTGAATACCCTACTGCAGGTTTGGCTTTTTTTTTCTTTCCTTCCTTTTTGAACAGTTAAGCTGAGCTAGCCATTAAAGCATTTACTTCTGTTTGCAACCTAAAAAATTGTTCCTCTTTTACTTTCCAGGATTAATTCAGATGCAGTCTTTCAAATCACAGGTGCTAACTGGTTAGATGCATTGTCTTTACCCTGTGTTTAATTAAAAACTTTCTGAGTTAGTCCATTTAGTGATAGGAGCTGTGTGGAATTCAGTTTGGAACAACCATTAACTTATTTTAGCAATCTTTTGGATGCCAGGAAAGGTGGACTTTCAGGAACTCAGAGTGTCTGCTATTCTTGGCCATACTTTCCTCTCTTTATTTAAGGCCATAAAAAAATGAGCACTTTATAAAAGGTTACTGTACTGACAATAATAATTCAGTTTTTGATTCAATAATTGATTTTTATTATTACTGAGAGGTAATTATTACTGGATCCCTTCCTTGGCATTTAGTGAGAAGTCATGTTTTTGTACCCTTTTGTGTTGCAGAAGCCAAATTGAAAACTTCAGATGATAGCACTTAATCAGCTATCTAAACCAGCAGTTCCTCAATTGTAGTGTATGTATATACACACTTGTATAATTTGTTACACACTGTTCAAAGTGGTAGTTGACCAGGCTGGAACTGGTACTGCTAGAGTTGATACCTGACAACCTTTATTATAGTACCTGTTCAAATTAAAAATCATCACAATTTGGTCCCTATTCTATTACATTTTGCTTGCTGCTTTCTTTTGCTTGATGTCTACAGTCTGAAATATAGACCTGGGGCCATGAATTCCAGAATGAATCAGGGTGTCTGCTATTAGGGAGTTCTAAAAACTTCATTCTCTTTATTTATGTCAATTTAACACTTCCTGTCCTTGAGAGAGACCTTTGGTGGTAGATAGCTGTACCTACAGCAAGAAAACAGGGTAAATATAACTTTTGTTATGTGTGATAGCAACTTTGAAACATCTTTTCTCCTGTTGATCATTTGGCATAGCTTTTTTTTCTTTGAATTTGTCATACTTGAGAGACTTCAGTTGTACAGATTGAAATAGGATACACTGGTGTTTTCTTGTATTATGGAAACCTCCCTCAATTAAAAAACCTAAAGGTTTGAAGCTTCTGAATGAAAATGTAATTCTTGATTACTTTTGGGGCTCTGGAGCCCAGAATGAGAAACTGATTGCATATTTATTTAGTATCAGGGTGTCCTTAAGACTATTGTCATTGAGAGTTATTTTTAAATATTCAAATCAGAATTTGTTTCTGATGTCCTCAAGTCATTGTGGTATTCCTGATAATATGAGTTAGCTGTTACAGCTTCTTTTTGTGACCCTGGAGAAGAAAGGGAAAAAATGAGGTTATTTTATTTATTTTAAAAAAACCCCAAACAAAAACCAAACAAACAGAACACCCCCCCCCAACCCAAAAGACCCCAAAACCTCAGTATGGTGACCTGAAGTACTTTCTTTGTTTTGTGATAATTGTCACTATTATTTTTTTTTTATTATATTGAACAGTTTTGTATATTTCTTTCGGCTGTGTAAGGGCTTTTAGATTATTTATTTTACTTTATTTATTGTAATTAAAATGCACCCAAACTGTTGCATGACTCATCTATAGAGGAAAATACACATTAAAATATCTCCAGATAAAATCTGTTGTGATGTTTTTCCCTGTTGCTTCAGTTTTTGATGATTTTACATCTTGTTTAAAGAGCTAGTATCTCAAGGCTAACTGATGTATGCTAAGATTCAGTCGAACCATTCCTTTACATATTATGGGAGGTCTATAAGTGATGGGTGGCCCAAACCCCAAAGTCACCATTCTATTCAAATAAACACTCCAAGAAAGTGTGTGCAAGACCTTTAACTCTTACAGGAGCTTGGCTGTGTGCCATGTTTCTGACTTAATGGAATGGCTGATTTCAGGGTTGCCTGGGGCCATAACCACGAATAAGCATATGTATCTCTGAGGTCATTGAAACTAATTTTATATTTTCATAGTTATTGGAAAAAACTTACCTGGCTTGATTTTTAAATAAAATTGAAGAATATCAGCCTCCAGAAGTGCCCTTTAATTTAAAACTTTCACCTTTTTTGTTAGCCTGTAATATTAAATTTAGAGTAGCTTGTGTCTGTAGAAATACTGTTTTATCTTTCTCAGAAGTTGATGATTAAGTGTTCACTGTAAGGTTGGGATTCAAGTAGAAATGTCTTTATGTAAAATAAGTCTCATACTCAGCACTGCTGGTGTTTCTAGTTAGATTCAGTTCCCTTTCCCGGGGTGGGACTTCCACCTCCTAGCAAATTTGAGAAGGAGATGGTGAGTTTTTGGGTTTCCTGTGGACTCCCAGTGCCTCTCATAAGCCAGAAGCCACTTCTGTTCCACACTGATTTCTACGTGCTTTTGTCCTAAAAGCCCAAGATTGAGAAGGAACTATAGGGGGTGATAAAGTTGATTTGAATGAGGTATGTATGGCTGATTACATGCATCATCTGGGTAATTTTTTCTGAAATAGTTGGATAGCAATATCTTACTGTCTCAGTATTTCTTTGGATTTCCTTAAAAGAACATGGCAGTCTACACTGAAATCTTCAAATGCCTCTGCTGCCACATTGTCTTATGGATCGGATGTGTGGGTTGGATAGCTGTATTATTTATTGGCTATGTCTTAATTAATTTCTTAGTGTCTTTCTGTGTGCCATAACATGTGAGGAACCTGAGAGATTTATGGTGTGTACACAGCACTGTATTATTCCAAACAACTAATTTCCTGTGCTGAGAAATAAATCTTGAATTCCTGATTACTTTGTAGCAAGATCAATGTAGAGCCCCAGAAAGAGAAGCAAGTCTCATAGAGCAGAAACTGCTTATTCCTTATTATGTTACTCTAGGTTGATTTTATTATGTAGAAATAAATACATCCTGCTGTTGTATGTGGCCTGGCAAACTATAATTTTCTTCATTAAACTTTCAGTGGCTAACAATGCCATGAGAGAGAAGCAAAGAGGGATCCTGAACTCTCAAGAAGTAACCTTCCATGGCATTGTAGGCCATAGATATTCACTTTGTTTACGTAAAGGTTCAAATGGACTGTTACTCTTTGGTTAAAAAAAAAGGTATTACATTGCTCTTTCTTAAATGATATGTAAAACACATGTAGAGACCTAGCTGAAAACAGACTTGGTTAAGCTCAGACACGTGAAGTTGAAGCTGCTTCTCTCCAAGGTGAAATTCTGTATTTTTTCTATGCATATGTGAGAAGATGAGTTACTTGAAGAGGATATATTTGCCTTGGCAACAAATGCTACAACACAGTACCCACTGTTTTTCTCTTTTTTAAGTCTGAAAGTGCTGACTGACTTCTCCAAGGCAACTGTCCTCTAATTTGAGTCACCTTCATTGCACTGAGTTACAGGTTTTGCTCTTAATCTATCTGTGATTTTTTCCCCATTTGAACTTTCTTCTTGTTGTGATCTCAGCCAGTCCTCCTTCTTTCAATAGAGGGGCAAAATTATCACTGTTCTTTATCAGTGATGGAATTTTGAAAGACAACTTACAATTTCTGTCTTAGTAAAATACTACATGAATTGTGCTCTCACAGACCATTTCTGTTTGATGTAGATTACTGAAAGAAGTAAACTGTTTACTTTTTTAAAGCTCTCATAAATGTTTGTGTGTGATCAGCTTTCCTCTATAGGTCTTTCTAGGCAGAACTTACAACTGTCATTGTCTAAAGGCCAGTGTTATGAAATGCCATAACCTTTTGTGGCGCTTGGGTTTCTCATCTGCCAGGAAAAATGCAGTCCTCTGGTGTGCTGCTGTCAAGCGTGGTTGGACTTAAATTTTACAGTAGGGAAGTTAAGCCTAGCGATTAAATATGGGGTTGATCTTTCAGCAGATTTTCAGACCTTCATTTATAGAAGTATACTTCTTTGGAAAGTAAAAACTACTTGGGAAAAAAGAAAAAAAAACTCATGGAAATCACCAGTGAAGAAAAATGCAAGCAGTTGACTAGCATAGAGTTGGAGAGACTTGAAAATCTGTAACTGTTTCAGTTTAAAGCTACTTGCTTTTGTAGTTCAGCTTAGCTTGCCTTAGCTCTAGTTTTATTGTCAGGAAAGTTGATCAGTTATATGATTCAGGTAATGGCTTCAGTTTACCTGAATTGCTGTCTTAGATCCTTCTTACTTACTGCCTGCCTCCTAACAGCTATTCTAAAACATAGAAAGGAATGGGGTTTTGTTGTTTTGTTTTTATGCTCGGAAGTCTAAAAAGTCTACAGAAAGACTGTAAAAGCTTATGCCAATTGCAGTTGATTATAAAACCTACTGGTTTCAGTGACATAAAGTGGAGGTTATTCCAATACCAATGTGAATTAAAGCTAATGTAGCAGAAATCAGGGTTTGATCCTGTGCATTCTGATAACATAATTCAACTAATTTGTTATTTCCTACCTTTTTAGCTCAGTCTTTGACTACATCCAGTAAAGTCCTTGAGAGTGTATGGGATGCAAACTTGCATATAATGGCAACTATAAAGCTCATATTTTTTTTTCCAAAATAACTGTGATTAGTCCTCTTGATGTCACTCCCAAACCATTGCCTACTAACTGTGTGCTCTTAACTGAGGAATGAAAAGAAAGTAAAATTTATTTTAAACACTGCTATTGTTTCAATTTCTAGTCTTTCACAATTGCTGTGGCATGCCACAAAACTTGGTTTACTCTAGTGAATCCCTGATCTTGATAAACTATTGTTGTACCAAGATGAAACAAATTAGTAAAACTCATTTCAGCTTTTTTCAGAAGGAGCCACACTTTCCAAACAAGTGGGTGCCAATCTGCTCTATTAAAGTATATTTATGAAGGGCATCCCACAGTGCCTCTTGTAAAGAAGTTAAAGAGCTGGATAGAGCATAGTTCATTCATAGAATCATCAAGGTTGAAAAAGATCTCCAGAGTGATCAAGTCCAACCTTTCACCAAATACCACCATGCCCCCTAAACCATATCACAGAGTGCTCATTTTTTGAAAACTTCCAGGGATGGTGACTACCACCTTTCTGGGGAGCCTGTTACAGGACTATGCTGAGCAGTCACTCTATTCATTAGAAGTCATTACACAGCTTTGTGTGAAAAAATATTGGTTTTAATTGTCTGGGTTGTTTTACCTTTTGGTAGAATTTAGTTTTCATAAAAATTGGTTTTGACATAAGTCTGTAGTAAGTTCCATTTTTTTTCTACTAAAAAAATAAAATTATAAAAATGCTTACAAGAACTTATCTGACATGTCTGCGGCAAGGCCTGAAGATAAAGTCTAGCTCCATTACAATTGCTTTCTAGCCAGATTTTCGGCCCTCTATATATTTTGTAGGAATTTTGCTTAATATGAATCTGAGAAGAAGTGCTGCACTATTTTTCAATTTGGAATCCTCTGAGAAGGTACTTAAAATATTTTGATTGATTCACTGGTGAGTAAACTATTATCACAGAGAAATGTAAGCCTCAACTATATGTTAACATTTCTTGCTGCTTTTTCCATCAAGTTAAGCTTGCTTTGCTTTCTGTGTTTCCTCAGACTAATTCATTGAAATGACAGTACATTATTTGGTTCATGATTGTGTAGCTAGACTTTGGAGCTGACTCAGAATAAATTGTTGTAATCCTCAGGGAGGTTTTCCTTGCCCTCCTTGTTATTATTCGGTATCTGCCTTTAAATGGGACTGTGACTGCATATCAGACAAATTGGTAAACTAACTAGGAACATAGTAATGACTTTGAAGACAAGTGATGTCTGTTTGGTTCCTTAGACCAGACTGATTTCAGGACAGAAAAATTGTAAACAGAAGTGGATAAAAATGGTACCTTTGGTAGTGTGTTAATATATTTATGGGCAATCTTTCATATACGTAATTGGGCAACTTGTGAGGGCAGTTATACTAAAAATGGACAATACTTCAAGAAAAAGTACCCAAGATTTCTAGTTTCTTGCCATACAAAGTAGTCTTTTAAGGCCTCAGCAAAAATATTTGTAAGATTCCAAAATAGGCTTAACCTAAATGGAAAATGCTTATTCTATACGATATTATTAAAAAAGTAATTATTAAAAAAATCCCCAAACCCAAACAACCCACCCCACAAATCTGCTAACATGATATCCTTTTGGGTAGCAAAAGTGATATAGGGTGTACAATTGGCGTGTGTCAGAACATTAGTTTTATGCATTTATGTATCTTAGAGTGGGGCTAAAGGGAGGAAAGAGCAAACTTCTTGGAAACAGGAAACTTTTGCGTGGTCACAGATTCCAAGGCTGAGAGTTTGTAGCGTGGCCCAGTCTGTGCTTGGCAATTCTGTGGATAACTAAAGCCAAGGTGGGTCTGACTGTTCTCTGAATCATTTGATTCTCACAGTGAATAACATAAACATGACCAGTGATACCTGGGTCTGTAATTATTTGGGTTTTTCCCCCCTCCCCCAATTTCTTCAGTATGAGTTCTAAAGGCAGTATGAAGATTAAATTGACCTCTGTGGAGATGCATACAGCAAATTGTTTTCACTGATCAGATTTCGAATAAATTTCAATTAAACCAGTAAAATCCTAAGTTTAGACCAGAACTTCGTTAATGAAGGGTTGTTTTGGTGATTAAATAAAAGACTTGAAGAAAGGAACTTATGCACAAAAACCTTGATGCATTTTTTTATCCTTCCTCCCCTCCAAAAACTAAATAAAGGAGAGTGTATGTTATGTTGTGGTTCAGTGGTTTCTTCTGTACTCATTATTTCTATATTTGTACGTGCATGTGTTCCTGGGTATTCTCTTCAATGCTTCTCTAAAAAATCAGAGTACTGCCTAAAAATGTGTGCCTCTGTTTTCAGATAATGGCTTAAAGTGTGTGTGTCTTGGAAAGGCTTTATGTATATTCAGAAGGCGACCTGTCAAAAAAAGTAGTTTAATATCCATACTATTAATTTGGTTAAAAAAATCGACATGTCTACTTTAACTGCTATATTTAACATTTCTGTCCTTGTACTGTTGTGAGTTGCTGTATGGTGAAGTGGCAAAAAATATTTATGTTTTATTTATTTCAATGGAAAGTGGGGAAAAGAAATAGTATAGTGCCATATTCTACTGCAGAATAGTAAATCTAGTAAGGCCTGCTGGGCCCGCTTTTATCATCGAATATAAATTTGGGAAGGGCAGCAGAGGTTCCAACTATGAATTCTGACCATGCTTCAGAAGCTGGTATTACATACATATATAAAATAAACAAATTGGGAGTTCTTGCCAGGCAATAGTTTGACTCTGAAGAATATTTTAAAGAGCAACTTTGAATGTGTATTTGAAAGAATATGTATCAGATAATTGAAAAGTATCTTGAAGTCTTAGAAGAACAGAATTAGCAATTTTATGTTGTATGGTGTAGTCAGGGGTTACGATAGTTTATAAAATATCTGTGAGAATAGCCGGAAGCATTTTCTGACTTAGGAATGTAAGTATCTTTTCACAGACCTCTGGTACATGCTGTGGTGAAGAAAGTCAGGGAGCAAACAGAAAGACAGAAGCTGTTCTTACATTTTTATCAGCTTCCTCTTGAGAGGACGCTGATGGTATTTCATTGTTCAGCATATGAAAGTATTAGTTACTTCTCTCATTTCCCTCCAGTACGTTTTTTTTTTTTAACCTGTGCATGAATAATCAAATAATACTATGTCAGGCAGTTGGAATTAATTAGGGTTTCAAATTTCCATAGTCCATCTTTCAGTGTTTATGTCAGGCTAAATCTTAAACTGAAAGGGAGTGGAGTGCACTTAATGTTAATATTAAGGCCATATTCTTTCACCATATGAGGATACACTTAGAAATGGAAAGGCTTACAGTATGGAGAATGAGTCAGTTCAAAGCCTTTTTAGTTAGTTTTTGAAATATTTATGTTCTGGGTGGAAAAGATTTTTGAGGGCATCTCAACCTTCTCGTTACTGAAATGTTTTGAACTTTTGGTTATTTAAAGTTTTTGAAGCTCTTTTAGTCAATAAGAAAATCAATACATGAACATACTTCAGTGTAGTTAAGGCAATTCCTAATAGCATTCAGTGTTATATCTAAGTATTGCCACCACTTCCTTCTTTCGAAGAACATCATGCATCTTCAGTTGCAAAGTTGTAAGGGGTCTAGAAGCACGCAGCTGATGGACTGCTGGATCATAGCCAGTTCCTGGTGGACAAAGTTAAACTGCAACTGATAAAGGCGTTGATGGAAATAAATAAGGAACAAGTTAACTTGCTTAGATGTCTTTTGTTTTTATTTATTCTAATTTTTTTTTATTTCCATACTGCTTATTTTAAAAGATCAATTTCTTTAAAAGACATTGTGCAGTATAGAAAAATCTTAGAAAGTTTGTATGTCTTTATACTGTGATAAAAGACAATAACCTTTTTCTGTGATTTTCCTGTTTGTTTTCTTGAGTATTTTTGTTTATTTGTCTGTCTTCATTTTTGGCAGTATTTGCAATCATTTAAGGGTGTAGTTATAGTTGTCTCACTCATCCGTCTTTCCACTCTGCTTATATCTAATGCAGGAAAGTCTCATCCAAGAAAGTTTTATGAGTAAAATGCTACTTACAGACCTGTTACTTGTAGTTCCTGTTTGTTCTGGTACTAAACTGAAGCTGACTATGGAATTGCTGTCATATTCCAAAATATAGAATTAAAATTATCATTTGTTAATATATTTTCCAGGGGTCCTGTACTAATTCTGTATAGAGATAATAGCTTTCACTAGTAATTACATAAGATAGGAAAATTATTTGAAAGTTATAAGTTGTCTTCGGTGTTGGAGCTCTGGGTTTGGTGCATTCAGATGTTTCTATACAGTTTGAAAAGGACCATACTATTGGCAGAAATTAACTGAGCACAAAGTCATTTTGTGATGTTAGGTTTTGCTTTAATTAATTTAAAAATTTATTTGAACTTAGGTGTTTCCTTCAATCCCTTTGGTATGTACAGACCCATTTTAAGAGCCAGCTAGCAACTCAGGCTCCTGTATATCACCTAGCTAGTTGTTGCCGAGTATTTCCCATGTGAAATAAGATTTTCCTTAGAGATTCACCTAAGAACAGGTTTTCTTAAGAGAAACTGAAAGCTGCAACTTGAAACCCAGAGGATGCATAGATTTTGGTCTCCTGCAAGTGTTAATGTTAATATGCAATATAGAAGTTTGTTTTGTTTTTTGTTTGTTTATTTTTAGCGGTTTTGTTTGTTTGTTTGCTTTGTGTTTTGATTTTTGTCTTTGTTTTCCTGTTTGTTTTTTTTTTGTTGTTGTTTTTTTTTTTTGTTTTGTTTTGTTTTTTTGTTTTGTTTTTGTTTTTTTTTTGTGAAGCAGCATGGGTCAAACTTTACTGCCTGCTGGATTTGTAGCTAAATTCCACTTTCACAACTATTGAGGAAGAATGGACTTCAATACACAACATGTAAGACATAATTGCCACCAGAATTCTACTAGAATGGCAAATAGTTCCCTTGAGTCTATAATTAAACATTTGGATGAATGTGTTTTCATGTATTTAAGCTTATTACTTTATTATGACATCTCTATCAGAAAATAGTATTTTCTGATTTTTACTTTATCCTGTCAATACAGACTACATATAAATTATAGTCTGCGGGCAAGTGTAAGAACTGTCCCAAGTATGACAAGCTTTCTGACCACCACATGCCTAACAGATAGCCTGTACATAGCTTGGATTGACTCAGCTGCTACGTACTTTGGGGATGCTTGTACTCAAAAAAGTTGGCTCTGTCTGTGTTTTCAGTCTTGTTGTCTATACAAGTAACACGTAGCCTGGAAAGCATACTTAGGGTATCTCATTAAGATCCACTGTTAAAATTCTCTAGGGTGCTTTCCTGTTGCTGTTTATGAAAAAGGACTAAATCAATGCTATTTAAAAATGACTGAGGAAAAACAACGAAGAACCTACAAGTAGAGACTTGCTAGTCCATCACTGCCCATCTATTTTATGTGAGAGAGGTCTGGTCAATGGCTTCCTGTGTGCACGTTTGGGATTTCTCCTTTTCCTTTAAAATATGTTGTCTACTTCAAATGCTGATGTTAATTTGCAGCATATGGGGACCATTAGCAATACTGAAGCTGGATATAAGGCTTAACTTGTTAAATCACTTTAGAATGTCGCATCTGTTTTTTTACCCTAGTGTTAACACCTGGATCAGTTTAGCACCACTGCAGAAGTTTAGGATGTATATAGCTGTTAATTTTAAAAACATCTGGGATTTTTTTGTGTGTGTATGCATGTAAATGTGCCTGTGTGAATGGCTGGATCTCTGGCATCTTTAAGTTTGATGAAAAAAAAGCTCAGCGATTGCACTCAAGGTGTGTATTGACCTGGGCAAATAAGTGGTTTGTGGCAGGAGGCAGAAGGATTCTTTTGAATGGGTTAGAAATTATGATTTTGCCTTTACAGTTTTTTGTCTTTCTTCACCTTTCCATTTCTGAAGAATTGATAGCTGACTCCAATTCCTTCCCCTCCCACCCTCCAGCGCATCCATTTGTTCTATACTCAGTGTGATATCCCTCTCTCCTGGGATGTATGAAATGATCAGGCATTGCAAATTGAAGAAAGCAAGCTCCCTGACTGAGCCTGCAGCCCTTATCAGAGACTGCTTGAAAGTGAAAATGTCAATTGTGTTGGAATTTTGAGAAATTACTTTTTTGGGTGACCTGCCGCCTTTTAGTGAGAGCAGAGTTTGCAGTTCTGCTGAAGAGTGATGAGTGCAGTTGGAGAGCTGCCCTTATTATGCCCATTAGCAAGACTGAACTGATCTGCAGGACGCAACCTAAAGGTAAACTGTGAGTGAAGCAGCAGGCAAGGCTAAAAGCATTTTGTAGTTTCCTTTATTTCAGAGTCTTTCACAGAACCAGCAATTAATAATTTTTTCTATCTGCAGCGAGTGAGTGTGGCTGCTAGCATGGGATGTGTTCCTGGGGTCACTCTTGGCACTACCTGCCAGGCTGGGAGGAGTGGTTGCTTTCAGAATTACGGTTGAAATTGGTAACTAAGCAGACTTAACAGCTTGGTTATTTGGTAGCTAAAGACAAAACAGAGCCTTGCCCCAGTTAGGAGCTGGGGCAGCCCTAGCCCCAGGCATTGGGCACCCCTCTGGGAACAAGGCCAGGCTGGGAATATGGACCCACCTCAGCAAGACCATTAGTTAGGGTATGGCTTGGGGACCTTAAGACTGGCCCTGCTGAGGTGTCACTGTGGCAAAGGCTGATGGCCCTGGGGGACTGACATGGGGTCCTGGGCCCTGGGCAGCGTGGGGGGAGCTGACATGAGGTCTGGGGACTGTGGGCAAGGTGTGGGAGCCTTGGGAGGGTCATCAGGTTGTCAAGGCTCATTAGTGCCCTTGGGGCCCCAATGTGAGCAATTGAGTACTATTTATTTTTATTATTTTATTTTATTAGATACAGAGCTTGTATTTCTTTCCTCTTCCTAGAGATAAACATTTCACTTAATGTTTTTTTGCCAGTGCAGTTGGACAGCCAGGCTAGGGATGCAGATCCCAGCTTGGCTGGTGGTGCATAGGCTAGACTCAGGCCACAGACTCTTTCTGTCTGACCTCAGTCTTAGTGTTACTGAGACTTCCTTCACTTTTATTTAGAGGAAAATGACACAGAGCTGCCTGGCTCTGGTATCTTGGGTGCTTGTATTCCGGCATCCTCCTGCACCGTCAAGTCTAACGTTGGTCAAGTATATTTTTCCTTACATTTTATGATGTGAAACAGGGTAGTTGAACTTTAACAATCAATCTGTGTGAGACTTGCTTCTTCACTGTAGGACCTCAAGCTTTCCTCTTGTATTAGACTTTTCTAATATCCCAAAGCATTAGCAAGACTTTTTTTTCTTATAAATATTTAATAAAAAATAACCACATGAAAAGAAATTTTAACTTTATTTAAAATCCTGATTTCTAGAAAATACAGCATTTGACCTGACTAAACCACTGACTAAACTGGAACTGGCAGCTTCTATATGTTTCATGCTGACTGGCAGATTCTAGAATATGTTGCATTTACATGCACAAGGAACTAGGAGTATTTCAGAATTGCCTGCTGAAATCCATACCCAAATATAGGGTGATCAATACTGTATCTTCAGGGCTTCATTTTGATTTTTTTATTGTGTGGGATTTTTTTCCTTGTTTGTTTCTTTGTTTTAATTTTTAATATGGACAGACCCCTGGTGGTCTAGTGGTTAGGATGCAGCACTCTCACCGCTGCGGCCCGGGTCCGATTCCTGGTCAGGGAAAAAGTCCCCCGGGCAGATGGAGCTCGTCAGCCCTGTAAGGCCATTCATCTAAGAGAAGGTCACTCTAAACAAACATACGTTCTGAGGACCTCACTGCCACTGTCCAAGCTTGCTCGGCCCTCTAAACAAACCTACGTTCTGAGGACCTCACTGCCACTGTCCAAGCTTGCTCGGCCCCGGCAGATGAACCTCAGGATTAAAGGGTGGGCTCAGTTCAGCGCATGCTGTGTCTCACCTAAAAAAACCATTGTGCAGGCTGGAAGGGTTAATGACCTTTCCCAAATCTTCGCTCGTGAAGACTGGCCATACTAAACAAGAAAGGATCAAGTTTGCCTCAAATTTGTTGCTAAGGCTGTGAATAAAATTTGACTGAATTAATGCCTTGGAATGCACAATAGATTTCTTTATGATATGGAGATAATCAGTTTACTTTTGGTGGGGAATAGTCCAATATGAGTGTGTGCTGCATGAAAACTGTCAGCTTAGAGAGAGGGCTAGTTCTTTCAGAAGCATAGCAGAGTTGTGTGGAGTTGTTTTATACATGTGTACTGATAGCCACAGTTCTGTTTGTTTTTTGGGTTTTTTTGCTACGTGGTTACATAGCTTCAAGTGTTGGAAATGGCCATATTTGCAAAAGATATAATAAAAACTACCATTTCCTGGGAATAACCTGTGCACTGTCAAGCTCTTTGAGGCAGAATGTGCTGCCTCGGGGGAGGGTGGTTGTTCTGGCAATATTGTTGCCACTTATTTTCTTATTATTTCCCCAAGAAAAAACACTATCACTGTTCAGGGTTTTAACTCTAAATCCTGACATCTGATAGTCGTCCTTAGCCTTTGGGATCCTGTAGTCTAAATGTAATATATTTTTCTCAGAGAATGGACTCTTTCTTGCCTAACACCTGCTTTACTCTTGCTGAATTCCTAGTTTTCTGATAGTGGTTCTGAGAGTGATACTACAAACTGAAATCGCAAACAGAGGAATTAGGTTTCAGGAAAGGACTACACAGAAGAACGAGATAAATAACGTGAAAACAAAGATCTTGTTTTCTTCCAGTGTTCTTTTGTGACTGGACTAAAATGAGAAAAATGTGTGTGGGGCTGGGAAAACAAATACAGGGAACCTGATCCACTGCATAAGCAGAAGTCAAAATGAAAATTTCCAAATATTCTAGAAAGCATCATCAGATCTTTAAAGGGTTTAAGGTGACCTCTCCATAACCTCTGTATGCTCAGAGACAAAAGGACATGCTGAGAGGAAGCGTGTCTGAAAGCATTACAACAGTATGCTCTGGACAATGGAAATGCTGAGCTGCGTGGTATCTGGAGTATTTGCATGGAGATTCTGTGGCATAGTATATCAGTGCTTGAGCATTTTTCTTTTCCAGAACAAGAACGACATTTCTGAAACTAATACCATAAAAAAAAAGGGATTTGGATAAAGGTTCCAAGGAAATGCAGAATGTGAGGGGAGTCTTAGAATATGAATTAGTCATGCACATGCATTTTAAATGTGGGCTTGCATTTCACACTTTTTTCCCCCTCCCTCATCTGAATTGAAAAATTATTAATTATAAGAGGATATTTGTTGGAAAGGCAGATAGAGGGTATGAGTAAAGAATTAGATATAAATCATCTCTCTTGTTTAGTATGTTGAATAGAAGAGTCTTGAGCTAATAAAATAAATGCTAAATGAGTTAAGATCAGTAGTAACAACAATGCATCTTTAATTACTTAAATACAAGTAACTAATTAAATTCTACTCATCTTTTTTCACTAAACAGGTCTCACACCTTCTCCCTCTGCATAAATTTTAAATGCAAATCTTTGGATTTGTACAAACACTGTAGTAGACAGATTTTTACAGTAACAAATTAGACATGGAGACTGCTGATGGCTGGCACCAGTCCTTGCCAGGGTGGTCGAAAGCACAAATGCTGAAAGCTTCAGCAATTTTTTTTTTCTAATCAAGCTGAATTCATAAACTAATACAACATAGAAACATGTTTTTTTTCTCCTCTATTGGAAATACAAAAAATTTAAATAGAAGGTATATTTTCGTCTTTAAAATATTCTGCTGTCTGTCTCTGGCAAGGTGTTAGCAGCAAATGTTGTCAGTCAAAATATATACAAGACAGTTTTGGGTGTGCCCTGTGCAGGAGCAGAAAATTGCATGCTCCTAGCGACTTCTGTATTTATTGTTCATCTGTGTCAGAGAGATTCATTCCAAAATCTAAATTAAAATTTCAGTATAAAAGGCCAGTTGGGATTTTAGTTCTGAATTACTGGAGGATCCATTGTTTCAACAATAATGTTTGCAAGTTTTTCATATTTCTTTTACATTTTAATTATAACTCATCAAATCTTAACCGATTACTCCTGGGTTAGACTCAGAAGAATGTCACTGAAGGGTGTTTTAATTTAATGGAAACAGTGTAACATCTGTTTCTAATGTTTTAAAAGCCAATTTATATGGAAATTTTGCTCTAGCAGGAAGTCAATAGATATGTAGTTTTTAAAAGCTCCTGTAAAAATTCAAACTTGAATTAAAGCAGCACCAAAGCAATGCCATTCTTTCTCGTGGTAGCAGTGTGATTGCATTTTCTCAGCCTTTCTTTTATATCCTTTTTCTTCTGTTAAAATGAAGCTTTTATTTGTCTTTTGTAGTCGAGCTATCAAGACAAACCAGGACCTTCTGCCTGAGACGCCGTGGATCCATATCTTCTACAATGACTTTTGGGGGACATTGCTCACTCATAGTGGGAGCCACAAGTCCTACAGACCTCTCTGCACACTTTCCTTCCGCATTAACCACGCTGTTGGGGGAATGGACCCATGGGGCTACCACCTTGTAAACGTCCTATTACATGCTGCAGTCACAGGCCTTTTCACAAACTTCTCCAGGATTCTCTTTGGAGATGGGTACTGGACCTTGATAGCAGGCCTGCTGTTTGCATCTCATCCCATCCACACAGAAGCCGTAGCAGGGATTGTAGGGAGGGCAGACATTGGAGCCTGCCTCTTCTTTCTCCTTTCCCTGATGTGTTATGTGAAGCACTGCTCTACCAGAGGTTCCTCACCAAGTACTTGGGGCTGGATCTTGGGAGCAGGACTGTGTGCAGGATGCAGCATGCTGTGGAAGGAGCAAGGAGTGACTGTTCTGGCCATTTCAGCCGTGTACGATGTCTTTGTATTTCATCGACTGAAAATGCATCAGATCATTTCTGCTTTATGCAAGGTGAGTCGTCTTTGCTGTAAGCTATTTGTAAGGCACCAGTCACTGTTAAACAGGTGCTAAATGAGTTTTCAAGTCCCAAAAATGAGCACAGATGTCTAATGCTTAAAGAACAGTTAAATAGCTTTAGTATTGGGTTTTTATATTTTGTTTAAACCATGTATTATTAGCCATTGCTATTACTTGATGCTGGGGATGGGTTTTTTTTCAATTACTTTCCTTACTTCCAGCAGTTCCCTCATTCTGTTTACCAACAAGCACTGAATATTTGAATTGAGCACTGAATATCTGACTGCCTTTTATAAAGAATTCATTCATGCTCTTATCCTCTTGTATCTTGCCAACTCAGCTTAGTTTGGTCAGGCGTGCAAGTGTGGTGGCTGCTATCACCCTCAGGCTCCCTGAGGCAAAGATAAAGCTCTTATTGTTCTAGTTTAACAGAGATTCATAGGGCCTGGGTACGTTCCTTTGGCACATATTGTTTTCTTCCCCTAGTAGGAGCTATGACTTAAATGTAACAGTGCCTTAACAAAATAACTATTTCTCATTTTTAAACTTCTTATCCAAGAACAAGCAAGTAAAATAAGCAAACAAAAAAGCTCACTAAAACCCCCTAGCTTTCCTCTCCCCAGACTGCACGTATTTTAGGGGTACTCAGAAACTCCATCTGAAATCAAGACTCGGTTACATCATTTACTGTACAAATGAGTGAGCTGAGTATATGTAATTTTCTTTTCAGTGAAATGGCTTTCTTTCAGAAAAATACTGACTTAACAAAAGGAAAAAGTTTCATATGGACATGTCACATTTTTTCAGTGAGACATAAACAAGAAAAGCAATAAAACAAATTACAGCTTTGCAATCTTTCTCAAAAACCTTGACGTTAAAATTTTGATTTCTCACCGAAATGAATTGAAAAGAAATTGTAGATTTTGGTAAAACAGTGATGAGTTCTGTTCATATAGACTATACAACTGTGGTATAAAATGAAAATAGTAGAGTAAAAAAGAACCCCACCTCTAGTCACTGGTAGTTTCCTCTTAAACTGCTGTGACACGTTGACTTAGTTATCATACTCTTTTCTGACAAAATTGAAATGGAAGGAATAATTTCCTGTGTATTTATATACATGTATATTTTTTTTTACTTAGGCATATTGGAGTAGGTAAGACCTGTTGAATGTCAGTAGCTAAATACTGTATGGTACATAGTGCACCTAATGATGAACAGAAACAAACAGTAAATTAATTAAGGATTTTTTGTTTTGTTTTGTTTTTTCCTAAAGTGCATCTGTAACAGCAAACTTTATACTGAAAGGCACAGGATGAGTTCATCATGGAGTTTAATTAATAACTCAAGTGTTAGCTTATCCTATAAAAACATTCACATGACACAGAAAATTCTGAACACCTAGGAAGTTTTTTATTATTGAACAGTCATTGCTCAAAACCAAAACCTTTGCAGACATTTCTCTTGAACTTTTCATGGGGAAAAGCTTTTTCTCCCCTTTTTGCTCCTTTTCTGCTTCAGGGCCAGGGTAAAATTGGCCCAGAATAGACCTAAGTGACACAAGTGAAATCCAAGCTTCCACTACCTAACTTTTTGAACATAAGGCCCCTCTTCCTAGGTGAGGAGCTCTAAACTTGGACACCTGACTTATGAGTTTTTTTTCCATCCAGCATCAGAGTTGCCTTGGACAGCAAATTGGTGTCTATGGAAATTTGTTTGTCCATCTGTCCACTCCTAATGATAGGAATAACAATTCTGTGCTTTGTAGATTACAAACCTCTTTGGAGATTGGATTTTAGCTGGAGGCAATTTAATGGGGAGAGACTACAGTGAACAAAAATATGAATGTTTTGTTTGATCTGCCAGAAATGCATTTCCTAATTCACTAAATTACTAGGCTACCTGTTTCTTGCACATCTGTTCAGACTGAGCGCTGCTGCCCCGTTTTATCTCAATACCGGGGAAGCCTCTGTTCATTCACTTGCTGCCTCTGTTACATTACTGAGGAGATCAGCTGGGAGCTTCGGTTACAAAGTATCTCCAGTAAGGCTTCTTTTTAACTGGAGTTTTACAGAAATCATTCACAAATTGTATAGATTTTTGTAAGAACATGGTGACCTGCAGGGCTGGGGATGTCAGGAATGTCTTCATTGACCTAGCCTGTTACGAGAAGCATTTCTTTTTGAGTACTTGTCTGCGTACTCTTTTGTACTCCAACTTTGCATGGCCTCTACCTTTAATGTCACAGTTTCCTGTTCCCAAGCACTCCCTGGGCAATAAAGGAATGAAATACAAGCCTTTTGTAAAGATAATAACTGTCAATTAAAAAATAAATAAATAAAGCAAAAAAAAACTAAATTAAAGCAAATGTATCAGTCTTCTGGAGAGCTTCTCGGTATGATAAAAATGCTTAAGAGCAACAAAAACATTATGATTTACCTAACAAAGATACTGAACATAATTATTCTAGTACATTGCCTCCTTATCAATCATTATTTTCTGAAGCACTTTCTTACTGTATTTATATTTCCTTCGGACTTTGAGTTTTACCTTTTCACATAAAATACTGTTTAGGAAACGTTCAAGTTAGTGGGTCTCTGGCCTGCTCCATCTGAAGTCTAAAATTGCTTTTGGAGGATGCTATTTAGTTGATATCTGGATAGTTTGAGAATGATCAATGCACTTGGAGTTGAGAAATTTGGATTTTGATTGTAGCATGTCTGAGCAATATGTGACAAATACTGACTATGAAGGCAGGTTTAGTTGCTGTCCTTATGGTTTGCAATTACCTTTAAATTTATTTTCAAATGAATTGAAGATGTTTGCTCCTTAAGATGGACAATTTAAAGTGATAACCTGTCTCTTTTGAAATTGTAATTAAGAACAGAACTAAGATTTTTACTTAAAGCTTTTGGTTTAGTTTTGTTCTGTCCTTATATATGTTGATAAAGACAAGTGGATTTTTTGTTGGTTTTGTTTTTTTAAATTTTGTATTTAAAATAATCAAACCCCAAAGTATATAGCTGAGATTAATTTTTGCATTATGCAGAATTAAAGCATAGACTTGAATTAAGGGTTGTTTTTTCTTTTTTTTTTTTTTTAAAGTATTGCATGCACTTTTTCTTGCTTGAGAAGACATTCTGCACTGCTAATTGATAAGGCCAAAATAACCATTTACAGAAGAGTTATCCTGTGTTCCCTAACTGGCTTGAGCATTTAAAAAAACTGGAGTATGGTTTAAACTGAACCAAAAACCTCCCACCAAACAAAGCCCCTTTTCCTCAGAGAATATCTGGGCAATTAGAAAGAATTGTGTTTATGTACCGGTTCTGGAATTTGTACTTTGTGTTCTCCCAATTCAATATTGGAAAAGGGCAACTTCAGGAGAAAGGGGAAAAAAAAAAACATCAAAAAGGTCAGTTGAGGAAAAAGTTATTGTCTTTTGTAGTGCACTGGAGGGGAAAAGTGTAAAATGGAGCCAAGGAAGAAACTAAAATAATTTTAAATTCTTTAGCTCAAATCTGTACTATCTAAGTAAGCAGTAATGGTATGAAACTGAATACTTTGTAATCGAATAGTGGAAAGGGTTCAATCTTCCAATCTACCTTAAGCCCAACCCTGTCCAGCTGAGCTGGTGCATCTGTTTCCTGGGCTGTGCTGCAAACTGAACTCAGAGGAAATGCAGGTAGAAAAATAGCCTTTAAACACACACACATCACCACCTTGCCCAAAATATCCCAAATATATCTTTAGGAGTTATTTTAAACCCGAATCAATTCAGTTATATCCAGTTCTCATCATTGCCATACAAATAGCTGTACTGGCAAACACTGAAAGGAAAGGGGAAGGAACAGAAAGAAGGAATGGAGAGAGAGGCATTTTGGGGGGTGGGTGGTTAAGGACCTGGGCTGGCATGCTGCCAGACTATGACTTTCAGCTTCTATAAACTTTTTCAGAATATACCACTGGGGACGCTGAGACATGAGTATTTATGTTTAAAGAACAGTAAAACTATTGACCGTCTTCAGGATGATCAGCAAAGTATGAACTGGTAAAAGCAACTTCAAAAATGCTCCAGCTGATGGTAGGAGATGGTATTGGGGTGACAAACCTGGTTTTTTTCATTGTGTTTTCATCTTTGGGCCAAGTATCCAGTGAATATAAAGTGATGGCTACTACACAAGACCAATTATCATGTGAGTCCTGATTTTTCACACCAGGTACACAACAGCATCCCAGTGCAATTTGAGTAGACTGGCAGGGCTTCTGAACAAGGTGGCTGCAAAGCAGGACCACGAACAGAGCAGATGAATGTTGCCCCTTATTTAGAAGCTATTCTTGAAGCACCTTAAAATTGTATATCATAGCTACTTATTTAACTATCCAGCTCTTTTCTCTGTCATCTGTGTATTGGTTATTCAGTAGAACTTGGATGCTGATTTTTTTCCTTTTGCCAAGTTTTGTATTCCTGTCTGCCTGTGATGCTCTCACTCTGGCTGCAAAAGTTGTCAGTCTGGATTCCATTTCATTTGGTTAACTCTGTTTTATTCTGACTAGCTGACAAGAACGTATTTGCTGTCTTTAAGACAGAAGATTTTGATACAATTGTATTTATTGTGGTCACAAATTAGTTGTCTGAAATGAGAGCTATTAAAAAAGTGGTGTTCTACTGGGGCAAAGCATTCCTTATGAAAGAAAGTTAGACTTTTATTTGATTTTTTCAGCATTTTAGACCTTGAGTCATTTCCAGTGTAAATTGCATAGCAGGTATGCAGATTGATTGAGATGTCAGGTATGACACGTATCAGATGATTGTACCTGTCAGCTGCTAGATTTGTTCAAGTTAAGCCACCAAAGGTGAAGGAGTGGGAGGGGGGACTTGAATATGGAAGAGAGCTTGTTATGATAGAAAATATGCAAATTCAGAGGTCTAATTGCTTTGTACTCACAATATGCAGCTTGAGAGCAGAAGCATTAATCAACAGTCTTCTGTCCAATTAATAGTGCAAACCTAATACAAACCCTACTGTGCTGCTGTTTTTTCTTGTAGTGGGTTTTTTTTTTAGGTTTTCTTTTGTTTCCTTGGTTGGTTTTCTTTGTTTGTTTGTTTGTTGTTTTTTTTTTTAATTTATTTTATTTTTAGTGGGAATGGAGCTGGATAACATTAGCAGTTAAAAAGATGGGGCAAATGTATTTAAAGCTCATTTTTAATATAATGGTAATGATAAAGTATTTATTGCTCTGTGGTTTATGTGTACAAACTGCCTTACAGAAATAACTAAACCAGATGTATGTTCTACTAATGTTCCATTGCTACAATACAGTAACATTTTACCAGATCAACATATTGTTAGTACAGGGGGTTTGTTATACTAAAATAAGGAAATGTCTCTTTTCCCATCACTTATTTGATTAAAATCTCCCTCCGGGGGGTCTGTCTCACATGTGGAATTAGTTATTGGTATCTATAGCTTAACACGAACCACAAATTGGATTGCAGGATGTATTATCTAGTCTTCTGTGCTATTATAGCAGTACTGGTTTTGTAAAAAGCAATTTTATTGAAGGCTTATATTTTATTTAAGGTAATGATGTGAACCTGGAGCCTCCATGGATGACATGGTCAACCACCAAACCAAGTTTCATAAAACTCTACTTTCTTTTATGGTCTTGGAACAGACTTGGTTTTGGGTGATATGTATGATTGCTGCTCGGTATTAGATAAAGCTACTGATTTTTGAGAACACTCTAAACTTCAAGTAAGCCACTTTCGGCATTCTTTAGTCTTTGAAGTTGCTACTTTTAGAACTATTGTGCTTTGGAAAGCAATGTCAAAACAAAATGCTGCTCTTGATTAAAATTTGCAGTTTTGTCTTTCTCTTCTGAGAAGCTCTAAAGCCTTAGCAATGTAGTAGTTGGTTTTGCTTATTTTTCACCTCTTCTCCATCCACAAGTTATGCTATTTTGCAGTAGTGTTTCATCATTATTTAAAATCTATTTTCTGCTTATTTTCTAGCACCTAATGAATTTTATTATACTTGAAATTACCCACAGGTCTTGATATTTTGACAGATCTGATCGGTAACCTATTATTTTGTGAGTTATTTCTCTTTTGGGCACCCTATGTCTTTGAAATATAGCATTTACGGTATTCAGACTGTTAGAGGAGTAGCTGCTCTCTTGCAGGACAGACTTCATTCTTGGAGTCAGATATTTAGTAAGTTTACTTTCCCTTGATGCTGTTTTTATTCCAGTTAAAAATAATAAATAATTTACAGCTTCAAAAGATGATTTGACCTCTTGCAGGTTCATTTTGTCTAACAAGAGCTGCATATTCAAGTGCACTAAGCTGTTAAATATTACACTGGTGGGCTGGGTAACCTTTAGCATTTTGAGAGCTGTGGAAAAGACTGGGGGCTCCATTGCCAGCTGGGTCCCCATTTATTCCCTAGCATCTCTCATTCTGCAGTGGTCAGCTTGGGGTTAATTTTCCGGACAGCTTTAAGGCTGTACAAAATTGTGGAAATGCTGAGCCGAATGTGCCTGCACATACATTGCTCATCTTTGCAGATGAGCCAGCCTGATTATTTTCTCTTCACTCTGCTGGATGGCAACAGCATGACGCCTGTGCGGTCTTGACCAGTACACCCCCTCCCACAGCAGATATTTCCTAGACAAAAGAAGCTTTTTGCAATTTACTTCTCTCTTGACAATTTCAAGTAGCTAGTACTGTGATTTCCTGTAGTTCCCACAGCTCCTTGAGAGTTTTTTGTTTGATCCTGAAATAAGAAAACCAAGATTGGCCTCCACTGTCTTCTCAGAGGTATTGATCTCCTGCAGGTCCCTGTGATGTCAGTGGAATGGTACAGAACTGGACATCAATATGTATAAATAGCTGTTGTTTCCTGAAAATATTTTCATGGGGTGATTTAAACAGATCACATATGACAGAAATACAGCATCCTAAGGCAAATTTATCCATGTCGTATCTTTTTAAAAATGAAGAATTATAAGCTGTCTTGCTGAAGTCACTGACACTGGCATAACATGGATTATATTTTAATATTAAATCTGTAATATCTTTATTGGAATTGCCACTAAAATCCTCATCACTTTTATCTACTCACTTGAAGTCTACAATAATATTTAGGAACTTATATTTGAGAATGCCTCTCTGGAAAGATGAAAAAAGCAAAGTTTCTTTAATAAATGACTAAGTAAATAAAAAAAAGAGAGAAGGCTTTTCGTATTTACGGGAACTGTGAAGAACCTTCAGTTTAACAGAGAGGTTAGTTTGCCAGAGGAAGGTTGTCACTGTCTTCAGTAATGCATAAGATTTAAACTGTGTTATAGCATACAAAGTTTGCTGTGTTCTTCCATTCTTCCCTGCTGTGGCTTAACCCCAGCCCCACACAGCTGCTTGCACACTGCCCCCAGTAGGATGGGGAAGGGGAAAAGTTAGAAAACTAATGGATTGAGATAAAAGCAGTTTAGTAGATAAATGCAAAAGCTGCTTGCACAAACAAAGCAAGGAATTAATTCACTACTGCTGGTGGGCAGGCAGGTGTTCAGGAGAGCAGGACTCTATCATGCGTTATGGTTACTTGGGAAGACAAATGACATCACCCTGAATATTTGGCCCTTCCTTCTTCTTCCCCCAGTTTTCTATGCTGAGCATGATGCCATATGATATCCCTATGGTCAGCTGTCCTGGCTGTGTCCCTTCCCAACTCGTTGTGCACCCTCAGCCTCCTCGCTGGTGGGGTGGTGTGAGGAACAGAAAAGGCCTTGACACTCTGTGAGCACTGCTCAATATAACAAAAACATCCCTGTGTTATCAACACCGTTTCCAGCATATAATCCAGATAAATCCGAAACATACCCCATTCTAGCTACTATCAAGAAAATGAACAAACCAGCCCAAATCAGTACATTCTCCCTGGCTTAAAAAGGATCTTTTTAAGAGTCACAAGGTGAGAAAGTTTCCACAGGCTTTGCACAATTTTCGTTAGCGCTTATTTTTTCTTCTGAGGTTGTATGCCAGTTATTGACATCAAGAACAGCATGACTTTTTCATAGTGTTGTGTATTGGTGGACTCACTACTTTCCAGTCTATAAAACCTTTGCAAATAGTATCAACCTGAAAATGTTACTGTCTTAGTTTTTAATGTTTTTCAAAATATTTAAGGAATCAAGTGAAAGCACCAAGCTTACCATAGTTTCTAACAACTGTGTTTCAGAATATTAGGCATTTACAGGTGTAGGTTTTTCTTCATCTTAGTGATTATTTTAGCTCCCTAATTAGAGAAGCTCTTTAAAACTGTTTTTGCAGAAGCTGGCAATTTTCCTGTTTAAAATATCAGTATTAAAGAACAGTTAAATTTCATGCTTTTTGTTAGGGTTGGTCAATGTTTATATGTTTAATACTTAAGTATATTTTGTGCTGAGATACGGGGACTCGGGTACCTGTGAACTTTAAGAGATAAGAAATATAGGCAGCTTTGCCCAGTCTTCAGATTTCCATTTGTCCACTAGCTAGAAAGCTATGTTCCTTTCCCCCTAGCTCTGATTCTTCCACGGGTCCATTGTCTGAGTACTGGCCACAAAATGGGAAAACCAACATACAGTGCTAAAGCTGAGTGATATTTCAGTGAGTTAAATGTTTCCTGGTGTAAGTGTTTCCTTTTGTCAGATTTGCTTCGGGTGTGATGCCTTTCTGCTTAAACCTGGTTTAATGCCTTGGTTAAAATGCATGTGTTCGTGGTTATATTCATCAAGTATGGATTGTGTTTGTTATGCCACACAAAGTTTATACCTGTACCTGTATGTACATAAGTGCTTTACATTAGCCTCCTACTGTCATGTTTAGACTCCTAAATGTCCTGATTTGATGAAGTGTTGAATGCTTGTAGCTCCTGGTGAGCTTTACCTAATGAACGCATTGCACTTGGTCAATCACAGCTAAATAACAAGTTAAACCTTCTGCTCCCAGCAGTCAGGGCATGCAATAATAGTGACAGAAGAGGCAAAACCTCTAAATGTGTCCCCAGTCAGAATCAAATAGATTAGGGAGCAGGTGCAGCTTCTGTATGCCCTGAGTTCTGACTCCCAGCGGTATGTTACAGCACCTTTAGGAAAGATAGCACTGCTGAGAGTACGTGACGATCAGGCTCCTGATTTTCGAGTATCTTAACTGTAGTTGTCTAGGTTTCAGAACTGCAGTGCTCTGACAGCATTGCCTGAGTCTATTCTCAGTTGTCTTCTTAGAGTCCTAACAAGAAAGAGCCATTCCTGGTACACGAGCATGAGCTCCGATTCCAGACCCAGGAGAACATGTTTTGAAGGAGTGGAAACATATGCAAACCCTAAGTCACAGGGGAGACTTTTCTCTTGGTATTAGGTTTAATTTTGAATTTCCTGGCTTACGCTCATTTTCATTTAAGTCGTAAAGATTTAATGATTATGTGCGCGCTTTTTCTGAGTGAGTGATTCTAAACATTAACCTATCTAGACAGTTACAATATTAAAAAGGGGCAAAGTACAAGTATATGAGATTTACAGTGGAAACAGCCAGTTGTGATAGAAGGCAGCAAACATTTTTTGGCGTATTTACTAGAGGAACTGAACAATATTTTGTACATATGCCCGGATTTCTTTTTCCAGCTGCAATGTAGATTAGGTATGGGGAGGGAAGGAATTCAGGCTTGCAATTCTGTGGCTATCTTTATGGCTCAGTTATTAGGAGGTGAATTTCTAGCCTCGCTAACCTTGAATGTCACTTAGAAAAGAGAAGAATCTCTTAATGCTGTGGATAGTCCACATTGAGAGAAGGGAAAAAAGAAAAATATTTTTTATTACCAAGTTTCTAGGAAACTAGTTGAAAATGCACACACAGAAATTACATTAAAATTATCCAAAAGCTTTTGGGGGAAGGGAGAGAGAGAATTTTTGTACTTGGCTCTTAAATGCCAGGTAGAACATATGTACCTTTTTATGATCAGAATGGTAAGACTTTCAGACACATACGCAGATTGTTTTTAAGGCTGTAGATTTGATTAGGTTGTGCAAAAGTCAGAGCTTCTGTGACATTTAATCACTAAAATCTCGTTTTTCTCCTTGACAATAAAATATGGAAATAAATTCCCATAGCAACAAAGTCTTTAAAGTTAGTGTAGGGACATATTTAGTTAATAAAGGCAATGAGGGAGCAAGGGAAAAGAGAGGGTAGAATTGTGTTGAGTCTCTGTAAATTCGTTCTCTCCCAGAAAACAGGACTTTGGGGGTTATGGTCAAATTTTTTGCATGTTTTAGTCTGCATGTTTTAAAAGTATCCTGGGTAGCTTGTACTGCTGTAGAGTACAATGAAGCTTGCATCAACAACAGTGTTTATTTAGTAGGGATTGTGAGATTATGGTTTATTTTTAAAATACATGTTTATTATAGTTCTATCTCTTACTTGGAGATTTTTCTCCTTGAAAGACATTATTAGAAGCGGCAAAACACCACCACAAAATAGCTCCCCTGAGTTTTAACGTAGAAGCAATGCCAATCTTTTTAACTTTAACTCTTGCTTCTTTGTACTACTTCATATATAACATTTTTGGGTTCTTGTAATTTGAAATCTGAGGAAAGACAGCATTAGCAATTTTGTAGAGTGATTTTGCTTTGTTTATTTGTTTAAACCATTATATTTTTACCTCTTCTGACATGAGCTGTTAACTCAGAAGATGACATTTTGTGGGTAATTCTGGTTGAGAGTATGGATTGAAAAACACCAGGTTCCATGATTATGCAATTGTTTAGTTACAAACAAAATCCTAAGTATAATTTCTTTGAGAACAAAAAGTATCAATCTATGTATCTTTATCCCAGTTTAAACCCAGCTAGAAGGTACCTGCATAATGTGTATTTTTACCTTGCTTCCTTTACCGCTTCTCTGATCTCTTACTGATTCACATACATACATACCAAACCAAACCAAGCTAGGCAAGAAGAAAATCCTAAACAAAAACAAAACAACAACAACAACAACAACAACAAATCCCTCAAACCAAACAAAAACCCCCAACCATCCCACCTTCTGTCCATGTATCTTTTTTCTGGTAATGACATTTTTCCTTGGAAGAGGATATCAATTAATTATTTCAGTCAACTTCTGTAAAAGATGTTAGTGGTAAGAAACTCTTATCCTGGGTTAAACCTGTACTATAGTATGCAGCTAGTGATAATGGTAAAATGTGAAAGTATCCAAGCAAGCTGGTATAGACTGCAGAAATGGATTTAAACACAAGGCAAGTAGATGGGGTCCTTGGATACCTGATACTAGACTGATACTACAGCATAAAGTTTGAAGCTGGCCAGACAGGTACATGTGTGCTGATTTCATGATTTGACCCAAGTATTTTTGAGCCCTCTTTTTATCAGGACACCTTGTAGTCAAAATAAGTTAGCGCTATGATCATTTTGGGCCTTTCAAAATCAGTCTTAGTAATTGAGAGGTAAACATTAACTTTGAAAATTTTTAATTTGCTTTCTGTTTTGCAAATCTGTAGAGTAAACCTTTTCAGGATTTCATCTCTAATCATGAAGTTTGAAAAGGGGAAAGAAAAATTCCTTACTTGCTCAAAATTGTGCTTCTGTGACCTGGCTGCACTTGTGGCAGATTACTTGTTATCTAGAATCCCACTTTTAACCACTTCAGGCACTATATGTAACTCAAATATTTTTGGGGGCAAAAAAAAAAGGATAGCGCAATCAGTATCTGTTTTATATTTAAATTATTGTTTTGATAACTCTGTCTTGATGTATCTTTCTGAAGACGTGGTTTCTAAATGCAACTTTGAAAACAATGCCTCTTTTAAATCTATTGATTTTCAGTCTAGAAAATTGTTTCCACTCTAACATAGACCTTGATATATATGGTACTATATTAGCTCTAAATGCTTCCAAATAACCACTTCTACCATGGCACTGCCCTGCTCATGATATGTTGTGTTGTCAGCAATCTGTGATTGCCCAGTCGCGAAAAAGGTTGATGTGTCCTTGTGCTCTTGGGTTGGTCTCCAAGGCTCTGGAGCACCCAGATGGCTGCTCTGTGCTCTGATAATCTGATAATAACCCCAGCCATCATCAGGTGAAATAATGAAGACACAGGTGTCAGTGTGGCCTCTTCACTAATATCTGCCTTACTCATATTTGTGACTGCAAATCTGCATCCAGTATCCGTGCTATAGCTACATGGCATGGATAGCTCCTTCAGTTATAGCCTGGTTTCCTACTAGAAATGAATTCAGTCTGAAATTATAACCTTATTCTGAAGCAGCAGTTACTTAGTAGACTTTTTAATGAAGACAGTTCTCTTTGACTTAGTCCTTAACGCTCAGTGTTTTTAGCTTCAGGTCTATACCATCCTAACATTTGTTTTTTTTTCCTGTGATATTAGAATGCAAGAATTTCAGTGCCTGCTTATGTCCAACTCTTTGGACTAGCTGCCTAAATTATAAGGAAAAAAGGGAGAAATTAGTAATGGTGAAAAAAAGAATTGATTGAAAAGTTTATCGTATGAAAATTTGGGAACGTATAAAGGTTAAATATTCCTATATTAATCAGCAGAGTTGTTCTTATCAGCCAGATGATACAGCACCTGTTTTCTGTCCTTATTGTATGCACTGCTTATACATTTTCTTATAAGTTTTGGCAGACTAATGAAAAGTGAAATTTTATAAAATCTTATTTGATATGTGACCTTCCATTCTGTGGCTCTTGGTGGTTAGCAACCAACCTACTACCTCACTGGGGTAATAAATTCCTGTTTTAATGCAGTTATTTGTTTTACTTGTAGTGTAGTAGGCAGCTTCAAACCCTCAGAGAGCGCTTTTTAAGTCCATCTGTCTGTCTGCTCTGTTTTACTATTTCATCCTCTGGGCATGGTTACAGTGTTTAGATTAAATGTTCTATTACTGTGATACACAAATAATTTAAAATACTGATTTTTTTTTTTTTTAAAAAAAGGTATTTAAAAGAACCCAAAACGTACATGTCTGAAAACTCAGTGCAGGCTTAACCTTTTTATGAGTCCCAAAGCCGTGCTGCTCAGCATCAACAGATTTTCTCCAAGCCTGTCAACATGAAGAGGCACAGCAAAATGGCTTCAAAATTTTCTAACTGAAAGTCCTAGAAGTGCTTTTTAAGGAAACTAATTTTTCTGTCTATTAAAGGAAATAAGTAAATTTTTCCGTTTTTTTCGCCCTGTTGATATGGTCAATGGCTGTGGAAATTTAAGTCTATCATGTTTTCTTTACAGTTTTTTTGATAAACCGATATATTCTGCCATTGGCTGTACTGCCAATTGTAAATTATGTAAGATGCTTGCAGAAATACAGACTCCTCATGAAAGCTTAATGAAATGTAAGTGTCCAGTTAACAGTGTCACAACTTCTGCAGTTCTGCACTTGAATGTTTCATCCTTATTCTATGTGCTGTCCTTAAGAGTGAAGACCATGGTTTTAATGTGGGACCATTGACTTTTTCTGGACTTTGTCCTGTGAAGATCTTACTGAACCCTGAAGCAGGGCTTCATGTTCAAAAGTTGTTGTTTTGATATATTTGATGATCTAATGAAAGCTGCCTTTATGATGTGCTTAAGCCATCATGGGTGCACCTCTACTTGTACGTGGGAAATAATGACGTTCTTCCTGGTGAAAATAGTTTGAAATCTAGTTCTGATGTAACTAATGCTACACTTTTTTTCTTCAGTGAAAAAACTTGTTTGCAAACTCATGCAAATTCTTAGTCAAGATTTACTTCACAAATTTAGCTTTGGTTGCTATTTGACTGTGTTTTGTTGGTGTAGGTCAGAAATGACTGGGCCTGAAG
The DNA here is from genome assembly GCF_001604755.1 of Lepidothrix coronata. Lineage (NCBI taxonomy): Eukaryota > Metazoa > Chordata > Aves > Passeriformes > Pipridae > Lepidothrix > Lepidothrix coronata. The sequence goes on from NW_016690189.1 coordinate 3,655,281, forward strand.
AGAAATTAGCTAGAGATAACTCTCCCCAAAAATGGGAGGCTGGTTAAAGAAGATCATTAGTTAAAAGGCTTTTATTTTTCTGATAAGTTAGTGCATGGTTTTCAAAGTCCATCTGAAACAAAGTTCTCTTGCTATTTTTGAAATTGTTAGAGATAAGCAGAGAAGGGAAAAATGACTATGTTTCCTGTGTCATGCAGAGAGAAAAATATTTCATTTCTTGTGTCCTTTGGATGGTAAAAAATTCAGTAGTGGGTAATATAGGTAAATAAATCCTAAATGTTAACTCGCAGCTACTTCAGATAGGAAATGTTAATGAAGCTGAGGCTACCACTGAAGTCTAGTTAATCAATTTCCATATTAAGTTTGGTACTCCACTGAACACTAGGGACTTGCCATCTAAAGTTAACAGCAGCAATGGACAATAAAGGCTTATTGTTCTACTAGAAGATTCCTCTGAGTGTAGGATTGTAGTACATATGTCCATGGGGTTTATCCCCATCTCTGAAAATCTGTGATATTTTTCAAAGCATGCACAAAAATTTATTTGGATGAAGATCACATTGAAATGCTTGATGCAAAGTCAAAATTTTTATCGCTAAATCATAGTTAATGTTGCTGTAGCCTATTTGAACTGCCTGTTGGGAAAATCCAGGTTTGATATGTTGCAAGAAAGAAGATTGTTGTGGAGCAGCTTAAATATGAAAGTTGTGGGTAAGTGATTGGAAATATCAGGATCATAAGACATGATTTTGTGCCCAAATATCATTTTCTCATGAAGTTAACAAGCCTTTTTAATAACAAGCAACATTACCTTTGTAAAAGGGAAATTAAAGAATACATGGACAGATATATCTTTCAGAAGAAATCCAAGGAGAGTGAAAACCAGAGTGATTTAGTGGTTGCCGAAGAGAGTGAAGTGAGAGAGACTGTTAGCAGTTGAGAAAAAGGATGAACTTCATTAGAGACAATGAGGAGGGGCTGAGAAAATCTCCCCCAAAATACCACACTCCTGCAAAATCAGGATGGAGACTTTGTCACTAGAATTACTTATAAGAATAACAACACAATTTGAGCAACTGGGAAGAAAGGAAGAACATAGATGAACTTAATCCTGTTTTCTTTTTGTTTATAAAGATTGTAAAGTAAAACAAGATGATGAAGAGAATGGAGTGTAATAAGAAAAATATGAATGCGTAATCTTGTTGGATCTTGAGTTCATAGTTTAAATTATAGATCAGGCTTTAATGTTTTAAAGCCTCTCAGTAGAAGTCATAGTATACAGAGAGGAATGTGTGTGTAGTTGTATTTTCATATACATTCATTTAATAGGTAGATCATACACAGTGCTATTAATAAAATTCTGAAGAGGTGGTGGATCATCTTACTTAGAAATTCCAAATTTTAACATGTAAATGATTCAATTAAAATACAAAAATTTTTTCCAGTAGTTTTAAAATTTCGTTGCCTGAATTTTGAATCTTGTTCTTCTGGTATATTTCTTCTCCATCTCAATTTTACTTTAAAAATAATTCATATTGATATTGTGAAGACTGTCACCAAGTGGATGAAAACCTGGGTAGCCGACAGACAAACCAGAGGTATAAATTACTGTGTCACAAATAACTGCAATGTTAGAGGCTTATATTTAGGTCTGTAATATGCTATGTCTTTGTAAATATTTTATAAGGATCCCAAAGGAAATTTGTAGAGGATTTTGAAATTAAAGGACTCAAATATACCACAATTGAAAGCGGATGAGACAAATGACAGCTCTTAAGCTAACAGAGGTAGTCTTTTGAGGTCATTTGAAACATTTCCAGATGACTACGAAACATCTATTTTTTGCATATTGACCTTTTATTAGAACAAAGGATCTGAAAAAGGTACTTTCTTGTTTTGTTTTGTTTTGGCATATAGACTCAACCCTTGTGCCACTTTGCACCTTGCCCATCTGCTGTAATTTTTATGCTGCCAAGTGTTTATTTAATAGGCACTCTATTGTGCGCAAGTATACAGCTGGAACTGGAAGCAGGGACCTAAACTTGATGATGTGCAATTTCAAAGTGGCTATAAGAGATTAGGGTAATGTGCTTCTAAGAAATTATAATCTAAAACTAATGATCACAGATGTTCACTCAGGTAAAAGAAAGAAGGTTAGTATACAGCTTTGCCCTTGCTATCTTCACTTAACTTTTCAAAGTATTGCTAACTTATGCTATTAACTGTTAGTTCAGAAGAGTGCCCTTGGGATTGAATTAAAGATGGTTTATACTCTTGTATTTTATTGGTTATTTATGTAACCAATTAGGCACTACTACTGAAAATGGATTAGAAATGTGGGTATGAAAATAGATTTGAAAAAATGCTAGTTAAAGCAGGGGATTTGTTTAAAAAAAGGACAACTGTGTAAAGAAATCTTGGGTGGTGGTGTTGCAAAATACAAACCAGATGTTAGAAGAGGAGTAATTTGAAGATGGTAATTGTGAAAATGTGTCCTGCCATATCTTCCTAAAGATGATCAGGATTGAAATAGATTCTATGGGCTGTGTCATTCTGTCATAATGCAAGAATGAAGTTATTCCTTGCTATACAACATTTTAGTATTTAAAAGCCAAAATTTTTTACAGAATTATGAGATAATTGTGGGTAAAAATGTTAGAAACCAGACAGGAGCAGCAAGAAGTCAGGGGCTAGATGCTTTTATTTTATTTTATTTTTTATTAGGTAAGCCAGAAAACAAAACATGCAAGTTTAGCATGATGATGAGAGAGTTGACTGTTAATTTAGAAATAATTGAATAATAAAAATATAATGCTTGAAGGTACTTTTTACATATTCTCTAGCAAAGAACAAGCCTCTCTTCTACCGAGTTGTGGGAATATTCCTTCAAGTTAAAGATGGAAGCCTATTATGTAGTGTGAACAGAGCCAGATTGGAAAAGTTTATAATCAGAAGGAAAAAGGTAGATAAATTTTGGAAGTGGAATGTGTTCCTAGTTCACAGTCTGATATCTTAAGATCTTGTCTTTACTTTGTCAGAAGAAACATGTCCTATAAAAATGTAAATCCGAAGAAAGGAGAGGTGAAAATGTAAGTTAGTTGTAGAAGCTCACTGGTAGAAGAACTTGTCAGTCCAAACTCTGCGATAACCACACAACAGATCAGGCCAAGAGCTGAACAAGACTTTTATGTAACTGGTTTCTGCTAAATAGCCCTTTGCTTTAGAAGAACAATGTCATACACACCAAAGCTAAACATAATTCATTTGTACATACCAAGACTGTGAATTTACCATTGAAGGCTTTATTTTAGGAAAGATAAAAACCAATTACTCTCACGTTAGCTCTGTACTGTCCCAAGGACCCAACTCTTTATTCTTGTTTTAATGTCATCAATGATAACCTAAAGGTGAAAAGTTCAAAATCTTATCTAAATATATAATCTTTAAAATTCCAGCAAGAAAATGAAGTAGCAAAAAAATCGCTGAACCTAAAAAACCTGCTAATTGCCCATGCATCTCTATCCTCTATGTGAAGTTTGTCAGTGAGATTGAGTGGTGTGGATGTCTCTCTCTAGGTCTAGTAGAAATTTTTATTACAAAGGATTTAAAAGTGCATTTGACCAATCTTACTTTATACTGTCAACTATTATTTTGATAAATGTTAAATAGCAACTGATTAGAAAGCCTAGACAGCTGACAGTAGATTTTTTTTGAGTTCAGGGGATAAGCTGAAGAGCGTTTAGCATATTTTAACATTTTATTGTGTATCTGTGTAAAATACCAACCTCTGAGAAGGTTGTGCTGTCATGTCTCTCCCCTGTCAAGTAAATTATCGTAACACTATGTGTGAAGCACCAGGAGGTTCTCACTTCCTCCACCCATCAAACCTAAAAGGGAAAATATCGTCCCACAAAATTAGTGAATCTTATGATACATTTTTACAGAAAATTGTGTCTTCTGTTTTATGAACTATGTTATGTGTAATACTTAAAACCAAAGTTGTCAGTCGGAAAGTAACATCACTAATGAAAGTTGATCAGTCAGAATATTTATAATGGAGTCTTCAGACCCCAGGGCACTTCTCAGTTAGTAAGCAAGAGTAAAGCTTGTTGAGATCTGCATCACTGAGGTAGCTTAGGAAAAACTCAGTGGGAAAAGATAAGTAAGTCTTAAGCTGACAGTTTTAACGTCTGATCCATAACTACACAGATGACTGCTGGTCACATTTTGGGCATGAACCTGGAAAGTCCCAGTCCGTCAGCCTGGTTTTCTACGGGATCTCCTGGGATATCTGTCACAACCATAGCACTGGGGGCTCTAGGAATCAAGGCAATGGATTGATTCAGCAGCATAGTTCCTTGTGTGGAAGGGCAAAGGGACAACACATTTTGGACCTTGCTTCAAAGAAACAGAGACCTGATGCCAAGTACTGGAAGTAGATAATTTATTATGAATCAGAGAAATACAAATATATTAAAAGCCATGTCAAGCTTATAAGTGATTAGCACAACTGTGTTTCCTGCTGTGTATCTTCCTTTTTAAATTCTTCAAGTTTTGTTTTGTACTCCAGAAGGAATTTAATTTCAGAACACTTCCTGATAATACTTGAACCTTGGCGTTTTTAGCTATCTCAGTGTTAACTTCTTCCCATGCATTCAACAAAATAACATTGTTGATACTTTCCTCCCATTGTCCTCCTAAAGTGGCCTCAACAAGCAGATGTTAGCTCCAAACTTATTTTTAGAATTTATAGCCTAGGTATAAAAATCATCTAGGTAAAAATTTAGCACATTGCATAAAGTGACAGAAAACATGTTTAGTATTCCTAAACTATAGATAGAAAATTAGCAAATTTAATCTCACAAAAGATCTTTAGCAAGTTAATCTCTGCATGGTGTTGTATCAGAAACTAGTTTTAGTATAAGCTTACTTTAAAAGACACACAGATTATATTACTATACTTGGTATTTCTCTCCACCTCTCTACTTATTTACTGTAGTGTCCATCAGTCAAGGAGAAGCCAATCTGACAGAGGATCAATTGTTTTTTCCCCTCTTTTTTCCCCTCTTTTGTAATAGAATATTTTCTGTGGCTACTTGATCAAATTTCTCAATCCCCTTACAACTACTTTAGAGCTTTCAAAGAGTATTTGTTTATTTTTTTTCCTTTAAAAATAAAATAACTGCTTGTAGTGGCAGGAAATGCTTCTTGAAAATGGTGTGCAGCTACTTAAATGCTTTAATATTTAAAAATAATAACTATTTCATTTTCCCTTAGTAGTTCTAGAAAGTTTCATCCATTCTAGAAAACGTGACTAGGAAAGGGCAGTATAATGTGACTGCTATTCTTATAGCTGGTTATCACAGATATTCATCAGAAAAAGGAAAAGAAAAATGTTTACCTCAAAAGGCAGTGATGCAAAATGTAAATTTTCTCTGGAGGAATCTGACGACGTTTGCCTTCCCCCCCTCTACCTTAGTATTCTGAAATTCTGCTAAAATAGTTCCCATGTGTTGTATTTACCACCAGGTATTAAAGCGCTGTGGCAAGATGGGAAGGATTTGTAGGTGTCCTGGTTCTGTCAGTTTCTGCCATTGACCCATTATTACCCTAGACAAGTTCGATATTCTGTCTAGATTCTTTTTCTGTGGATTAGGAATAATAGTAGTAGGGTCTTTCCATTATTTTCATGAGTAGCTGTCCTCTAAAAAAGGTGCATTTCTATAGGCTGGTTTGCTATAAGTTTATTGATAAATTTTTGGAAGTAGTACAGTTAAACAGCTCAAGAGAGTTCAAGGTGAGATAGAAAGAAATGGGACCATCTGTAAATAGTATTTATGGTGTAAATTCCTCTTCCTTGAAAGACATACTCTATTTGTAGTTTTAGGTTTCAAGTATGAATGGAGTCCTTTTATAAAGTTTCTAAGAGACCAGCAATTTTAGAAGACACCTTTTTTTGTCTGTGAGATTCCTTTACTGAGAAATTTTCCAAATAGGAAAGATATATGGAATACTCAGTCTTAAAATTCTGAAGATTAATTTATGTCACAAAAAGGCCTGATGTCAGAATAATTTCAGAATATGATAATTTTGTCTAGTGGTAAAATTACAACTTTTCAATTCGTAGTTTTACACCCTAAATTGAACTCCAAGTGGTGGATCTTTCCCCTTCTTTTATGTATGTTCACTTTGTCAGACTCTAATCAGTTTTGTCAAATTGTATAATTTACAATAACCATGAAGAAAGCAGTGTAAAGATTGGAATTACTTTAGTCCTTAGAGAAATGTGATTTGCATATAGATCTTGTAGTTTATGGGGAAATACCTCTTCTATTCAGTGGTTTCTTCATTCATGCTTTATCTGCTGCACTGGCTACCACAGCAGTGTGAAACCCTGCTCTATCTGCATATTTCTGTTAACAGTTTACTCTTTACTGCAGCTAAGTTAGTTTGACACAGCAGAGGTTTTCTCTTGAAGATGTGGTTGTTTCCCACCTGTAAGGCTTCCTTGCTGGTCTGCAAGTTCCGGGCCTCATGTGGGCCATGTTTGTGTTTTATGCCAGATGTGCAATCAATTAGGAACTTGTGCTGGAACATTTCACACTTTAAAAAGATTTCTATAAAATAGCACGACTGTTTGCCACCTGGGACAAGGCAAAAATCCAAGGAGGTGCCCAAAGTGAAAGGTCAGATTCCAAAAATTTGCCCACTGCTTCCCCTGCTGCTTCCCTCTTCCTGCTTTCTGTACAACTTGATGGAAGTGCCTCAGTTCAGACATGATGGCCAAACTAGGCAGAATTCCCATTAGACATATTTGTCTAGGAATAAATACAATTACTCTAATCCGTTGGACAAGTTGTCTAATCTCATAGGTCTGCATAGCAGAGAAGAAGGTGTCAGTAAGAATGTCAGTGTTGGCAGTGGAATTAACACTTACTGATGGTTTTCAATCATTGTGAAAAAATTGTGCGGGGTCAGAAGATCACTTCCTAAATAATTTCTGAAAATCATTAATGCTTTTCAGGTTTTCACAACAGAACTTGTTCAACGTGTACAAAGTGCTTGTTATATGGTATAGGGAAATCCATGTCTACCATTGGTTTAAGTTATTCATGAAAGTATTTCCTCAGTAGTAGTCCGTTATGATAAATTTTTGGAAGGTAGCAACTTTTTGTACAAGATATTTTTATTGCCCAAGGGCTGTACAGAGTAGGATCGAGGATGGACATAAGAAGCTAAGAAAAGCTGAGCTAATTCCTAAAATACACTTGATGTTCCCAGATACGTTACACTTTCCAGGCTCATATTCCTGTTTTAACTTGCTTTGCAAGGTAGAGCACTATATGGGTTGTCTATGAACATTGCTCCCTGACCAAGTACCATGTGCACCTTTCTGTCTAGTGTAAAGGTGGACTCAGCACTGTCCCAGAGGGCTTGGTCTGTAAGAACAGCTGACTGGTCATGGAGAAAAGAGATCTGCTTTGCAAAGTACAACTGTTGTAGACATCCAGTAACTTTCAATGTTTGCATATCAATCATACTTTAACTGTTCCAAATTTGCTCTTTGTATTCTTTACTGTCTGGGTTTTTTCTAGATGCAGTGGAGGACCATGGGGGGAATTTGAGATTGGTTATATATTGGTTATATCTATATATTGTGACTCTTCTGATTTTTCAGTTGTTCACATCCTCTAATATCTGCTTTTTTATTGGCAAGACTGCTGAAAAGGCATGTCATTATGGCTGTGAAAACAGAAGTTAGACATATGCAGTAATACTTTTTATTTATCAGTCAGTCTACAGCTCAGACACACAGACCAGTGAAGGCTTAGGGGAAGTTTTTGACTTCAGATAACATAAAGGCGATTAGCCAACCAAAAATATCTCGAAGTAGCTTCCTTTGTTCTTCACTTGTTTATCCACCCCAAAAGCTAAGCTTGGATTTCTCAAAGCTGTTTTAGCCTTCTTTAGACTCTGCTGGAAAGTTTCAGGCTTATCCCTAAGCAGTTAATGAAAGAATGAAGGTAGTTAATTCGCAAAAGGAGATCAGTTTGTGTAAGCTGGAGGTTATTGTCGGTTGGAAACTATCATGGTTAGCTGAGAACAGTTGATTTATTCAGCCAAATAAATTTACCATGGCAGTGGTAAAAAAACCAAACCAACCAAAAACCCCCAGTGAAAAAATTTTCAGTCTAGTTAGGTGTTGTGGAGATTGTCTATATGTCTAGCAGGATGGCAGAGCTCTTAAGTGGTTTTTTTAGCAGCTCATCCAGCTGAGTCCCTGACAATTCATTGTATTTGTGCGTTCCCTCTGCCTTCAGTATCTGGAATTTTATTTCAGTCTGAACAAGTATTGTCTATCAAAAATATCACTGCTCTAAACACCTCATCTTTAGACCACTTGCCATCTCATTTTTTTTCAGGTTCACTTTAAACAGAGTTATTTCACTGTCACACATGCTTCTGCCTTGCAAAGCTCCTTCTGCCTTGTCATGCTTAAATACTGCCCTGCCCTGCTCTTCCCTTACTTCTTACTGATCTGCAACCAGAAGAGGTGTCCCAGCTGGCTGCTAAAGATGGAGTTTCAGTTGGGGCAGCTGCTGGGAGGAGTGAGGAGGAAAGAGGGTCTGTGTTGCATTGAGAGTTGAGGTGGGCAGGGAAGGAAGAAGCTGGGACCAATGTGGGAGGGCAGGGAAGGAAAGAGGAGTTTCCTGGAGCAAGCTTTGAGGTGCTGCTTCTGCTCAACTGGAGGAAACAAAATGGATCTCAGGAGTAAGTTCCATGTCTTAATCCCACACATGTTTTGTTCAGTGACATTTCTTATTCTTCAGGATATCCTTCTGGAAATGTTTTGCAATGCCCTTTGAGAAACCTGTTAAACTATTGGTAAAAAGTTTTGCTAGGTACGTGGAGAGGAATTAGTTAAATTTAGCAAAAAAAGAACATAGGAATAAAAGAACAAGGGGTTTAAATAGTAAAAGGAGAATTTAAAGAGTTACTTTATTGCAGAATTATCTAGTAACTACATTGAACTTTGTACAGTGATCCCCAGTCTTGTAGTTGGTGCTTTGGAACTTTGCAATTTCTTGGGGTTTTTGTTTGTTTGATTTTTTTTTCTTTTTTTTTTTTAATTTTGGTTTGTTTTTTGTTGATTTTTTGCTTGACTAACTGATTTTTGGAATCACAGTAGGGGTTTTTTGGTGGTTTTTTTGGGGGGGGGAGTTGGTGGTTTTCTTTTTTCTTTTTGTTATTTTGTTTATTTGTTTGCTAAGTCTATTCATTTTGCATGCTCTCACAATCTGCAGTACAAAATGCAGTTACCGTGCAGAGGAAAACAAGCATTGTTTTTGTTATACATTTATTCTTCTCTGAGATTTTCAATGGCCTAACTTAGCAGGTATATCCTGGCTAGTCAGACACACTTTCCATCGAGAAGGATATAAAACTGGGCCATTATGATTCAGTTATGGGTTCTGGAGGATATGAAAGTTTTTTCAAGAGAAACTGTTTTTCCTCCCATCTGTTTTCGGCTGGAAGGAGTAGTGTTAGGCTGTCAAATTATTTTAATCTGGAGAATTTTAATTGAAGTTCAGAAAGAACTTGCACATTTTTAGTTGATGTTAACACAGTCACAATGGCGTGTTCAGGACTGCAAATGTCTTTTCTTATCTAAAAACCCATACTGTGGCAGAAACAAAATGAAGTTTCATAGGATTTAAAGCATATCACTCTTCAAAATATGTTCTTCACTTGCTTTTACAAATTTCTTTTCTCTAGAAATTAATACTTATTCCATTTATTAAAAGAAGTTGAAATGTTATTCCTTCTTTTTTTTTCTTTCTGTATTTGTGTCAACTCTTCCATTAACATATGGCCCAAAATAATTGAACAGAGGGGTTGCATAATGGCACCTAATATATTTATACATGAAAGAGCAGTATTTAAAGTATTCAGTCATGTGGATCTGTCCAGATCAAGAAGTCAGTCACAGCATAAAGGGATTTGAGGTTACATTTTTAACATTTCTCATATAAATACATCAAAGCTCAAGTATTTCAAGAGCAACCTAAATTTTTGATGCTTTAACACACTGATGGATCTGAAGAAAAACAATATGCCACTTCTCCATTTTTTTCTTCTTTTTTTTTTTAATTGAAGGAAGGACATTTGCATGAAAAAAAGATCTTTGCGCAATGATGCAAGTTACCTTGAATGTTAGCTAGATGGCACTGAAACATGCTTCTGCTGAGGTATCAAAGTGACTTGTCTGGAGCATAGTCTTTGTTAAATGAAATTTCAAGAATAAAATATCTTTTAGCTGCTTCTTATACTTTTCTAACCATACTTAGATATCCCTAAGTCTTCATCTGAATGTATTTTTCTGTGAAGCCTGCTCCTAATTTCACAAGCCTTTTCCTATTCACTAAGTATGTTATCAACAGAAAGACAACATGAGATAAAAAATGCTGGAATTCTTGCAAACAATATTATATTTTTTGATTTTTATTTCTTTTCAGAATTTGAAAGTCCATATTTTAACATACAAAGGATACCGTTTTCTTTCTCACTGATTTGTAAAATAACCTTTTCCAGTATACTGCTCTAGAAGGAAGCATGCTTAGCATTAATAACATTTTGAAATACAAATTCTGCATGAATTGCATTTGTGAGATAAAAGATAAATGTGTTCTAGCAATACTAGCTGTATCATCAGCTGGGGATCCTGCAGAGAGACCTTGACAAATTAGAGGACTAGAGAATCACCAACCATATGAAGTTCAAAAAGGGAAAGTGCCGGATTCTGCACCTGAGACGGGGCAATCCCAGGTGTTCATACAGACTGGGGAATGAGATGCTGGAAAGCAGTGCCGTGGAAAGGGACCTGGGGGTTCTGGTGGCTCCTGGCAAGTTGAATATGAGTCAGCAGTGCCCTGGCAGCCAGGAGGGCCAACCCTGTCCTGGGGGGCATCAGGCAAAGCCAGTCAAGGGAGGTCATTGTCATGCTCTGCTCTGCACTGATGCAGCCTCACCTTGAATATTGCATGCAGTTTTGGGTACTACAACATAAGAAGGATATTAAGCTGTTAGAGAGCATCCAGAGGAGGGCAATGAAGATGGTGAAGGGCCTTGAGGGGAAACCGTATAAATAGCAGCTGAGGTCACTTGGTCTGTTCAAGCTGGAGAAGACTGAGGGGAGACCTCATTGCAGTCTACAACTTCCTCATGAGGTGAAGAGGAGGGTCAGGCACTGATCTCTTCTCTGTGGTGACTAATTATAGGACCCAAGAGAATGATCTGAAGTTGAGTCAGGAAAGGTTTAGATTGAATATTAGAAAGAGGTTCTTCACCCAGAGGGTGGTTGGGCACTGGAACAGGCTCCCCAGGGAAGTGATCAGAACACCAAGCCTGACAGAGTTCAAGAAGCATTTGGATGATACTCTCAGGCACATGGTGTGACTGTTAGGGATGGTCCTGTGCAGGGCTAAGGATTAGACTCGATGATGTTTGTGGGCCCCTTCCAACTCAGCATATACTGTGATTCTGTGATAATGCACTTTTACTGGCAAACCTTGGAAAATAAGGGAACTTGGCAAAAGTTTAAAGCAAGCATTTTACAAAGCATTGATTTAGCAAATTCCAACCCATCCAGGTTCAAGTTACCCAAATACCACAAAAAGGAAATTAGAAGAAGAAGTAAAAGAGAGAAAGAGAGAGAGAAATAGAGAGAGAAAGAGAGAAAGAAAGAAGAGAAAGAAAGAAAAGAAAAAAAGAAAAGAAAGAAAGAAAAGAAAAGAAAGAAAGAAAGAAAGAAAAAGAAATTATAGCTACTGCCTTAGATCTAGTATAGAACCAGCTAACACAAATCCAAGGACAATAGGGCCACGACAATGTGGAGGCCTCATAGTGTTGGTTTTATTTACTCTGGACTCCTGTGGCCACCCACCCCTACCAGGTAGGGCTTCCAGTCTGCCAACCATTTGGGATCTGATGTAGGGCCTCTAGGAGGTGTGATGTAGGGTTTCAGGTGTGCCAGTGGCTAATAGCCATTCAGGATCTCGTTAGGGGCTCCAGGGGCTGTGGTGTGGAGTAGTGCTTCTGGTATGCCAATGACCAACAGCTGCACTAGATGCTCTCAAGGAGGTTGGATGTGGTGCCAGAGCACCATTCCACTGTGGCAGAACTTTATCTGCCCTCTCCCCCACACAGAGTTGTTTGGAGCCTGTAATAAGTTTTTTTTCCAGTCTCTCACAAATGCACCAAGAATCTTTAAAACTCTTTTAGGTTTTTTTTGAAATATAAATACTAAAGTAAAGCAGAATCTTATAAAAGAGACAAATTTGCTGGATGATGTATATATTCAAATAGCTGTGTTTGAAAGCGGATTTTGTCCTTGCCTACTTTCATCCTTGCAAGGGAAAGACCTCTTATTTTTCCCTTGTTTATTAGATGGATCTTTGTGGTTTCCTGTAGGTCTCTAGAAAAGTCTTTCAGTTATCTTTGAGACCCAGTTCCCTACTTTTCTCAAGGCTCCTGTTCCCATCTTCATGGCTCGTTGCTTCCCACACCTTTCCCTGCACTGCAGCAGCATTTCTTGGTTTGCTGCTCTCTGAGGGTGAGCTCCCTCCTCCTTCCCAACATCCAGTTGAACCAGTGCATAGTTGCCTGGTAAGACAAGCAGTCAGTTTTGTGCTCTTTTGACAGTGCTCTTTTGACAAGCCACAGCCCTTTAGCAAAACATACACACGTACTGTAAACTGCGAGCAACGAATTATACACTTGTAACATCTGTCCCTGTGAGAATATCAGCTTTCACAGAAAAAAAACCCTAACAAACCAATATACATAGTCCTCATGGTTTTGGCCAGTGCTTAAGAATGTAAACCTTTTTAATCTGGGATTTCAGAAATCAAATAACAAAAATGAAAATGAAGTGGCTTTTCTAGCCTTCCAGTTATTTCTGTGATAAAATTCAGAGGCTGACTGTGGGTTTGACAGAAGTGAGGTCAGCTGCAGCTGTTAATGTTCTTGTCCAAGGGAGGCCTGTTGCAGGCCATAGGAGGTGTTCTTCGTAATTTAACTGTTGGTTTAAACCCGTCTTTGTTTATACTTTTAGAATGTGGAAAGTATGTAAACCTTTGCCAAGATGCAAAGGAGGAGGTAGGGCAGTTGATTCTATACCATCACATTACCCAAGCCCAAAAGCTGTGTCTTCAGGTTCTGTTCATCTGTCACCTGCAGCTGAACCAGGTTCCTAGACACCTGGTCTTACCTTCTTTTAGGCATATACTTATTCAATGAGATGCCGGAGCTCAGGTCTCCTCCAAAACAAGGGACTCAAATCATGCATAGTCATGACAGTCTTAAGAAGAGAATGTCTGTATAGTCTGGATAACGAGTAGAGACTGAAATGTGGAAATTTTGGTTTTCTCTTAAAAGAAGGGTGTTTCCATGATTCTGTAAAGTCACTGAGCAAAAGGAGGGAAAATATATTGTCTTCTAAAAAAAGTTCAGCTGCCTAATTCTTCTAGTTGTCAAATCAAGACAGGTAAGATTTCAAAGGAATTTGGAGACTAACCTTGACAAAGTGATGGTTTCTGTGGAGCCTGTGCTTTAAAGGTTTTCGCTTTCAAACATTTGAGATTTTGATGCTTTTAAGTTGGTAGGTGCTTGAAAATGGAGTTGCTGGAGTTTTCACCACTGTGTTTTTATAATTTTCATAATTTTCATCATTTTAATATTAAAATTTAATATTAAAAACACTAATCTCAGAAATCATCCCAGACAAACAACCCAGCAATACTGAAACAGTTTGTTCCAAAGAACTGCAAATACCACTATAGGATAGTCTTTATAGTTTAGTGTCTATTTAGATATGTGAATTGTGGAAGATGTAGTTTTTAATAACTGGAAAAATGTTAAGGTTCCTTCATAGGGACTCCTGAAAAATTTAGCAGTTGATGTTTCTGTCCCTGAATGTATTTTGTTAATGATTTTTATGTTCTTGTACAGATAAGGAATTTTAATGAAACTTCGAGATATGTAATTTAAAATGTTAGCCTTTTCAGTCACATTTTTCATCACTGACATAAATATTGCCAGCCAGATAAATCTATAAAGTGTGAGTACTCCTAGTCTTTAAAGGTTATTCTTATTTTTTTCCTCTAAGCAAGGTCAAGAAATGTATTTTGTTCATTGATTGGCAAAGTTGAAAAGTACGTGAATGATTAACAACTTCAGGTTGAAAATGTCCCTGCTCATTGCAGGGCTGTTGAATTTGACTACTTTAAATATTCCTTCCAACCCAAACTATTCTGTGACTCTACGAATATTTCACTTGGGCTTCCCAGGATGCAGTGTTCAGTTGTGTTAGATTTTACAAGACACTAGACATAAAATGGTGGACATCTTGTTTTTGAAAAGCACTATTGCATTTCAGGATATTACTTGGTGGAAGCAAACAGTGAAAGGAGCTAAGGACGAAGAAGGATGAAAATAAAGTCATTGAAGGCTGTCACTTAGGTTGGATACATGTGCAGCAGAAACATGCTGGAGGAAAATTTCACATACTAAAGGAGTTTACTGCTCTTTGTAGTGCTTAATGATTTGTATAATTGATACTTACGTTAGGTAGAACCTTCTTGAACTCCATAGAAAGCATAATTACACTTCCTACTACGGTTAGAAATATAACATCTGAATTGAAGAATTAGAGCAAAAGGAAACAAAAGGTGGTTAAGCAATCTGCTTAATATAATTCAGCATATCGGTGTCAGAGCTGGTGACAGAAGAATTATCCTGATCTCTTATCATTTGTCGGGTGCATTTTGTCATAGTACTTGCAGCAAAACTTTGAAGAATCTCCACTTTTTGGGGTGATTTGAGGATAGCTATACCATCTATGAGAGATAGGTGAAGAAGGTTTCATAGGAAGTCTTAAGGTGCTTTTGACAGGAGAATAATGAGCTGATGATGGTTCTGTGGGTTGGGCAGATGGTTTGAAGTGCGGACAAACATGAGCAGTGAAGTTCATCTTACTATCTGAGGATTATCATGAAGCTGAAGCTGTGCATACTTCCAAGGGACAAGAAAATATGTCACACAGCTTTCTGAAAGACTCAGGAATTTCGGCCTTTACTAGCATGACTTTACTAGCATAGTGACGTATAAACCAACCCTGAAAACAAGCAGCTTGTGTAGAATGGATACTTTTAAAACTGCAGGGTGAGAGGAAATTTTGTGGCCATGTAATGCTTCTTTGGGCATGATAGTTCAAGAACTTCTTGTTTTAATGTAGACTGTGTATCTTATGTTTAGTGGAACTTGCTTTTTTCCAAGACTTAGAAAAATGAAATGTTACTTCTTGAAGTATAGTAGTTCTCATACAAGTATTTCCATTACAAGTCTCAGTTTGCTGAAGAAGCAGGGATGTGTGTGTTTTGTTGCAATGCATGGCAAAACTGCAGCTGTCTGATATTCTTGGAAGTCATGGTTTGATAGGCATCTTTGGTAGCAGTCATGGCTTAAGACACACCGCTTTCTTCAGCTTTCCAGTCCTCTATGCTGTTCTCTCATGGGGCTGACACAATGTCACTCTGCACAAGGAACTGATAACTCTGAAATCAATAGAAAAAAATAAAAGGTTCCTAAAGTAGAATTTCTGTCTAAATTCTCATATTGTCAAGAAGCCACAGTCTAAATTTAGAAAATAAAAGCAATTTGAGGCAATTATGCCTACATTTTTGATTTTAAGAATTCTGGCATACTGTGCTCCAGTCTTCTCCCTACCTTCTCTCTGGTGTCCTTCCTTAGCAAACTCAATAATGTAATCTGAAAGCCAAAGTTAATATTTTCTAGCATGCCAAGCCCTTATATCCCCATCTCACGTATGAAGATTATGGCATATAGTTTACTTAAAAATAACTTATTTTTAAATAATTATTGGAGGCTGAATGTAGCTTTGATCTGAAAGTGCATTAAGGGGAAGGTTCTGGTTTGTGTGTAATTGAATTTGAGTCATCAGCACACTTCGTGCTCCTCTGAAGGGGAGAGTGCTGCAGGGAGGCAGGTGACTGCCACAGGCCCATCCAGGGTTTGTCGAGGAATGTTTCCTCTCTGCTCTTTTATTGTGTTTTTGCCAAATGGTGTCTTGTTTCAGAGCACAATTTTTTCTTGTTTGCACCAAGGAAGTGTCTGACCTTAGGCAGCCTAGTTTAGTTCATTAAAACTTGCTAACTGGTTTTATACTGAATTGTGTCTGTCTGCTAATCACCACAAATCTGTGTTGTAGATTTGAAAATACCTAAAAACAAGACAAAAACTCAAGATAGGAACAACTTTGAGGATTTTTGTTTTGGTGGTTTTACTGTGGCAGTAATGTTCAGTAATGTGGGTGTTTGCATAATGTAACACAACTTACTCCAAATCTTGCCTTTTTTGAATTCTTGAAGAAATCCCACACTCATTAAATAGCTCTCTACTATGATAACTCATAGAGAGAACTGCTGTACTTCAGCCTTCCTACTGAGTGAATTCTCATTATAAATCATCTCTTTAGGGCTTCAAAATGCTACGTTTCCAAACTTCACTCATTAATGAGACTGGAATGAATTTAATGATGGCTGGCTGCTTGCACTGGAGAGGTGCTAAGGAAAGACTGTTACATTTACTTCCTTCGTGTCCGAAACGTTTGCAATGCGTTGGACCTATAAACAAGTAATTACCAGGGATAGCTGTGTGTGTCTGTGTCAATATGAATGAGTATGTGCAGGCAATGTAATTTCTATTTGCACCATTTTTTTTCTTCCTCTTTATTGTGTCTGAAAAGCTGACAAACTTATTTAAAACAAATGTTTTGATTACGGTACCGAATGTATTTAACAAACAATAAATTTCTTCAGTTCTTCTAAAAGAGTATGTAATTTTCCAGAGAAACTGGAGTGTTAAACTAGTTTGACCACAGATCATTACTTCACAGGAAATATTAAAGATTTTGTTTTAAGCTAAACAAGATAACTGTGCAGGCTTTCAAGTAAGTTTAATGTAACTGGTTAAGAGGTTTCAGCATACCCCTTACAGTACCAGTAACTGACCTCTTTTAAGTACTCTACCCCCTAATAGTTTGTTTGAGAAGTATCTTGGTATTGGTTCAGAGGAGGTTGGTAACTGCCTCATTTCTTCACATTAGCTTAATGAAGAGCAATGATATTCCATGTCATGAAGTAACTTTTGTCGTCCATATTCTGCTTCACTATTTTTAATCTCTCTTTATTTGGATTATTAAGGATTTGATTTGGCATTACTGAGGTCAGCAATTGCTTTACCTTTAACTCTGTCTCTGATTCAGGCCCTAGTAATGCAGTTCGTATTTTTAAAAGGCTGTGCTTAAATATCCTTTTAAATATCTCTTAAAAAGATATCTAGACTAAGGGTAGTAAAAAATAACAGTGATATTTTTTATAGTTTTTTATATATTTCATATGTAGGGAAACAAAGTAGAGGACATCCTATTCAATGTATTCTGTTATTTTTATCAAACATACTTTTGAGAAAGGTTTTTGTTGAAGTGTTTAAAATTTTAATTATTAGCTAAATATTCTTATATTTGTGCATTTCTACTCCTATGATATCTTTGCCATTATTGGGTAGTGATTACTTAAGTAGTTAGCCAGGGCTGTTTTCTGCAAAAAGTTTAATTTGTTCTCTCTATTCTTTTTCTGATAGGTATTCATTCCCATTTCTGTTTAGTGTATTCAGTAGGGAATGAATAAAAAAAAACTTCCCCAGTAATTAACATAGGACACAGCAAGCTCTCTCTTGTTCAAATTAGTCTTTGACCATAACCAATTCTATTAAAAGGCTAGTGATCTAATGAAAAAGAGGAACAAATGAAACTGTTATTAAAATGGTAATTTTCCCAGTCTTACTTCTCAAGATTGCACTACTTACTAGTCAGGTCTTACAAAGGTTGTTCATGTAATTTCTTTTATAAGGTGTTTTTTTTCTTTCTACTCCAGTGTGTTATTTTTCAAACTTTCAAGCATATATCTCCAGAATTTTATTGCCAGTGCTTCATAGCTACCTGGTTAGCTACATGGGAGGCAAGCCTAGGTTAGGTGAGAAAAGAGCATGTAGTTGTGCTTCAGACTGTTTTGACTAGGAGTTTGAAAGGAGTTCCCGTCAATACACTTGAAAACCAAGCTTTTCACTAGTGGTGAAAAGCTTGACCTACTGTTTGTTAGCATTCTTTGTGAATTACCTTTCATCTGCTCTTGGTCAGACTTTGAATCTTGAAGGTATGAAGTTCTCACTGTAAGTCACTTTTCTGAAGGCTTTGAGACTGTTAGCCATTGCTGTGTTGCTTTTAGCCTCTCCAGTTCTTTGTGGTTCCCATTGCCTGAAATGGGATGCTAGTGTAGCATAGAATAAGTAGTAATTAAACAGAGATTGCATCCAGACCACAGGAGATGTCCTTTAGGCTATTATTTATAATAAGGACTACATCTGAAAGAAATCATCAGTAAGCAGGTGATACTGTAAAATGTATTCCTACTTCTAAAGGGTACTGACTTCAAGCATAATAGTTATGCTATTTGTGAGTGTCTTTTGGCCATCCTATTGTACCTACTCATAAATAAATATGTTTTGTGGATGTAGAAGGGAGATGAGGGAGGTGGGATCTTTTAAATAATTTTTTAATTACAGCATAACCAAGATTCAGTTTTTGTCACACAGATAGGTTCTGAGTTATTTAACTTTTCCTTGTCTTACTGAACTGCTAGATCTGTAAATAAAATATCTGCATAAAAATCAGCTTTAAATATTCTTTTTTTTGAATTAAATAAGTTACTACTTGTATGATCTTAAATGAATCTTTCTTGATAGTATAAAATGCCTTCTGAGTTGATAAGCAGGCTCTCTGTTTCATGTGGACTTTCAATACTATTTGTGTTTCTTTTTGAAATGTTAGAGGTTTTTTAACCTTTACTAGAAGAATTAGAATTAAATGTTCAAATTTGTAATATATTTTCTTTGTTATAAGTATAGTTTCAAGATAACTTTGCTGCTTCTTCTTTTGCCATACTTTAAAAGTATAAACAAAACAAACAAAACACCTCAATTTTTTCAGTTGGCAAAGAGAAGACCCAAAAAACCCGCATGTAAGATGCTACTTGTTATCCACGATCCACTCCAGAATCCTGTTACCCACTGTAGCAACTGACTTGTAGCTTGATGGGCATCCAGCTGATAGATTTCCATTACATCTACAGAGGTTGTTCTGTCAAACATAGAGCCAACTTGCTATTTATCCCACATACAGAAATTGATGACTTCGTTCTACAGGGTTGATAAAGTTGGTTAGTCATTGCCAGAGGCTTAAATTGGGATTAAATGACATTTTTGCTCATAAAATCCATTTCCATTTGCATTAGTCAGTTAAATGTGTCTGTTTACATTCTTACAGCGTTTGTTTTTCTCACACTGCATATTAAACCAGCTCATAGGCTTTAATTTTCCTTTATTGCTCTCTTATTAGTGTAAGAAACGTGAAACGTGCCATAATGATTTTTGGTGGTAGGTAGGTAGGTAGGATTGCAGTCTGTACTCTTTAAGAGTCACTTTGTAGTTTTCTCTTTTTTTCTTAAGCATAGCTGTACATTGCATAGAAGAGCAGAACAAACTTTGTTAAGAAGAAAAACTGCGTATCCATCCATTCAAATAAGCAGGGCTTTAGTAAATTGCCAACACTTTATACAGGATGAGTGTATTGTCAGGTCAGATTTACTTAATGTGGTGTAGGAGATACAAATGATATGTTAAGCTTCTGCTAGGGGTACTCATTTTCATGGTTTTTTGTTACTGGAGAGGACAGAACAGCTATACAGCAGGTACAGCCCTTGCTTTCGCAGTGGGACTGGGTCAAACCTTCCTTTCTCCTTGAGACTTTGCAGGCCTACTGATCAATTTGCTCAAGTGTAGTGCTGAGCTGTGCTGCCCACCTCAGCTGTGCCACACAGCTATGAGACTGTCCTGCTTCCTTATAGTCCATGTGGCTGAGTCAAACTGGTTCCATTTTACACAGCTGGAATCTTCTTTTGATTCCCTTTGAACTTATATGAATTACTCTGTCATGTTGCTCTGTCCAGTTCCTTCTTTTATTCCTAAGAGATCTGTGTTGTAACCAGACTCTTTTAGGGTTTATTAGTATTGAGAAGAGTGGAAGGATTACTTCATGTATCTTGGAGGGTGTGCTTTCATCTGTATTCTCAGTACAGTGTTTGCCTTACTAGCAATGGTTTAAAAATGTTGCTTGTGATCTGTGATAATCCCTGATGCTTCTCTGAAGATGAACCAACTCCTTGTTCCACTTCCCATACTTGTGTAGCTTTAAGCAGCCAGTGTTGCCCGTCTTTTATATGGATTTATTTTTCTGAACATTTCTCTGTTATTTCAAAATAATTCTGAATTCCATTTCTGCCTTACAAAATACTTCCATGTTCAGTGAGCTCTCAGTGTGTCTAGTGTGGAAAGTGCAGCACCCTTCCTTCACTGCAAAACCCCTTGAATGAAATAATACCTGTTAAATGAAATACAGGTATGACTGTTAGACCACCTGTCTACCTGTGCAGGGGTGACAGTAGCACTGGACAACATTCCTGAGCAGTCTGGCAGTTCAGGAATGTGTTTTGGTCCCAATGGGTTTCTAATATGTTCTTGCTGCTGCAGATACACAGATTGTACCTGGGAAGATATCCATAGCATTGCCATTGTCACACAGCATTTGACTGTGTGGACTTAGAGAAAGCCTTTTCCTCGCACTGATCATGCAAACAGATTTATCAAGCTGCTATAGTCCTTCTGCTCTTGTACTACTGTGTTAGGTTCGTGTGGACAGGTTTTGGCTTCTGTGAGAAGATGCCAGAAGCTTCTGGTAGAGCCATTGCCAGCCGACTCCAGGATAGACCCACCACTGGCCAAGGCTGAGCCAATTAGAAATGATAGTAACACGTCTGTGATAACATATTTAAAAAGGAAAAAAGTTATCGCACAGATGAAATTGCAGCTGGAGAACAGCAGAGTGAGAACATGTGAACAGCTCTGCAGACACCACAGTAGTGCAGAAGGAGGGGAAGGAGGTACCGCTTCCATTTCAGTACTGTGGCCTGGCAGGGGTTGTGGCAAATAGCTTCATTCCTGATGGGGGTATGTTTTGAGTTCTAGTTCTGCTCCAGTTTGGCTGAGCTGTGATCCAGGAGCCTCTACCTACTATGGAAACAAAACACTGTTAGTCTTGTGATCTGGCAGCATTTTACTACTATGGGAAGTCCCAGTTTTCAAGCCAATATATTTTTAAGGAACTCTAAGCTGGAAAAGAAACTCCTGTGAGTAGTGCCTGGTGACTTATCTACTTTCATTTCTGCATTTCCCGAGTTCTTAAAATAACATTTTGTGTATGATGATTTTGATATCTGGACTGTCTTAACAATGTGCTGTATTAATGCTGCTTTGTGAAGTGGACAAGGTGAGGTTAAAAGAACAGTGTCCTTTGGAAATGCTTTGGATACCACTTAGGTGATGACTGAGCTTTGGCAGGGGCTGCCCAATGAAGAAATCTGCTCCAGTGCCTTATTGAAGAACCATATAATGAAGTGAGGAATTAGGATTTAATGTAAGGGAAATGTGCAATGTGGGTGGGTCATGCAGATGGATTTTGATAGGGTAATGAAAAAGGTTTCTACAGTCACAAAGACTAAAATGGTAGTGGTGGTACTTGCCTATTAGCAGGCAGAAGAGATGTTAAATCTGATCTAAATCGGTGCTCATTTTTTCCCCCAGATGAAAATGACTACTTAAGAAAGGTTAGAGGATTTATGAGGGTGTCAAAACATATGGCAGATGGGCTGGATTAGGACTCATGAGTATAGTAATCCAAATCCTTTCTGCCAAGCATTACAGAGGATCTCTTCTGCTGCTGGACTGCACTAAATGTACACAGTCAGGTCAGAGGAGCACAGGCTGTCAGGAGGCTCAGAGAAGAGTTACTAGTGAAAGTGCTGGTCTGAGCAGAGTTCATTTTAAAAGCACTTTCTTTGCAGCCAAAAGTCTGCTGGGGAACTGGCTATATTATTTAATTTCAATAAATTACTGGAATGTTTTTTTTTTCAAATTACTTCAATGATTTTCATCCAAAGCCTGGGAAAAAGTAAAGCCAAAATATATGCTAAACCTTTCTCATTCTTTCTGACTATATTAGCACAGAGGGCTAAAAACTGTACAAAAGTCATGAATGTTGAGAGAGGAAAAAAGGGAAATGAGTTTGTTTTTCCCTTCTAGGCCAGTGCTGTGGGATTTAAAAATAAAAAAGAAAAAAAAAGGAAAGAAAAAGAGGCATCCTACTTTAAATTGTTGTGACAGAAGTTTTAAGTGTTAGGGACTGTTTTAATCTTGGTTCTAGACTGAGTCTCCTCTGAAATCTGAAAATTCACAATGGCATGTCAGTGTTACACTGGTTATTTCTAACTGAAGTTAACATGTAGCTAATTTTAAAAAGTTGTAAAGCTGCTGGCTTTTGAAAAGATCCATGTCTGAAATAGTTTCTAGGGAAGGATGCAAACCATTTGTGGCTGAGGCAACAACAGGATATTTGCACTTCATTCCTGTAGTCAGTTAACTAAGTTAAAGAATCCATCAGAGCTCCTTCTCCAGTTGAGTAGTGCTTTACTGCATGATAAATTGATATGCTGGTGTGGAAAACCACCTACTCAGATATCTCTGAGCTCCATGAGTGAATGCTTAGATATTTCATTTGACAATTATGTAAAATACTTAAAAATAGTAAAAAAGTTTAGTTAAAGTATGAAACACAATACTGTATATGGATAATTTGTGTTCTTTGTAGAACCAACCTGGATGTGAGGATACAGATCTTAGAGATCTTAAATGTAAGCTTAAAAGGCAGGCTGCAAATACTTACTCCAGCAACGAAGATGGATTACCTCAGAGGTACAGATTGTTAGCATTTCCAGGGATAAATGTGAGAGGCAAACTTTTAATTGTTACTGTTTTATGACCTATAGGAAGATCTGAAAGTTTTTAGAAAGTTTCACTATTATCCATGAGGAATGGCATATCTGCCCTAGCATGGTTTTGTCAGAGAACTTTGTAATGTGAACTTTCTTGGCATTTAATTGAAAATTGCAATGGTTAGGACTTAAGGAAAGTGAGATTTTCTTCCAGTTGATAAGTAAGTATTAACAAAATAAGAAAGCAGTCTAATCAGACCACGATCATCTGTTAATCAAATTTTATTTCCTTAGTATTTGAGCTGTCTTAAGTTTTTGAGTGATATATAGCTTTCCAGCAAAGACTTACTCTGAATTTCTAATTCAAACAAGCAAAGAAAAACCATCTTTCTCTTCCCAGGTTCTTTTTGTCCAAGCAGTCTCTTCTGCCTGGACAGAGACTCCATAAGAATTTATAAAAGGAAAAAAAATGTCACATTTAACATTTGAGAGTTGCATGTTTGAAGGAAATGAGTTTGAAAATAATTGAGCCAGAAGGGTGGGCAGAAAAAATTTCGTGTAGCAAAATATGACAGGAACAAAAGGACAAGTCGAACCAGGGACATAAGGTTTTACTAAGGGCATACATGCAAATCCATGAAATCTGAATAATCTTTTTATTGCAAAGATAAACTTAGTTGGTAGTTTCAGTGATAACCAGTTTACACGGCTTTATAACATTAAAAGCATTTAAGCAGTTTTGGCAGGCATGGATGAAACCATATGTGAGATGAGTTGCAAAGTATTATCCAGCTTACAAATTAAAGTTCTAATAGGCTTTCCAGGGAATGTAGTTATCATGAAGTGTAGATGTGGGTTTTGGTTGATATATTACCAAAAACATGTGGATTTTTCAAGATATAGAGATATACAAAAGCTAATACATCAAACTGGAATTAATATGACAAATTAAATCTGTGGACCCAGGCTTTACTTCATGTCTAAAAAGTGCCAGCATTTTTTAGATGTTTCTGATACAAGTGCCTAAATGTTCTCATAAATTTGTTTGTTCCCTACTACCGCCTCCATTAAATTGTTCCATATTGCATCAAAACAGAATGAATTAATCTGCCATTTAATATTTTAAACTTCACCAGGAGAAACTCTGTAGATTGTGAAAAGGAATAAATTTCTTCATGATTATTTATAAATGATCATGACTAGACTTATCATCTTGTTAATAGAACATCAGTAAACTGATGGTAGAAAACTATTAATAATTGACCTAAAATGAAACAGCACAATCATCTGTATTTTGTGATATCAAGGGTTGAGGCCACCCACAAAGGAGAAAAGTGAGCTGTTTTGAGGAAATAAGATAAAACATTCCAGTGTGAGGTTCTGCTTTTGAATAACTAAGTAGATATTGAATAACCATACCAGGAATGTGTAGTATGAGATGGAAAAAACAGTTCTAATAAAATGAAAAATGATTGACAAATAGTTCCTTCCAATAATGAGGGGGAAGATTATCAAAGCACTTACACTGTATCTAGAACTATTTGGTAAATAGATTATTTTTTTCTTACAAAAGGCATCTGAGAAATTGAAAAATAAAAATGCACATATTTTAGCTTCTAGAGATTCTTCTGCAAAGAGAGAGTAATGTAAACCAGCTTTCATTTAGGCAACCCATGTAATTGAGAGCAGAACTTACCCAAGAAGCATCTCCTGCTGGAAAATGTGGAGTTATTCCATGAAAAAGTGGAGGTTCTTCAAGTTGGTAGCATGATGACATGGATAGGTGGAGTCAGCTGCATGATTCACTTAATATTATTTAGATGTGTATGAAGATATGAAAGGTTTTGAAGCACTTATTTAATATGGTGCACTTGAAGAAAAGCACCCAATGTATTGTTTGGCTATGAGATCACAGAATTGCTAGGGTTGAACAGGACCTCTGGAGATCATCTAGTTCAACCCCCCTGCCAAGGCAGGGTCCCCTACAGCGGGTTATAAAGGAACGTGTCTGGGTGGGTTTTGAATGTCTCCGGAGGGGGAGACTCCATGATCTTCCTGAGCAGCCTCTTCTAATGATCTACCACCCTCAATATAAAGTTCTTCCTCATGTTCAAGTTAAATTTTCTGTGTTTTATTCAAAATAAAGTGGGACTTTCAGTAGTAGGTAGATCTGAAGGCTCCAAACGATCACTGTAGTTAATAGGTAGGAGGTAGGAGACCTAAACATGGAGTCCTCATCTGTTTTCCTCTCTTACTTTCTTGGAAAATTTAATCAGTTGTCTGGTGAAATACCTTAGGAGAGACTTTCGTTAGGGAAAATGGAACTGGAACATTATTTAGACTTTAAATCTAGTTAAGGCAAAGCATTTTGAAGGTTATGTAGGAACTATTGTAAGATTTAATAAATTCCTCTAAAATAAAGAGTTTTCAAAGGGTTACACAACTAAATCTTAAACAAGGACTGACAGCCCTCAGATGTCGGAAGGCTTGACTCTGATACAGGCTTGATACAGCTTAAATGAAAGAGACAGTTCTTTTAGTCTGTGGTCAACAACGTACCCCAGCATTTTGTGATCCAAATGTCGGAGACTGAGATCTATTGTGCTTGTTTCTATTACTGAAAAAGGTTGTATCAGATGATTTCCTGGTTCATTTTGTATATAATTTACACAACTAAACACATGGTGTTGATTTATGCTAATTTTTTTTTTTTTCAGAGAAAGAATTTGACCCTGTTCTTCAGCATTGGTTTATTGACTTCCTGGGGCACTGCACTGCTGGGTGTTCGCTTATACTGGATGGGAAACAAGCCCCCAAGTTTTTCCAACTCTGACAATCCAGCAGCTGACTCAGACAGTTTTCTCACACGTACGCTGACCTTCTTTTACTTGCCAACCAAGAACCTCTGGCTGTTGCTGTGCCCAGATACCCTCAGCTTTGACTGGTCTATGGATGCTGTGCCTCTTCTGAAAGCAGTCAGCGACTGGAGGAATCTACACACTGCGGCCTTCTATGCTGGTCTCCTCCTCCTTGCCTACTTCAGCCTGAAGGGCTCTAGCAATGAGAGAGAATGCAACGGGAGAACTGTAATGAATGGCAAGCAAAATGCTAATGGGCATAGCTGCCACTCAGAAATGGAGTACAAGACACTGGAGGTGAAGTCAAGCTTTGCATCAAAAGAAGAGAATGGCATAAAAAAGCATGAAATTAAGAAACTGCAGCTTCCTTCAACTGAGAACATTGTCGTTCTGTCTCTCTCTTTGTTAATAGTGCCCTTTGTTCCTGCCACAAACCTATTTTTCTATGTTGGCTTTGTAATAGCAGAGCGTGTGCTGTATGTTCCTAGTATGGGCTTCTGCCTGCTGGTTACAGTAGGTGTCAGGGCCCTTTATGTCAAAGCCCAAAAGCGCTTTTTGAAGAACTTGGTTTTTTGTTCCACTGCTGCATTAATTATTTTCTATGGACTCAAGACTGTTGTCAGGAATGGGGACTGGCAGAATGAGGAGATGCTGTATAGATCAGGGATAAAAGTAAACCCTGCGAAAGGTAATTTTTGCTCTTTATGGTTACTGCTTTACTTATTCCAATCTGTCTCTGCATTTGAATTGATTGATTTTATCAGCTACATCTAAAGAGTATACTTGGGGAATGTCCTTTCAAGTTCCAGTGGTATGTGCATTAGTAAAAAATGAAGAAAAGCAGGAATATATTTTGATTAGGTGTTACAGGTTTGACATTAACATGGAGAAAATGAGACCCTAAGGTAAGAGGATACTTTCTTTTTCACTAATATTAGTTCTGTATTTTGAAATTAAAGATGCATTATTAGTATTACAGACCCCACCCTGGTAGTTTTCCATTTGGAATCTGGTATCTATCATGCTAATGAAGATTTTTCATATGTTCACCAAATGTTGTGTTTTCTTTGACTAGAAAATATAAAAAATAGTAAAGGACAGCATCAGGGAAGTGCTGTTTCTTTATTTCATCTGATGCAAATAATGTCAATACTACATAATAAAAATGAGGAAATGAGGGCATATAATTCAGCCTAGGAAATGACTGTAGTTCCCCCTGCATACAAGTACTGTAAAGAGTTATTGTCAAATAACTTCCTGTTAATGTATAAATGTCAGCTATTCGTAACATTGCCCAGCTACGTCTCTCGAAGGTTGTATCTACACGGTAATGAAAAGTGACCACAGCTAATGTAAACACATCCAAACAGGCAGTAAACCTGCTAGTTTAGGGATCAGTAACAACGTTTAGCTGTAGCTCTGTGGTTTCAGCATATATGACAGATCCAGCTGGGAACCTGAACTCCACGCTGCCTGGCTGTACTGCTCTTGGCACACATGCAAGTTTATATGAGAATGGTCAAAATACCACCTGTGAGTGCAATGTAGATATTGACTAAACCTTCCTTATTCACAAATTGTCAGAAGTGAGAAGGGATCAGTTGACTGCTTTGCCTGTCTGTGAAAGAAAAATTTGACAGTGCTTGAACACTTGAGTTTTTTCAGTCCTCTGCTCAGTAACCCATTATATGATGCAAAGTCATCTGATGACAGAGTTGTGCTTCTTGGTTGGACAATTATATCATCATCATCATCATGGCTAGGCTTTGTGAACGAAGATTGGGAAGGGCACTACCCACGTTTGTTACAAGTGCGCTGGTGGCTAAAAAGGCCAATACGAGATAGACATGTCCGGTTGCAAAAGGCACAGCAGAAAGACTCCTTATATGTGGTAAATTCTGCAAGGCACAATTCCTTCTGTGTTGTCTTTTCTCCTCAAGAGTGAACCTGTGTGCTTTCTCAAAAGCATCAGCAGCGTTGAAGATAGTGTGTCTCTAGACCTCCCGATTGGAGGCCAAAGTAGACCAGTTATGTTGTTCAATATGACCAAGGCTGAGATCTTGTTTCAGGGAGTCCTTGTATCTTCTCTTCGGGACTCCTCTCTTGCAGCAGCCGGTGGCAAGTTCACCATAAAGCAAGATCTTAGGGAGGCAGTGATCTTTTATCCTTGAGATGTGCCCTGCCCAATGCAGCTGTGTTCTCAGCAACATGGCCTCAATACTTGTGATTGCTGCTTGTTCTGGAACAGATGTATTAGTCACATAATCTGACCAGTGGATGTTTAGGATTGTGCGGAGACAGCGTTGATGGAAGTGTTCTAGGAGACGCAGGTGGTGGCTGTAGATGACCCATGATTCAGATCCATATAAGAGAGTAGACAGCACAATGGCTCTGTAAACACTGATCTTTGTACTTTTCTTCAGGTGTTTATTTCGCCAAACTCTTTTATGAAGCTTTCCGAAGGCACTATATGCCTTTGCCAACCTGTTGTCTATCTCTCCCGTCAATCTTACCATCTGAGGAGATGAGGCTGCCTAGGTAATTAAACTACTGGACTGATTTGAGCTCTGATTTGCCAATGGTGATATGGTTTTTTTTTAAAACCAGCAGAGGAGAGAAAGAAATGAAGCAAATGAAAAGTGAGACAGCAGGCCAGAGCAGTTATACAAGGCTCTGAGACTTACCAGTTTAGTAACAATATAAAGCTTGCATTAAAAAACATTGGCATTCCTTGGAAAGAAAAGAATGTGTATGCACTTAATTAGTTAATGTATGTTCCGTTTTTGCTCTTGGTGGGGATCCCCAGATATTAATAGTTATCTGCTTATATAGAGCCAAATTTTGTGATTTTAAAAAAAAAAAAAGCCAGTTTTTGTCCAATAGTAGGATTGACTGCAGCATTGTCTGGAAATTAGACTACTGGCTATTATGCTCCCAGGAGACAAAGTGAGCTATTTTCATCATACAAATCTCAGTATGCACAGACTCATGTATATATGATCATCTGGTTTCTTACCATATAAGCTGACATTAAGTGTCTTGTAAGATATGCAAAAGCAAAGACAGCATGTCAGTGTGATGATATAGACATGACTGAGCTGACTTGAAATCTCCTTAAAATACTTTGTTAAACTTCTGCTGAATATTTACTAGCCCACACACATTGTAACAAAGCTGGGTATAAGAAAGTCCCAGCCAAAGCGACCTGTCACCAAACTATTCATTATTGTGAATACTTCTAAGATTATCCCTGGCTTTGACTATGCTAATTTTATTTTCTGTTTCTCATACAGTCAGGCAAGTCTGACTGGACTAGACTGGCTGCCAATCCTGCCAAAGCATTAGGAGATCAACAATTCAAACGACTCTTCAGTAATTAAATGAGGTTGACATAGGAAAAACAATTTATTTTTGTTTGCCTCTTTTTTTTAGTTTTATGAATGCTAGTGATAAATAGGCTATTCAGAGAGTGAGACAATGGCCTGCTCAGTCAAATAGTAGAGTGGAGAAGTGTTTTCCTTATTTTTAGGCTACTAAGAAGAGGTTGTCACTCCTCATTTCTCTCTTTTCATCGATTTGTAGCTGTTTCTCCTCAATAGTATTTTCTTCTGAAAATTTTGGAGTGGCAGGATCATTTTTCCTGATGGTTCTACTTTTCCTCTCTTCTCCTGGAAAGAGCTTCTTCTATCCTAGGCTAAAAAGCAGCAAGGGATCCCTTCAAAAACTCCCCATGTGGGAACTGATAAAGAAGTAGAAATCTGTGAAGACCAGCTTTGCTAAAGCAGAGATGAGTGTTTTGTTCCACATCCATCTGTATTCTGGGCTAGCAGGATGAAAGCCACTCATGGCTGGATGCTGTGTAGCAATATTGAGCTGATGTGCTGTACTAATAAGGTCATTTGCAAGGCAAGCTTTTAGCATAGGTGCAGTTGTGTACTAATGTGGCTGAACTGCTTTGGAAATGGAGTTGTCTTACAGGGTGATGGTTTATAATCAGGTCCTCTGTGTTGTAGTACGTGTTAGAATATAATCTTGTCTGCTGCTGTAGGACTTCCAGGCAAACATATTCTGTGGCTTCTCCATCTTCAATAATCAGTGAAGAAATGGGCAATAAGCACCTCACCAGTATTTTCCTCTGGTCCCTTCAGGGGCATCTTGCAGGCATTGCAGGCAGATCAGTGTCCTGCCTTGGGTGACAAAGTCCCTACCCCCTCAGGCAGCCACAGCCTTTCTGCAATTTATGTTCCTCCAGGCTGTTTTTGTCAATCATTGACTGTGTGGAAAAAATACTCAAAAGCATGAGGCAAGGATTATCTCTTAAACCCCCCCCCAAAATACACTGTGGAAGAATCAAGTGAGACAAGAGTGGTAATACTGCCTCCAAGCTACCATGTGTGTGCCAGCTTCCCTGGTTGCCTCAGTGTGTGGCAGACAGCTGCCGTCCCTTGGCTGGTGGATTCGTAATGAGGACTTGGGATGCCTTAGCTGCATTTTTCTGGTCTTGTTCTGCTGTTTTGGTTATGACTGGTATTTCAAATAACTTTAAAGTGATCCAAGCATTACCTTTTTACAGCTTGTCAGCACTTGAGGGAGAAATAGGCAAGACTGTTTGATTTAGTTTATGGATCCTGAAATGGGTGTATGCATGTTTTGACCCTAGGAGGGAAAGGCTGTGTTTCTCTGTGCTACCTTCAACTTAATGAGCAACCCAACTGATATAAAACCATTCCCATTATCTGAGTGTTCTTTTGTAGTGAAAGAAGCCTCCCAAAATGTAAAAACAAATAAAAAAAGTTAAAAGTGGGTGGTGGCTGTCATGTGGTTTTCCATTACTGTGGATCATTCTGTGGTGATGATTACCTCTTGTTTAATATAAAATTATAATGACACACAAAATAATTGTGCTCATTATGCCTCATCAACTATAGTTTTCTCTGTAGTACCAAAAGTAAGCTTGAAAAAGCATAATCTTTTTCCTCTGGGCCGTTTCATACCTTACAGTCCATATTTGAACATCAAAGGTCATCACATATTTAATGTACCTGTTACAGACACTGATTAAGGAAGTAGAAAATAACAGAGAGAGGCTTAGACAGCTAGACTGCCACAGAAGTATTAGTTGCTTGGTCATATTTACTGATAAAATTTTAGTCTCCTGGTATTTGCCATGACATTTGTAAGTAAGCTTTGAAGATCGTTCCTGGAAATAGTTGACCAACTACACCACATGGATGCTGAACTTTAGCCATGCATTCAGGTTTTGCTAAATTTTTGTATGGGGCTACTGTTTTTGAAATGGAATGTACAGCAAGAACAGATACTAGGCTGCTTCCAAAAGCCATATTACTGCATTATTGTGGCTCTACACCTGCTCTGATAAGCCCTGTGTAAACCCTGACTAAAGTTGGCCTTACAGCTGTTGTCTTCAGAATCAGTTCTGCATGTTGCTCAGGTGTTTGTCCTTTTCCATCAGGTATTAGTGTTAGTGAAATGTTCTGTGTTCACATCTTGTGCAAGTCATTGGGACTTGCATATGTGCTTTAGTCTTTTCCTGAATCAGTTCTGCAGGAGAAAAAAAGTCCTTAATATTCATTACATGAAGACAAAGTTTGGGTGAGAGTATTGAGTTTTTTGGTTCAAATAAGCTCTACTGTCAGAGTTGAATTGTTTAGATGATTCTGGTGATTGACACAAACACTAAAATTAAATAAATAAAAATTTCTTTGCAGATTTTGCAAAATTGTTCACCTGTGTGAAACACAGATCACCTGTGTTTTAAAGTTAGTATTATCTACCTCTTACAATCCCACTTTGAGTTAAACATCCTGTTCTTAGAATCTTGCTTCTTGAAGTCATTACCCCATTGTTCTCAGTGGGCACAAGTAGGACCAAGACATGGTGTTGACAGAGAATAATATAGAACTTTTTCCAAACAAATACAGAAACCATTGTACTCCTATATTTCTACTCTTCTTCCTACTCTGAGTTCTTATGAATGTGAATCATTCAATTTTGCTTAATGTTTTCAGAAGATATTATAATAATGAAATACTCTTCTGAACCACAATGCTCCTTTTCCCTGTCCTACTTTGCTCTTTTTTTTTTTCCTTTTTCAACAGGGTTGTGAGATCTTCCTGCCTTGTTCTGCTACATTTGTGCTTTAAAGAACTTCCTTTACTTCTTTGGCATCTTTGGCATTCCACCTTGATCAGTTGTATTCCCTGGAACTTCATCTTTCTTTTTAAATTTTTGTTTCTTTTTTCTCTTTCCCTCCCCCTTATCATCAGTTTAGCATAGGATTGGTAAGGACTGCTGCTTTATTCATGTATGAATGCCAAGATATGAAGTTCAGATTGTGAAACTTCTTAGTTGAACAGTGCGTGAGGTAGCTGTATGCTCATCTGAGCAGTCATTAAAAAGGTGGCAAGTGCATTTTTCTTTCATTTGTAGTTTTAATGTCATTTTATGTAGTTAGTTTACTGTTTAGTTTGCTAATACTATCTGCTAAATAAAATTGAAGGAATCCTTAAAGCTGAATTTAGATTATTTAATCTCTCTATGAAGCATAATACTTGTTTTTCAATCTGAACTGAGAAAAATATTCTCTCTGCTTTTAATATTTTTTAAATACTAATTTTGAATTTATTATCCAAGTTGAATAGTTTGTAGTATTAATTTCCTCTTTATTTTACCATAACTAATGAGCTAGCAAAAGTATTTGCTATATGAACAGTTTTAAGTGTTAGTGTAAGGGGAAAGAAATGAATCATGTGAGTTGGTTTTGTTCCATTTCATTTACATAAATTGGTTATTGTTAAAAAGGCACCCAAATTTACTCTTACTGAAGAGTTGGTCCTCTGACATAAAAAAATTAAAAAATAAAAAAATCCTTTTTTTTATGCCCATTATTGTAGAGATTGTGTACTCTAGTTCTGTGCACTTGGGTAGAAGTAAATACTAGAAGCTGTCTCCATCTAATTTGATAGCTTGCTGCCGTTACCCTTGTCTGCTCTTAGAAAATAATTTCCTAGTAGTAATCACTGTCAGTAAGTAGTCTCTTCTTCAGCAGGCAGTGAAAATACCAACTAACAGTGCAGTGAAGAAAACCAATTTTAATACTTTGTACTAAACTAGGTAAAGAAACCATATTTCCTTCAAAGAAAAAGGATTCAATAAAACATTCTTTTCCATTATTATTAATATTTTTGTATCACTAGTGATGACTGGAGACCAAAGGAGAAAAATTATTTTAAGGTATGGCATTCTTCAAATATACTTATTAACAGGAGCTGACATTATGCTAAGAAGAAGCTGGCTTCTCCTCTAACACCTTTAGAACTTTGTTTTCAATAGCTATTGCTCTGACACACAGCTTGTTGTTCAGCACACATTTTTTATACCTCCTAAGAAGAGCAGTGTGTGTACTAACAACCACCACATTGACCGTTTGGGATTTCAGTGTTTTGGTGCATATTTCAGGTTTTTTATATGCAGCTTGGCAGTAAAACTCCAGCTCATCTTTGGCCTAACAGCCCAAAATGTTACTCTGCAAAGTAATTCTTTCTTATTCATTTGGTTTATTTAATTTCAATAATAATAAAATAATTCGAAAAGTGGTACAGTCCCATTTGTATAACATTGTACTGAATAGAAAATGTGGGGTTTGATAAACAAGGCTTAAGGAGCAATTCTGCTAATGAGCTTTACCTTAGTCTCTGAACAAACCACTTTAAACTCATTTTTTCCCTCTGGAATGGAACTCGTAAGACATTATTGTAAGAGATTGGATTATTATTTATTTATTTATTTAAATTTTGGTGATCTAAGAAGTTTTGTATTAAAACTTCTCCATATTTATGGTAGTATTATATCTCTCCTAAGGTAGTTGATGAATACATATCAGTATATATAGTCATTATAGTGATTCTTGACATATTTTTTAGTCAACTAGTTGGTCATTAGTAAGTTGTTTGTGAAACAACCATAGTTATCTAAAGCATTTGAGCATGCCACAGGCAGCTTGGCCTCAGCAAAGCAGTCTGGTTATGCCAAATATGCTGGAGAGCTGAAGAAAAATGGTTTAGAGTTCAGGTCAAAGTCTGAATTTGTTCTCCAGTGACCATGTTCTCTCTTTCAGTTCTTCAGTAGTGCTGTAATTTCCTCTGAAAACCAAGTTACTGTAGGCTATGTGCTTCTCCTTCCGCAGGATACGAAAAAGCCTGATATTCTTCCTTTTTATCTATGTAGAGGTCTGGAAGCAGGGATTTCCCCCCCCCCTCTGTTTTTCCCCTTGGAGTATGGTCCAACAGCATCTCTAATCTGTGAATCTTAAATTTCAGGAGGATAGGAAGAGAATTTATTGTTAACTACTAGCTAGACTTTTTAAAGATACAAACAATTTTGAGACATGGACTCATCAGACTGTTATTTCTTCCCCTGCCTTCCCTGAGGTGCTCTGCAAAATCATTCATCAAGCTCATCTGGGCTGAGAACTGCAGTGCAAGAAAAAAAGCCCTGGCCCCGGTGAAGGAGGAAATAGCTTTGGCAAGGTGAATTTCTTGTAGCATATCAAGTAAAATGGCTTGTTTGGTATTTTCTTTGCCAGAAAATGGTAGATTTTCTTTTCTAGTTTGACTAAAGGACAGGCCTTTGGTCCGTATTTGTGTGGTGGAACTATCCTATTTTGTTTTTCCAGAGGGAGAGAGTTACTTTTAATTAGAGGAAAACGAGATCATCTGGATTGATTCTCAAGCTGAGCATGCTTAAATGCATTAGATAGTCATCCCATTGTTTCATTATTTTGCCTTTTTTCAAAATATGTCAACTCTGAAAAATTTCTTTTTATGTAAAGATTTTTTTCCTATGAGTTACATGACTTCATTTTCCTATCTGTAATGGATTTCATATCGGTACATATTGAGGTCACCTTACTTAAATCTGGTAGAGAAACTAACCTTTAATATGGACAGGACAGTAATTTAAATTTATACCACTTCTGTTAGTGTAAAATCCCAGTGTAGATAGATAAATACAAGTATTTTATGAAGATTTCAAATACCCCTCCTTTGTAACAGGGAGTTTTATTAACAATTAAACTATCATCATTGCCAACCCTCATGCATCCAAAAAGTAAATGATGGCTGATGCAGTTATAGTATGCATAAAAGGCCTGCATTTAGTTTTGTTTTAAATTACAGAAAAGATCACAAAATCGAATGGCTGAGTGCTCAATGCCATTTCTGTCTCTTGAATCCTCTAGCACACTGACCTTTTCTTTGAGGTCTTAAAATACAAAATTTTGGAATATAGAGTATTAAAGATGCTAGTTAATAGTTGTAGTGTCTTTAATTAATGTCACCTCCTTGCTTGAGTCAGTTTGGAACTCTGAGAAATTCCTCAGGGTTAATCCTGGGATGACTGGGGTGCCTAGACATTGTCCTCTTGTTCTCCTTGTATTCTTCTGCTCCTTTGTCCTCATTTCATTTTATTGCATGATTTAGATCCATTGTCTCTACAAAATATGGTTCCTTATAACATGAGACTTCTGGGTCAGTACTGTTCTCAGCTCTGTTCCTGACCATTGTGAAGTTTCATGGAATAGGAACTTTGTGGCAGTAATGTTTTACGGTGTTCACACATGTACAGTGCAAAAGTGTGATCGGGCTCTGATTGAACAGAACGGTAACTAGATTAGATGTTAAGGGTATTGTGATCTCCTTTTTCTCTTTTTTTTCCCTAACCTGGATCAGTTTAGTTGTCTGATTTGTACCATACCCTTCCCAAAAATCATTTTAGCATGAGGAAGTGTGTGGCAGAACTGATGGCCTGGGGGTGCTAGGTGCAGAAATTGCTTAAAACAGTGATTTCACCAGAGCCACTGTGTCGTGAAACATTGCCCTGAAGTAATCTCTGGCAGTTATCTCCTTTGACAATGGGATTTCCATTGAAATAAAATATAATCTATGTTTATCAGTCTTTCATTATTACCTTTCTATCAGATGAAAAGGTCATGCACAGAAGTGTGCCAACGCAGCTCAGGAAGTAGAAAACTTTTATTCTCAACTAGTCTGTGTTCTTGCAGTATCTTTAGCAGAGTTGCAACATTAAACGAAGTCAAGTTGTACAAAGACTGGGAAATGAGAGGACATATCCAAAATAATGTGTATGTTGGTGTTTTTTATTTGTTTATCTATTTATAGAGAACACCTATGACATTGAGAGCACCTATTTGTTGAGAGCACCTATTTGTTGAGAGCACCATTGCAGTGAGGTTGTGAGTTCTGGTTTGAGTCTTTTTAGAGGTTCTGCAGTATCAACACTGGTTTTAAGGGCTGAATCTGGTTTACAGGACAGCTTTGTCTGTAGTATTGTCTTGTAGTATTATCTTTTTGTTGTGGGAGAAGTGTAAAGGCTGTACATGTAGCACACTGGCTGCACGGAGGCAGCTCCTGAGAGATGTGAGATAGTATCACCATCAGAGAGATGAGCGATTGGGAAGCATATTTCTTTCTGATTTTGTCTGTTGACTAGTACTGAGAGAGGGCTGTGCTGAGTTTCTGTAGTGCTACCCTGAAAATATTTTACATTTTACTTAACCGAAAACAGTAAGTTTTCAGTTTGATCCTGTGGCACCTCAAACAAAGGCAATGGTGAGAATTTCTTCATACTGTAATCTGTCAGGGTATATAGGAGAAGTGTGAGTATGGGAGTTAAGCATACTCTCATACTTTTCATTGATGGCTCACTTTAGTATTCAGCCAGATGGTGGAGCACTCACACACTCAAGACTAGGTTCATCAAAGCTGATTGGATTACCAAAATCTGCAAATATGTCCTAGGCAGAATGAGTCCGTACTCTAGACTAAACAGAGTAAATGGTGAAGCCAAAGAACACTTTAACAGCTGCTCAATCTCATCTCTCAGGTTCATTGAACTGAGTCACTGTGCTATCCTTTGCGGAGGAAAAGTTAATTTTTTGTAACATAGCAAGTGAAGTGGGTGTATCAGGCAGTGATGCTGAGCAGTAGAGAGTCATGCACTGGTACACATTTGCATCAGAGTTTCAGAACTAAGAAACAAAACTGAAGCACTGCCTGCCAAAAGTGAGTTGGTTAGTACCCGTGCTGACATGGTGTTGGATAGCTTTCAGAGACTGCATAGTTTTCAATTCTGTTTTTCTTTCACCTGCTGTCATTACAAAAGCCCTGCAATTGATCAGCAAATGAACTGTTGAACAAATGATATAAATAAGTTTGCCTCAACATTACCACATAGCCATTGATATTAAAAAAATAAAATCAATGTGCAAAGTAGATCAAGCTCATAAATTATGGGTATATAGGAACCATTTATCCCACCAGGAAACAGGAGACAGGGCAGTTTTGCGGTCGACTTAGCAAAATGGGGTAACTTGATCAAGATATTCTATTAATAAGTGAAGTTTTTAGAGGATAATTATTGCAAATGATATGCATGAATTTATGACATATTTTGAAAAAAGATTACTATTTCTTTGAAATGACAGGAAAAATATAAATACCTTGTAGAAACCATCATAAAGGACTTATGCAAAACCTGTTCCACTTCGAAAGTACTAACCTGTAGCATTTAAATGAACTTTTCCATTCTCAAACTACTTAAAAACATTATCTAATTAGATTTCTGAATATCTTTGTGAGAGATAGTAGCTCTGTATGGTAGAAAAACTGTATTAGATGTTGAGCTCTCTTCGTTACTTTTTTTTGAGTGTGCAACTGAGCTTTCAGAGGTTTATTGGGGAAACCTGTTGTTCCTCTGTTCACGAAACTGTTTCTCCCTCAAGAACAAAGTGATCACCTGATGGAATGCGAATGCTAGAGACTGGAGCAGCACTCTGCTTTATCAAGTAGTACTCTTTTCAACAAAAAGGAAAAGTGGTTTTCTTCATAGCTATGATTATAACCTTTCAAATGTGAGTAATATAACTGGTGCTGTGCTGTTTCTTCACACTTATCCAACAAAGGTAGTTTGGAATATTTGGATATTGGATACTTGTTTACCTCTGTTGCAAGTATCAGTCTTTATTTTTTTTTTTTTTCCTCCAGTAGGATGAATTTCTATTTACAAACCTTGGTCTTAATGTTTCAGCTTATGTCTCATGAAGTAGATCACGCTCAGAAGTCCTCAAAAGACTTAAAGGAATGACAGATTTTCCAGCTTTTTTTTTTTTTAAATCATTTTATTTTAAGCAGTCAGATACTTTGTATGCTCCCAGATGTGTGTTATGAAGGTCGACCCTTTAACAGAAGTTAAGAATATAGATCAAAATATAAAATGCATAGACAAATATCAGTCTTCTCACAAAGTTTAGACTGTAAGTAATGTAGTTTACTTGGCCCTTGTTTTGTGAGGATACTAATTATGTGGGGATATATTCCTTACATTTCTCTTCTGTATTGCAAGAACAGAATCATAGAATCACAGAATATGCTGAGTTGGAGGGGACCCACACGAATCTTTGAGTCCAATCTTAGCCCTGCACAGGACCATCCCCAACAGTCACACCATGTGCCTGAGAGTACTGTATTGTGCCTGAGGATTGTAATGAGAGGGAATGCAAACTGGAACTGCTGTTTCTAATTTCACAAGCTAAAGAGTAGTAAATAATGCACAAATATCTGTAAAGCTCCACAGAGGTTTTCTTGGCCTGATGTGCATTTTTCTGTGAACTAAAGCTTCTAGTTTGGAACTGCTGACAAGTTGATTACAAATGACTTGGCTGTTTCCTAAATACTTCAGTCTTTGTTCAAGTAGTTTATTTCACTCCAATAATAATCTAGTCCGCACTCTTTAATAATTCATCTATTTATGGTTTAACTTTTGTTTTGTAAGTCTAATAACTTGATGTGAGAACAGTATTAAAAAAAATTCAGTAATTTGTTCCTGTGAATTGTGAATATCACAGATCAATTTTTTTAGGTCCTACATTTTACTTCATTAGTTTTCAAGTACGTTTTCTTCTACTAAAGTTTGCAAAAGACAGTGTTTATGGCATAACATACTAGGAAAGGCAGCATTTTCCTTTTCTATATTATTTTTAAAAGTTCACCAGGTTATATTTTAATGATTTAATAGTCAATTTTTGTTGGATTTTTTTCTCTCCATGTTTCAGCAGAGGTGTTTGGACACAGATATGTTAATAGGTTGTGAGTTTCCAAATAGATTTTATTATTATCAATTTTTTCATGTATTATATAGGGGTGACAGGTAGGAAGGAGAATCCTGCTTAAATACTTTGAGTTATCTCTGTTAATAATTTGTGGTTTTATTTTTTTTTTTATTTAAAGCAAACTTTTGGATCAAGTAATCCACATATATGCTTTTAACCCACCTGAGTGCTCTTCTCTGACACTTTGTTGCTTTGTAATTTCCATTTCACTGAATAGCATAGCATGATTCTTGATTCAATAGAAAGGGAAAGTTTTATTTAAATGAAGATATTTGCACTCATTCATTTCCATTTCACATTTGTTTTCATAATTCAATTGCAAGCTGAAAGTTTACCTGTTCTCTTTAGTAAAATGTGCATCTTAAATCCAGGCAGATTAGACTGGACAACGTTGTTCTTCTTTGCTGTTGTTTGCCTTGCTCTCTTCCTGAATGAAGGTGCTTAGAGAAGGTTTAATATACCAACCTGGTATTTTTCAGTCTTGGTAAATCTTAATCCTCAGTTTCAATTAGATAGTTGAGAAATTAGGCATGTTAAACTTGAGGCTGAAATTTCTCATGTTCATTTTCATTTTGAAAGCACTTAAATGCCTGGTGGCATAAATACAATATTTAAAGTTTAATAGAAATCTAGTTTGATATGGCCAAAATTATAAAACCTAAACAATTGTTTATTTTCCTACTTAGCTATAAATAATATTTCTTTCTATTTATTTTTAAAAAACCCTCCAACAAACAGCAGAACAAAACCCCTTTAAAAAGTTTCATTTTCCTGCTAAGAAAGGTAACTAGTGTAGAAATTCTCAAGCATTGGGAGATTTTTCAGTTTATAAATGACTTATGATAGAGGTGATGAAATGGATTTAATTTTTAATATACCCATTTATACTGAGTATGATATATAGAAAATTAAGCAATTAAATAAAGTTTAAATGGATTGACTGTTTTGTAGGTGAAATGTGAATGTTACATTTGTTCCCATGCTATGATGGAGTATTATTTCTAAAATTGGTCTCTTTTTTTGTTCACAGGGAATTAAGCAGCAGGCAGAAAGTAAATATTGCAAAGCTCTTTCATTCACAGCTTGCTTTTCTCTTTTGCTGAATAAGGTCTTCTATAGGTGAAAATTTGAATTTTTAATTAAAGATTAAATTGCTGTGTGTATATATAATTGTATATTTTCATTTCCCCCCATGTACAAAATGGAAAATAGTGGACTGCTGAACTTTAGTTGGAGTTGTAGGTATGTTTTTAACAGGGATGTGGCTTCACTTAGGTATAACTTTGTTTCTGTTTCTGAATGTGCCCGTAGTTGAACTGATGTTGTTACAGTTTTGCAGGAAAAATTTTGTTTGAGATGTGGCAGTTAATGATTGAAATTCTTTGTTTTTCCTGTGGTTAGTTGCACTACTTAAGACAAAGCAGGAGTGAAGTTCTTGAGTATCTCTTGTAGCCTCTTTTCCATGTATGCGTACCATCCTCTTTTACCCTCCCTCATATACCAAAAACCAAGAGGATGTGGTTGCTGCAGATATTAGCTGTTCATAACTTCTAGGGCTTATGAATATGATCTCTACTCATAAGAATTTATTCTGCAATATGTTCTGTATAGCTTCATCTCCAGTCAGAACTAGGTCATTCATCTAACTAATTCTGTATTTAAATAGATGGGAAGATTTATACTAAGCTTTTACAGTTCAGATAAGTAAAAAGACCTGTTTTTCATGTCTCTATTAGTGATAAATTGTGAGATTATCATGTTTTATGTTTGCTATTTTCTACTACTATCACTTCTTCTAATGCATCACATAAGGTTAATCATTCACAGTTTTAGAATTTTAGAGAAAAGTCTAAATGGAATACATTTAAAATGAAATAATGCCAATTAATTATTGATTGATATTAAAAACTTGACACATTATTTTGCAAAACATAACTTAAAGTATTGCCGTAAAAGTTATATTAACTCAGATAAATATTAGAGCTCACGGTATGAAATGAAATGTAGAGGAGAAAATATTACAATTAACAGTGGTAACAGTGTGTTTCCAGTC
Organism: Lepidothrix coronata; assembly: GCF_001604755.1. Classification (NCBI taxonomy): domain Eukaryota; kingdom Metazoa; phylum Chordata; class Aves; order Passeriformes; family Pipridae; genus Lepidothrix; species Lepidothrix coronata. The sequence goes on from NW_016690189.1 coordinate 3,696,420, forward strand.
TAACAGATGAAAAGATGAACTGAATCATTCTTCTGTGGATCCTTTCAGTTACTGAGCTTCAGAATGTTTGGGAGTAAACAACTATATAGCAGGAAATTTTTATCAGTAGTCCAAACGGTCTTTTGATATAAAACTCTGTTATGGGAGATCAGAGTGAAAACAAAAGTACCTACGGATTATATGGAACATACAGTTATGTCAAGTTGGATGACCATGTGCTGCAGAAGCAATATCAGGATATGTTTTCACAAATTAATTTAAAAACCATATAAAAATCTCTGTTTTTCTTATAAGCATTAATGCTTACAGACTGGCTAGTCACCTTAATTGGTGCTTCCAAAACGTTTTCTGCATGTAAAAAGGAAGAGTAGCAGTAATGGGGAAATAAATGCAGAATTCTGAACATATGATAGCAAAGAGTGTAAAAGTTGAGTGACTTTGAGAATAGTTTTAGCAGCTTTACTTCAAAGTGATGAAACATTTTTGTGACTTTTGTTAATTTATTGATAAATAATGTTTGAATTATTTCTCATCTTATCAAGTACTAGGTTAACTGAAGTGACTCACAGAAATGTTTTCTTTTCTCATGGAAATATTGCATTTATTTTTTTCCTTTGGCTTTGCAGAATATGTTGTGCACAGTTGGATGACATGATTTTTATGAATACTAAATTGATTTAATATATTTTTCCCAGCAACGATTAGTTTATTCTGCTCAGAGGAAATTCTGTTCCATCCTTACGATAGGATGATTCTGCAGCAAACCACAGTAGCTTGAAAGCAATGCACTTTCTGAGGAAAAAACACACATCACAATTATCAACCTATTTAGCAATGTTAGATCAAAACTACACTGAAATTTTGCATTGAGCAAGATTGATGCAAATTCTTGTAAAAACAGGGCTTGACTAGAGCATCAGCATTAACTGCTACTTGAGCTGATGTTTGTGGTTAGTATGTCTGGAGGGAAGAATATTTTGACATATATTTGTGTTTGGTGGAAAGAGCATGCATAATCTTTCCATTGTTTTTTCTCATTAAAAAATACATGTGTGAAAGTAGAACTTTTTATGAAACAACTTTGATGTATTTATAAGCATAATGTGGTTTGGTTTTTTTTCCCATGTACACACACATACACTATAACTACAATGCCAGTTAAACTAGCTTTCTAAATTCTTAGTAGCATGGGCTGTGTTTTCAATAAAATGTTAGTTCCAATTCCTTTTTTAAGTAGTTTTTGTGCTACTCAACAAAACTGCAAAGGGAACATGTGGAGCCTTAAATATTTTTTTACCTGAAGTCCTTTATAGATGGGCTATAAAAGCACACTGTGTAACATAATAAATTGTATGGAAAGGAACCACATGTTTTCCTGGTAGAAAAAATGCATTTTAGTGATCTGTGTAGTATGTTTATATTCATATGGCATATTTTTAATCCTGGTTACTTACCTAACCGTTCTTTCAATTCTTTGATCATATGTCAAATTTCCATACTTCAGTGAGGGCTACATCTTCTCTGGGAAATTTCTTGCTGTTTAGGGTCAATAGGCTTAAAAAAATGCTAAAACTAGGAAGATGCCCCAGATCCACATTTCAGTATGTGGATTTTTATTTAGAGGTGATATAAAATAAAATGGTCCCTTGCCTTTGCTACAGTAATTTCTAAAGCATGGAGACATATATTTTTTTAAAATTTCCTTTTCCCACCTGAATGCATGTAAATCACCTCTATGAAATGTGAGTCTCACAATAAGAGATCCAGAGATCCAGAAAACTGGGGGAAAAAAAATAACCAACCTCCCCTCCTGTTCCATAAAAATAGTTTCTTTGTGAGGTTTGTCTCCCTGAGGAACTTCTTGATACTTGGATACTCTGTCATGTGTAATTGGATTGTAGCTGTTTCTGAATACTGTTTTCTCCTCTTGACAGCATGGGGTAACCTTGGAAATGTTCTCAAGAGCCAGAGCAAGATTTCTGAAGCTGAAAGCGCCTACAGAAATGCCTTGTACTACCGCAGCAACATGGCGGATATGCTCTATAATTTGTGAGTATGTGTGGCTTTCCTGAAGTTGAATTGTCTTTGAAACCTGTTGTGAATGGAGCTATTGATTTACTTCCTGGAAAGGGAGACGATGTTATTTGTTGCTTTCTAGCAGTCATTTAATTAATTGTGCTCCTTAAACTATGGAGTTGACAAGGTTTTTTCTTGGTCAACATTATTGTAGTATTCATGTAATGGGTATGGAGAAGGTAAACTTAAAATCTGCTTTAAAAGAATTAAAAAAAACCCCACACTAAATAAAGTACCAATAGATGAGTTGTCAGCTGTGACCTTCAATCTGTTTCTAACTCCACTAAGTTGTAGAGGTGTTATTTAGACTTCTCTTTTAAGTCTGAATAACACTTGGTGGGAGAGGCGTATGTAAGCACTTCCAAGCAAAGACCAATACCCCTCTGTAATGTTAAAACAGCAAATTAGTTTTCTCCTGTGACTGACTTCAGAGCAGCATAGGTTAAACAAAGTTTAATTACTAGAACCCTGTTGTAAGTGTGTAAGAGGATAAATAACATGAGCATCAAAATAATTATACAGCAGGGAGAAAGATTTCCTAACTCATTAATGTACCAGATCATAAACATAGAAGCAATTGTCATGCTAAGGTTCTCACTGAGGTGAGATCATGCTGCGTGCCCCAACAAGGAGGGGACTGATTCTCTGGCCGAATATCCCACCTGCTTCCTGCTCAGCTCTACTTGTCGTTCTGGTGCTTACCCTTCCTTCCCCTCCTGCCATGACTCAGCCAGCCCAAGCCCCTAGAGTGGGGCTCTGCTGCAAGACAGGCTCTTCACCTCCACTAGCCAAATGCTCTTGGTTCATGATGGTGTGCAGGACAAAATCCAGGTGGCTGCCATTCCATAGGTAGTAGTATGAAAACGATGTCCTGAGTACGGTACAAAAATGTGAATGTTAGATAATCAAAACGTGCAAAACTAAATTCAAGTAGTAAAGCTCTTCAAATAAATAAACAAGAAAATAATGTTCTGCCTGTAAGTCCAGTTTAAAATGGCCACTTATCTAACAATGAAGTTTACATAGTTTTCTTATCTCTGTTAGGCAGTGAAGAGTATGCAAAGCATATTTTTAAGAAGAAACTCTTTTTCATTACATTTATAAAATAACTTCTGAACACAGCAGAAAATTGGAGGAAATAAAGTGACAAGATTGATACTTGTACATTTCTCATATGCCATTCATTTTGGAGATGAAAATTATAACTATTAAAATCTTTTGAATACCTATACAGTACTTTTGTCTCTTACTCACTGTGTCATAGAGGGAAACTGAAGTTAATACCAGGGTAAGAAGAGGAAAGGGGGTTGGACAGTAAAGACAGGGATATAAAAAAATCACATTTCAGTTGTTTTGCCATTCTCAGAATAAGCTCCTAGTCTTCCAGGTTTCCACTGATATACAAAATATATGCTTATAAACCTTCATCTCTACTGAATAGAATTTTTTTTTAAATTCTACTGAATTTGTGTGGAAGGAATTTAACTAAAATGCTGATTGGAATATATAGGACATAAAGTCACCTTAAATATACCTGTGAAAGTAAAGGAAATTTAATTCTTAACCTTTCTACTACTATATTGAATGCCATAGAATCCTTTATTTTTTAAAAAATCTTCACAAAGCCATTAGTTATTCCACAGTAGTTTAAAAATCTTGCATAATTTTTTTGGTTTTGTAGTCTTTCTCAGTGTTAGGTGCTTCAAGATCCACCAGGTAAACTAGGTGGTAAATGGAGTGTTCTTTGGTATTATAAGACCACAGATGAGTCAGTTCTTTTAAGCACAAATGCTCAAGAGCTCCTTTGCAATTGAAGTCCATCCTTGACATGTAGTTCTGTGAGTGCATTTTACAAAAGACCTCTCTAATGCAAAAATGTGTCTTACATGTGCTTACAGGAGGTCTGTTAGTTTTGCTGTTTCTGGTTTTCAGTATGTGCCTTTGAAACTGAAACAGTCATTCAATAGAAGTCTGGACAAAAAGCATCCTTACAGTAATTTAGAAGCAATGTATGTGTCTCACATGTTTGTTATTGTTTCTAAACACTTACGCCTCAGTATTTGATACAAATTACTTGGCATATGCAGTCCAGTGTTCACGCACAGCAGCAACAAATCAAAGTGCTCTCTGATTGAGGAACAAATTTTTAACTCAGTTTTAATGGATAACAATCAAAGAGAGAAACTATATAAACTGAAGAGTTTGTTCTCTTTCCTTCTTTTTCAATAAATGGAAATGTGATATTGGCTTAGAAGTTGGCTATGAATACATTAAGATCTAAAGAATTTAACAGATTAGATGAATGGCTGATTTCAGTGGTATATTATTTTCTGACTGTTATAGCTTATGGTTCTGAGTTACAGCTGCTTTTGCCGTTTAGAACAATTTAAAATGCATTAATTTAGATTACATAGTTACATAATCTCCATTTGAAGGTTTGCCTGATTCCTCACGTTATTTTCTGGTGTTCAAGTATGTCAACTCTGTAATATTAAATTCCTAAACTTTTAGAGACCAGCAGAATTTTTTTATTATTATTTGGATTTCTTTAAGAAAAAAGAAAAAGGAAAGTGAAGAAATTGCAAAACTTGAGTTTAGGCTAAGGACTTGAATTATTGTTTGGAAGCTTATTTTCTGGAAGTCGCATGAAAAACTCAAAGGGTAGCTACTGTCAACTCTGAAAGCATTTGAGAATTTGAAAGCAGTTTCAGTGCAGAAGGGGTTTCATTGTTGTTTTATACTTTAAATGGAGAATGTATTACAATATGCCTTTAATGAGGTAGCTTCAAGAATACATTTAAAGTATCCTCCTATAAATAACTTCTCTGACATCTTTAGACTGCACTGCAGGTAATTTTTACTAACAAATTTCCAAGCCAACTTCTTAAATCTATGTAGCACTGCTGATTCCAGCTAGATTTCAGAGGGCAGTAAATCAGCATGAACTGAGTTATCTTTCTATGGGTTTTTTTTGTTTGGTTTTGTTTGTTTGTTTGTTTTTTAAGTCAGAAAGCTGTGTATTTCAATACTGTGAAGTACCAAGGACAGAGCTGTTGAAAAATGATAGTTTATTCTTCCAAACAAGGGAATGTTCAGTAGATTAAAAACAAAATAGTTTAGTTTGTTTTGACTTTCAGTCTTTGTTGCCCTATGATTGTTACCTTAAACTCATGGGGTTATTTGTATTGTCTCAAATTGCTTCTAATTCATGTCTAAAGTAAAATTGCTTAACAGGTAAAGGAGAGTTTTGCATACATTATTTCGCTTGTATTTAGTTCTGGCTGTGCTTAGAGTATTCTTTTGTCATCCATATTAATATTTTACATTACCTTGAGTTTCTCAGCTGATTATAAGGATGTCCTCAATCTGACATAAATATTGAATATTCCTTTAAAATTTTACTAAGTACTTGAAATGTTGTATTTTTGGAGTATACAGTGCCCTATAAAGGATGAATTTCTACCAAACAGCCATCCCCTTGCTTCTCTTCTGAAATATCTCATTTAGCCTTTAGTGATACAGGGCTGTGTATACAAGTTTATTATTGAAATAATTTAATTTCTTTGAATAAGGTTATATTATGAATTTTCATAAACTTTACATGGGAAAACTTAGGATATTATATTAATAAATGTGGATGTTTTTATGTTTCTGTTAGGTAAAGTCTCCAATAGTGGCTGAAATTTTTATCCTATAAAGTCTAGGATTGCAGAAGTGGTTTACATGCAAACTTTAACTCTTCATCCTTGGGTAAAAATCAATATGAGCAAAGTTCTTCCTTGTCTACTGTTGTTAGCCTATTTAACACCTGAAAATGTGTTCCCTGCCTTTTAAGGGTTCTGGCATAAAAATCTCCTTATCGGATACAAAAAGCACTAAAAGCAGGCTGACCTACAAACCTGTGTTGAACTGTTGTTGAACCTGCCCTGGACAAAATTCCTGCAGCAACTATGCAGTAGAAAACAAGTCAAGGTTATGGTTCCTCTTCCTTGATAGCCCAGAAGTTTTTATCATTCAGGATATGGAGTTAAAAAGCAAAGAGGATGTGTCATCTGGTATCTGCCCAAGTACTTGGTTATTGTTTTTCTCAGCTGTGAATGCAAACTTGTTGCAAACCTGCCTGGAATTAATCTCTGCTTTGCCAGCTAGCTCTTTCTCTTTCAAAGACAGAGGCTAAAATTTGTATTCTGCTATAACCATACCTTGATAAAATATTGCTGTGTTGCGAGTGACTGGTGCTGTCCTGCAGTGCAGAACTCTGCTCTGGGACACTTTGCAGGGCCTATATGAAGTACAGGTATTTTTCAAAGTAATACTGAGAGGCATTCTGTGACCTAGCTATTCAATTACATGTCTCAGTATTTGAAATTGTGGTCATTTATATTCCTTACATAAACTTTCACCATTTTATGAAATTAGGAAAATAATTGTTTGAGTCTGCCATTCAATTTCAAAGAAGGCCCCTCTTGTAAGAGGTTCTGTCCAGCTCTCTATCTGTGGTGACTACTGGGGCACATGAGGGGGAATAGAAATCTGGTTTGAGGACTGCAGACATGGCACAGCCCTGCCCATTGTCCAGAGGAGTGACAAGAACAGGAGTAGTGCTATTCCTTATACCCACGCCAGTCCTCCCTCTGTCAAGGAAACAGGAGTTGTGAGAGTGGATTTGGTGCTGCATGTGTAGTAATCCCAGTCAAACTGCACCAGTAACAGAAAAAAGGGCGATATTTGCTGACCAATTTACTTACATTTGGGAAGCTCTTCTCTAGATCTAGGAGAATGTGGCAGTTTTACTGTGCTGTCTGAAAGACTAGAGATTGTTTTGGGGTGATGGTTTTGTTTTGATTTTTTTTTTTTAAACTAATGGGACTATAGATTACTGTGCTTAGTGAATTCCACAAAGGGAATGATCATTCTTTGTATGTTTGGGCTCTTATTGAATAAAAAAGTAGGATTTATGGTTGCATCCATACCCATTAGTTTTGCAAATGACAGGGAAAGAATTGCCTTAGGCAAAGCACATCCTCTCTTGCTACGTGGCTGGAGACACTTCTGTGTAGGGAATAAAAGAGGATTATCCTCCATTTCTTTCTTTATTTGTCAGTGCAGCGTTTAGGTAAATATAGTTCTTGGTAGATAGTGCCACCTGAAATCAGTGGGAGGAACATAGCTTGAGGCATGGAAGAACTGCAGTCATGGGAAAATAATAGCTAACAGCCCATGTATTAGTTGCTATAAGCCAGTAAACAAAATCGATTAACCTATTTTAGTATTGTACCTGGCTATATTTTGTAAGTATTTCACTAAAAATGTGTTTACTTTAACCGTTACAGTACATTTATGCCAGCTTTAGTCACTAAGGAGTTTGCTTTATAAGTAGACCAGCTGGCTTTAATAGGGACTACCAACAGAAAGAAATTAATATGTAGCTTGAGAAAAAGGATAGATGATCTACCACCTGTGACTGCCTTCCCGTTCTCAAAAACATTTTTGTGCCATTAGTATTTAATGACTTTGGGTCAAAACCAAAGCAGAGGAAGAAGACAGGAAGATCTTTCATTGTTGGTCAAGCAAGGTACGTACAAGTCATCAGCTTAAAGAATTCAGGAAGGTTACAAAGAATTCAGTTGGAGGAAATGTTTTCCTGCACATATTAAATGAGCAATTATATCTATAGAGGTGATGTGCATCATTTCTAGATAGTCAGAACATTTTTTTCTTATTTTTATTTGTCTTCCTATTAGGAAAACAGGATTCTGAACCATTTCCAAAGTCACTTGGTGAAGTTTGCCACTCTTGAAAGTAGTTAGCACATATCCTCCATTTCATAAATGATTAACACTCCATTGTAAAAGTAGCTAAAAGTAATGCAGGCAAAAAAAAAATCTTTTTGTAACATTCCAGAATCTTGCTACTTATGATAGTTAGATCTTCTCTCCTAATTAATCCTAAATAAATTCATGGACAGTTTATAACTGTCTACTGGGTGTCCTATGGTTTAAGTAGCTTTTTCATTACCAAGTACTTTCAGCCTCATGATACAACAATGAGATAAGAAAACCAAGAGTAACAGCAACAGTACCAATGACAGAGGGTACAGGAAAGGAACAATTCACATGGAAACCCCCCAGTAACGGGCAATACCCGATGGCTCCTTCTGCCACGCTGCCCCCACTGCTCCCTCCGGCTCAGAACCAGCATTACCCAACTGCTCTCTTCAGCTGGGAACTGGGGCCACCCCACTGTTCCTTCTGCCACACTTGAAAGGAAGCCCTTCTCCCTGGAAGAGACTCCTTTCCCCCCACCTCCAGCAATGATGTGAGCTGAAATAACTTTCAGGTCCTAGACATGCCCTCTCCTGGCTACTGCAAAAATTACCCCTGTCCTGGCCAGAACCAGGACAGAGCCCATCTTTTCGCTTTCTGTTCATCTTGACAACCGTGAACAATTTTTAGAGCCAACTGCTTTCAGAAGCAACCCTGGGACTTGTACATGAACTCAGTGTTGCTGGAGCAGCCAGCAGAGAGCCTTGGGAATGAGTACCCTGCTGTGCTCTCAGGGCCCTTACCCTGGGATCCTTCACCAGCCCCGATGTCTTCACTGATTAGGTCCACTGATTTAGCAATGCAGTATCAAGGTTGAACTGTGCTGTTCCTCAGAACCTTGTGTCTGCCTCTCAGATGTAACGCCTAGCTGAAAATCATCTAATGGCTTAGATGCTGTGAAATACAGCAATGGAAAGGAGAATATAGGACCTGATTTGCAGTTTTGCTTGAACTGATTTTGAAATAAACAATAGTTTGTATTTGTTCCTAGAACTTACTTTATATTTTGCTCAAAACCTAAATATTTATAAGAAGCTGGTAGGGTTTTCCTTGTAGAAACTGGAGGCAGAGGCAAATATTACTCATTTATATTCCTCCTGTGTGGTGAATGAGACGGTAGACCTGTGGAAGTAATAGTGGGAAATAATGTATTTGGAGACTAGGATTATCATACTCTAAAATGAAAAGTGGAACATTTCACAGGCAGTATTAATTTTGGCAGTAACTAAATTTGAACTGTTTGGTTTTTCCATTTTGTCGGTAACTAGATAGAGATTAGTGAGTATATTTATATGCCTACATTTTATTTGAGCTTAAAGCTAGAGAGGGTGTGATTTTTTCACCTAGGAAGTGATGTATAACTGTGCCTTAAGCTCTTCTAATATTCTTTGTAAATTAAGGAGTCTTTTGCGAGTTTAATGCAATGTTCGTCATCTTAACTTCTTATCTGTTTAAATAACTATCCCTTCATGAGTGAACATCCAAGTAATTTATCTCTCAGAAGCATACTTGTCAAAGTGTTAACTATATTCAACTAAAAGTGGGGGTTTATAAAAACTTTTTCTTGACTTTGTTTAATCAGAAACTAGAACTGGAGACTCATAAATGTAGTAATTTTTTTACTACCAGAAACCACAGTGAAAACTAGCAAACAATCAGGACCAATTTCACAAGGACAAGAGACAGTTTCATGCCTGGTTAAGATTTTTTAGATTATATCCCTCTTCTTTTTCTCTTTCTTCTACCAAACCTCATAACAATATAAATAAAAAACTAATTATTTGCTGAAATTCAGCACGCAGTCTTGCGTCTCAGCAGGTTGGGTTATATATATGCAAGAGAGAGTGAGAGAGACTGATAGGCAGACTGACTGTTAATGGAAACAGATAAAAGAGAAAAGGTCTTTTGGAAGAGAAGTAGAAAAAAACCCACCCTGAAGTATCAAGTAATTAATCAAGAGCGTCAGTATTAGAGCATGCAGTGAACACAGAAGATTAATTTGTAATAATTGCAAATAAGTTATTTTAATCCCAAACCCACAAATGTTGTACGCTTACCAAAGTAATTTGTGTTGTTGAAGTTGACCAAATATTGTTACTTTTCTTAGTATGTTAAATTATTTATTCCAAAACTAAAATAAGAATGGAATTTCTTTGATAAATGGTTCTAAAAATGTGTGGTTTTGCTTTTTAAAAAATTAAGAAGCAGCTTAAATGTCAGACCAGACACCTCATTTATTTTTTCTATTAATTGTAGTGCTGTCAATAGAAAACAGGATCAAAATATCATAATTAATTTTCCTTGAAGTAATGACAGTCTATAAAAATTTTTACTGTAAACAAGATTCAGGTTCTAGAAAATTTAGAACATGTTATTTCTATCCACATGATCATACCTCTTGCTATTTGCAAGATACTTAACAGTAGTTACAAAGCGTGGTGCCACGCCAAAAGGTATCCTGAATGTTACTCCATCATTGCTCACATTACTGCAAGTACTAACTAAATGTAGGTTCTGTTAATATTAAAAGTGATTTACTACCTAATCTGAAGTTAATTGGGAGAGAGTTTCAAAGTGAGGTCATGTGGTGCAGATAGGATAGATTACAAGAAAAAGAGGATATATTCCTCCATTCTGTGAAATCCTAACCCAAGGAAGCAAACAACATGGATGGTGATTATTTCTTTAGATAACTGCCCTTCTCTTTTCTTCCCCTGAAGTTTACTGGTCTAATTCTAATTACTGGTCATTTTCTGACATGTTGAAGGATAAAAAAATCTTTTCTGATTAGTGACTGGAGATGGAAGAGGTCTAAGCTCTTTGCGGTTCAAAAAGCTATCAGCAGATAAAAACATAGAGGAAGAAAATTTCTGGAGGTTAGAGAAACTACAAATAAATGTAATACTGCTCCCATCTAACAGAAATAGCCACATTTTCCTGGGTATTTTGAGTTCCTAAAATCATAGAATCAACCAGGTTGGAAAAGACCCAAGATCATCAAGTCCAACCCTTGATCCAACACTGCCATGGTTACTAGACCACGACACTAAGTGCCACATCTGGTCTCATCTTAAAAACCTCCAGGGATAGTGAATCCACCACCTCATTGGGCAGTCCATTCCAATGTCTGCCCACTGTCTCTGTAAAGAATTTCTTCCTAATGTCTAAACTAAATCTCCCCTGGCAGACCTTAAGACTGAGCCCTCTTGTCCTACTGCTGTTGCCTGGGAGAAGAGACCAACGCCCACCTGGCTACAACCTCCTTTCAGGGAGTTGTAGAGAGTGATGAGGTCTCCCTTGAGCCTCCTCTTCTCCAGGCTAAACAAGCCCAGCTCCCTCAGCCTCTTCTCATAGAACTTGTGCTCAAGTCCCTTCATCGGCCTCGTTGCTCCTCTCTGGACCTGCTCCAGCACCTCAATATCCTTCCTGAACTGAGGGACCCAGAGCTGGACACAGTACTCCAGGTGTGGCCTCACCAGGGGAAGAATCACTTCCCTGGACCTGCTGGCCACACTGTTCCTGATCCAGGCTAGGATGCCGTTGGCCTTCTTGGCCACCTGGGCACACTGCTGGCTCCTGTTCAGATTCCTGTCAGTCCAGATTCTCAGATCCCTTTCTGGCTGGCCGCTCTCCAGCCACTCAGTCCCCAGCCTGTAGTGCTGCATGGGGTTGTTGTTGAGTTATATGACAAGGGACATTTATCCCTGGATAATAAGGTCTGAGTCTCCACTCTGAAATTACTAGTTTTTAAGGATTTTTAAATCCTTCTGGTTTTAATATATTTGTATATGCTTTTTTCAGTTTTCTAAAACTTTGGGAACACTGTAATGCTTTGTGCCTTCATTTAAGCATATAATGTGCATTCATGTCAATGGTCTCCAGACCACTTATTTCTCAGAAATTTGTGGGTGGCTGGCTGGTGTAAATTGTAATTCACAAGGATGTTTGTCTTAAAAGCTAAATTAAAGTCCATGTGTTATGGAACTGAAAGTATTCAGTATAATTTTTAATACCTCTTCAGTTAGTAAAATTGCTAAGAACATAAATAATGCAGGAAAAGTGTAACTGTTGTAGGTGCTTAGCTATACAGGAAATAATCTAGTGCAATTGCTCAACAAGGGGACTGGTTTATGTGACACATATCAAGTGCTAGGTGGTTAACTTTATCATGCATTTGAAAAAGACCTGCTTATTTCCAGTCAAGAAAAGATGACAGGCTAAACTTGAATGACTTAAAAATACCTCCATCATACTCTAGCCGCTTTAAAAAATCTCACAAGCTAATGTTTTCTCAAATGAGAAAATGAATCTTCTGGTTTCCAATAAAGTCAAGACTTCTGCAGTTAAGATCTGCTTTTTAAAAGTCATATGAATGCGCCTGATGTCTTTGAATTCATATTTTTCACAAAATAATTTTTGCACTGAATTGTTATTAAGAGAGTGGTTAAATCTCTGAAATACCAGTCAGCATATTTTTCTTTGTTACTTGAGTTTTGTTTTCAATATTTGTTTTCAAGTTACTCTTTATAGTAACCTCACTCTCTTTTCTGGTTTTCTTTTTATTTTTTTTCCCTTATGCAGAGGATTACTCCTTCAGGAAAACAGCAGGTTTTCAGAGGCATTGCATTATTATAAACTGGCAATTGGAAGCAGACCCACACTAGCTTGTAAGTATTTCAACTATACAAGGTTGTATAATATTGACTATAGTTTTATAGAAAATTTTCCTACTCTTTGATAACACTTCCTTTTTTTCAGAAGTTTTTAATTCAGAAAGGAAAAGGTGAAATTGTGCACTTGAAAGCATTTATTAATTAGTAAATAACTATGTTTAGTGTGGTACAAGGAAGAAGCACATAATGAGTTAAACTCAGAAGCATAACTAGAACTTAAAATGCTTCTTATCTGGGATGTTGAGCCACAGATACTACTGCCCAAATTTTCAGGCACTTGTTTGCTGTTCCTTACAGCCACTCTCTGGTATTTATGGTATGCATGAGTAAATAATACAAATATTTTTGAAGTCCTTTCATTTTTCCTTTCTTTCCTGGGGAAAATGGAGAATAATCATTGGGATGTTGCCAGTGATTGGTTCTAAAATTAAGTAGGTGATTTCTAAGATTGCTGAGACTTTTGTACCTTCAGTATTAAATCTTATATCTATGTATATATACATAGATATACGTATTAATGTATATGTATATTTTCTGTAACATTTCAAGCAATCATGTTATTGCTTGATACAGTCCTAATAAGAGGAACGAAATGGAGTACCCTGCCTAACCATTGTTTCCTTCCCTCCTTACTCAGTCTTTATGACCACTTTCTTCTTTCCTTTGTCTCTGTTCTTTTACCTCTCATATGTTCACATATTCATTATATGTTTATCTATAATAATAATATATGATCTGTATTACAGAAAACAAAATTAGATAACCATAGGATCTCTACCAGATGCTACTTTGAATTAAAACAGTAGATAAAGCATAACAGAACTCCATTGAAAGTAACATTTTTTCCCTCTTCACAGCTGCCTATTTAAATACTGGTATCATCCTGATGAACCAAGGGAAGACAGAGGAAGCCAGGAGGACTTTTGTGAAGTGCTCAGAGATCCCTGATGAAAATCTGAAAGATCCTCATGCTCATAAAAGCTCTGTTACCAGCTGTCTTTATAACTTAGGAAAACTTTTTCATGAACAAGGACACTATGAGGTAAAACTCCAGATTTGTCTATAATATCATGATAAAACATTCATACATGAATAATATCTACTGCTTCCACCTAGACTTTCAAAATACATCACAGGCACACATTTCACCAAATCAAGATTAGCGTTCTCTACAGTGAGTATTTAGTCTCCACAGCCACAGGTGTGATGGTATTACTTAGCAGTGTGATATTCTCATGTCAGAGTCAACATTAATAGTGGTCACATCTGATACGTGTAAATTCATTGGTTTTGCCTTTGTACCTGTAGCTGGTATGCAAAGGATATAACCTGATTACAGGCCAGTCAACCTAAAGTGTACTGGCTTTATAATTCAAAACAGAGTAAGTCCATCCTTAGTTGGAAAAATGCAATTATGTTTGCTTTTGAGTCTCCAAAAATAAGACCCAGTTGAAACAATTTAAAACTTCAGTGATTAAAAACATTCCACTATGTGCTATTTTCAGATAACTTGACCTAAGTGCTAAAGTGGGTTGGATATTTTTAATGTAACCATATGCTACACCTAAGCCATCCCATCTCATTTACACGTGCAAATGTGACTGTTGTGATTCCTTTCCATTTTCCCTGATGAATTTCCTAAAACTGGACATTCGCTTTAGTTTTGACCTTTGGCAGTATTTAAAAGAAAGTCATTCTTTCCTGGCATTGCCAGGCATACTTCTGAAACAGGAGTTGTGCATGGTTTTGATCCATACAAGTGTTCCTGACCATGACAGTTACCTCAGCTGTTTAAGATAAGGCATGCACAAGCTCTGCAGATTCTGTGTCATCTGTCTGCTGCATCCAGCTCTGTCAGATGGCTGCTACTAATTGGTTAAAACACAGACAGCTAATGCACACATACAGGGAAGAGAGCAGCAGCATGTTGTCTGCACAGCTGATACAGTGTAGAGTTGGATGGTTTATATTCTTAAAATCCCTTGCACCTCAATACCTGGAGGGACTTTAGGAATATAAAACATCATATTTCTGCTTGGTGGTCGTTGCATTCTTGATTTGATCATACATTTAGGTTCTTTTCAAGCATATTTCAGCCTTCATAAGCTGTGACTGTTTGATGAAGAGCTAACAGACTGACCAGTAACCATCCAAAGTACTGAATGAGTAAATATGTGATCAAGTAATTTAAGGTACAGCATATTTGCAAAGAGATTCCCGTTTTGGCATTCTTGACTTTATAGTGCATCTCATTTTTTCTGTGGAGCAGACTTCAGTTGTGAGGATTATGTTTTGTTATTACTTGGCAGTAGACAATGATTTCTTTGTTTTGTTATTACTTGGCAGTAGACAATGATTTGTTTATTTTTAGGTCACTTAGTGTAGCTTTTTCATCAGAAAGTTGTCTGCAATTTGATATTACTCCATATTCTTTGACAGCCTGCAGAATTTTATATCTGTTTATAAACTCATCAGTCATTAAGGGGTATAAAAAAAATGTTACTTCTGCCTGGGAAAAGAGATGCAATATTGGAACTAATCTGATTTCTTGTCAATAAGCTTCACTGAATTTGGTAAAATTCAGGTAAAAAAAACTCTTTAAAGGAGAAATTCGAAGTTTGTGTGATATTTATGATACTGTTGTGTTTTCTCTCTGCACCATTCGTTTGGGGAAGGAAGATAGTTTGGTTTTACTTTATATGTGAAAGTATGCTTTTGAAATTTGTGCTTTCCTGCTTGTGTGTCTCTTTTCAGGATGCCCTTATGGTTTACAAAGAAGCAGTACAGAAAATGCCAAGGCAGTTTGCACCACAGAGCTTATATAACATGATGGGTAAGTGCATTGTTAGTGCTTCAGAATAATATCTGAGGAGTCAGGCAGGGTGAAACAAAAGAGCTTAGCCAGGCAACTGGTTCTCAAATGAATTAGCTAATAAACCCCTAAAATAATTACCTTCAGTAGATACAAGCCAAACTAGGTTCAGAGCTTAAATGTCAGTAACTGCAGTGCTGGATAAGGCACAATAAATGATGAGATTATTAGATACTGGGTATCTTGAAGAGTGTCAATGCAGCAGTTTTACATTTAGAATGTGTGGATTAGTGCTTTTCTCTGCCTCCAGAATTTCTCGTCCACTATCTTGGAGGCCCAATGTGCAATTCATACTTGGTGTTGTGTTTTGGTTTTTTTTTTAAGATCCCTCATATATCTTTGAAACTTTATAAAAAATGAAGTGAGATTGATTATAACGTAAAATTTAATGTGGGGAATTAGTTTTTGAATTGCCTTTCAAACCAACAAGGTGTCCAAACAGGCCCACAGAGGCAGTTGGACTCTTTTTTTTTAAGTTGTGCCAAAAACTTATTTCCCAGCTGATGGACTTTTGGTTAGACATCTACAATGGGAGAATTCTTCTTCCAGCTATCTGTCCTTCAAAATTTTAGAGGAGTCTCTTGAGTACTGCAAAAAATATCAATTTTGCTGTGAGGTGTTTTATTTAATTTCAGCTCCTCATATTCTACATCACATCTTTATACAGGATACATTAAACAGATAAAAGAAAGAAGAAAATATTAATTACTCTTTTTAGTTCTCAGATCTGTAAACAAGAGGGTAGATTCTTATTGCTCCAGAGATGTTTTTAAGTGGAATTTTCTCTGAAAGGACATGTGTTTCTGCTAAGCAACTTTAGTGTCTGGCCCAGTACTCCGTGAGGTCCTCTCTTGGACAGAAAAGGATGTAAGAACCTTTACTTTAAAGGAGTTCAAAGTAAAGCAATTAAAAATCTATGTGGAAACAATTAGGGTCAACAGGAAGCATGTGGGCTTTTTTTGTGGTTCCCCCCACCAATGCCTAATGTATAAGGGAATGTATTGGTTGATACCAATTGGTTTGATACAGTTGTTGAAAGAAGGCACCACTCACTCTTCTCTACTTATTCAGGAAAGGCATCTTTTAGTAGCACCTTAAAAGTACTAGGGCACAGGGAAAAAGTAAAATTGTAGTTGTAATTGATGCTACATATTTGAAAAATGTAGATGTAAAGGCTAAACTAAGTTCTTCTCTTGTCATAGGGACAAAGCATTTAATGTCAGTAACAGTCTAAACACTTCCTTAGCAGTTCATATGGTTCAATGGAGAGTTACTTCTCCATGGATAATGAACTTTATCAGATTGATACCAAGGGCTAAAATCTGTAAAACGGACAAATTGGTTACTTCATGTACTTTTGTTCATAGTGAGTCTTAGTGAAATTATTGTTTTATAAGTTCTATACTACAACTGCTGTTGTAGTATAGGTATCACTGCAGTCACACCTATAGTGACTGCTGAAGTACTCTTGCATTATATTTCACAGATTATTCTGAGTCAGAAGGGATCCACAAGGATCAAGTCCAACTTTTAAGTGAATGGCCCCTATGGGGATTGAACCTGCAACCTTGGCGTTATTAAGCATCATGCTCTGACCAACTGAGCACTGACCAACAGGACCACTGCAGTGCTTGAGCAAATCCTCCGAAGTTTGACTGCCCTCTTTAGTGCAGATATGTATTTCATAATTCTGATCAAAGTGTTCCTCAGAACTATAAAATTTGAAAAATTAAACCAACACTGTTTCTAGCATGATGGTTGTCCCATTACAAAGCAGGCCTGTGCCACCCTTTTTCTTTTCCCATGGATAGATGTTCCCTTTAGAACCACTATGACCTATAAGTTTCTCAGGTTTTTATTTTTTCTGCCCATTGGTTACTTTTTTAGGTTCAGGAGGCATTTCTCAACTTCCTTTGTGAGCACTGTCCATGACATCCAAGTTCACTCTGTTCCTGGGATTTGCATTTATTAACTCACAAAACCTTAGTGAACACAAAGACTAGCTCAAGTCCTTTGCCCGGGCTTGGCTTCTGCTATATTTCCTCACTCTCTTCCTTAGCCCGTATTCCAGCTTCTGCTTCCTTTATGCAGCTACCAGCACTTCACGGATGTCCTAGTGGCATAACAAGCTATGAGTGTACCTTAGCCCCTTATGGAGCTCTGTGAAGTTCAGCTTATCATTAACATAGGATATATTTGTGTTTTGGTTGCTATTGTGATGGCAGCTGTTGCAGGGAAAACAGAAATTGCTTCACGCTGGTTGCTGAAGTGTTGCTTGTAGGTTATGCTGCAAAGGCAATCCAAGAGGCTGCATAATGAGTTGGATAGTGACTTAAATTGAATACAGTGCAGCTATATTAACAGGACTCAGACTGATTTGTTCAAAGCTGTCCTGTATGTGTCTACATAAGCCTACATGACTGCAGTTAGTCTCTCCTACCTATAATAGTATAAAGGTTAGATGACAAGACAGAGCTAGGTAGCTATGCTTCTTTATAGTGTGGAAAGAAAACCATATCTCTGGGGACTAATGAAGCCTGTCTGACTTAGACATCTATTTTAGATAATAAAAATAATCCCCTGCCAGCATACTTTTACTCTAAAAGGAGCTGAAATGACTAGCTTAGACTTAGTAGCTTAAGTTGGGTGAGATAAATCCTAAATACCTATTCACTCATCTCTTTGCATTGGGTGTGATAGGAGAACAAGGCAAACTGCATCCATTATCAGGCGTGCATCCACTTTGCATCTCGTACTGTGTCACTGAGTATCAGAAGGCCAACTGGATTGTTTATTTCTGTTTTGATGTTCAAGATAAAGTTATAAACATGTTCACTATAACACTTTCTTTGATAAACAGCATTTTATAAACTTGTCTGCCTACTTCTCGCCTTTAAAAGGGAGACTAGTGGAACTGAAATAGGCCAGTCCTGTCTTGTGCACTTGCATCTGTATAAACCTGACTGAGCTGTGCCCACTCACTGTATGCTCATTGGTGGGAAGGAAGGGGGAGAAACTGGGGAATGCTCCCCATCTGCTTGGGAACAGTAGAAGGAAGTAGTCCTTCCCCATTTTCCTACGTGTGGAAAAAGTTGTCACAGCTTGTCATGAAATCCAAGAATAGTTACAGTTTTAGGATTATCTGCTGTGGTTGTTATTGTCGTTAAGGTATTCTTAGTCTCTGGCAATCTCTCTGCTTGGTTGAGTGGCACACATATTGCCACATATTGGCAAATGATATAAGAAAACAGTGCTTCCTCTAATTTTTAATAATTATTCAATCATGTATTTGAACAACTTTTTTGAATTTTTTTTCCCCTGTATGATTTCCATGTCCTACTTGAAAGAGAATAAACAGGAGATGAACTGTTTAAACTGAATTAGGTTTGAACTCCAGCACTTTTGAGTGGAGTAGCATTAACACTCTAGCAGTGCTAAGCCTTTATACCACCTGCTTTCCCTGTTTGCATTACACTTCTTTTCCTGTGCTTGCTTCTATTGGCCTTTTGGTCTGACAAGCCTAGTGACTCATTCCTCTGGTGTGTCAGTCTGCCTGACAGACTCTCATCCTTTAAAATGCTAAATAATTTGCCTCTTTAAGGGAAAAAGAAGTACTGGGGCTCCAGAAGCAGGCCATCCATTTGACTTTGCATTTTATTCATGGTACAAAAGACAGGGCCGGAATACCGGCATCAGATGTTCTACGTTTGTGCATATGAAAAGTTGCAGGGAAGATTTTGGTCTCCTGTTGCTATGATTTATTTTGCCAGGTGTGCAAAAACTCAACTAAGGAAACCATATGTTTCTCTGGCTTTGCACCAAGAAATAAAACATTTTCTTTTTTTTTTTTTTTAAAGAGAACTCAGAACAGCTAAAAATTGAAACTCTAAAACTAGAATCAAAATAATTATTCAACAAGCTGTATAATGTTGGCTTGGTATTTATTTTCTCTATGTCGTATTTCTTTGATGTAAATTAAAAAGTACATGCTAAGGTTACACAGATTAATTTGCTTGGCATGGCAACTTGCACTACAAAGACCAGAGTCCAACTCAGCTGTATTAAGTAGGTAATATATTTTGTTTAAAGTTTCAATTAAAGCCTGAGGTCAAAAGATAAAATGGTCCCAGTGGGATCTTGAATGCTTTAATGCCAATATTAGGATTGCTTAAGGATCAGCCTCTGCTCTAGATGTCTTTTGCGTTCCTTGAAATCTGATATTGTACAGTTGATTGTATTACATTGCTTTTAAAACCACACTAGCCCACCTGCTACAGTAATTCATGCTCCTGACAGTTAAGTGGTGTGAGGTGGACCATGGAGGCTTTATTTTAATACCCAACAGTAACAAGAAAGATGTCAGGGTGGCATTGTTCAGGTTTAGGTTGGCAGGATACTGTCTTAAAGACAAATTTCTAAATTATATTTCATCTGCCCTTGCTAACTAACATCTGTCTATTTTCAAATGCATTTAATGCAAAGCCTAACAAACATTTTTTATGAGAAATGCAAGTTACAAAAGAAGCTAACATTCCAGGAGCGAATACAGCTCATGATGCACAAATTAAAGTTTAGATTTCTCATTGCTA
This sequence comes from Lepidothrix coronata, assembly GCF_001604755.1. Classification (NCBI taxonomy): domain Eukaryota; kingdom Metazoa; phylum Chordata; class Aves; order Passeriformes; family Pipridae; genus Lepidothrix; species Lepidothrix coronata. The sequence goes on from NW_016690189.1 coordinate 3,716,455, forward strand.
ATCTTCTGCATGGCACATGGACAGAAAACAAATCATACACAAGTGTACCAGAAAAGGGGAGCCAGATTTTACATCTGGTGCAGAGGTATATATCGTAAGTACAAAGGCTTAGCATGCAGACTTTCTGTGTTGATGATTATAACATAACTATCACTTTGATTTTGCTTTTGGGTGGACCTGGCTGTTTCTACAAACCTGTTAATATTGTTAAGGCTCCAATCCCATTTACCCCTTGCTCCCATTAAATGCTTTCTTATTGAATTATCTTAAAATATTGTTTAGAACTCCAAGAAACCCTTTTGCTGCTATAGTTTTGCTGTTCATGCTGTGCAAGATTTAATTTTTAAGATCGAAAGATGATTAAGCTGCGATGTACATATTCCACATCCTAACTTACCCAGAGTATGGTAACTGCGCTTGTCTAAGCTCCAGTCATCAGTGTGCTTCCTATGCATCTCATGAAGCTTTACTAGTAACTTCTTACTAAGTGGACATTACAAGTTTTTTTTTTCTTTTAAAACTACTTTGATTCATAAAAAAGGATATTTTTTTTTCTTTCATATGGTCATTTTATTGTGTGTTCCATGGAAATAAAAACGGAGTTTTCTCCAATGGTGATGCGAACAAAATACTATGCTTCTCTTCCCCTTCTTGCCCCCATCCTGATACTTTAACCCTTCCCCCTCTGAGACTTTTCAGACTGGTAAGTTTATATCTGGTAGTTTAGATCTGCTGTCCAAAGCTAAGTAGCTGAGTGCTGCATCTAGTTAGCGGCCAGTCACTAGTGGTGGCTCTGTACTGGGTGCAGTCCTGTTTAATTTCTTTATCGATCATCTGGGTGAGGGGATGAAGTGCACTCTCAGTAAATTTGCAGAGGATGCTAAGTTGGGCATGAGTGTTCTCTGCTGGATCTGCTGGAGGCTAGAAAGGCTCTGCAGAGGGATCTGGACAGGCTGGATCGATGTGCCGAGGCCACTGATACGAGGTTCAGTAAAGTGAAGTGCTGGGTTCTGGACTTCAGTCAAAACAACCCCCTACAGCACTACAGGCTGGGGGAAGAGTGCCTGAAGGAGGCCCAGTGGAAAAGGATCTGGGGTAGCTGGTCGTCAGCTATCTGAACACGAGCCAGCAGTGTGCCCAGGTGGCCAAGAAGGCCAATGGCATCCTGGCCTGTATCAAGAATAGCATGGCCAGCAGGACCAGGAAAGTGATTGTCCCCCTGTACTTGGCACTGGTGAGGCCACACCTCGAGTGCTGTGTCCCCCCTCACTACAGGGAAGCATGGAGGTGCTGGAGTGTATCCAGAGAAAGGCAACAGAGCTGATGGATGGTCTGGAGAGTAAGTCATGTGAGCAGCAGCTGAGTGAGCTGGGCTTTTTAGCCTGGAGAAGAGGTGGCTCAGGAGAGACCTTATGGCTTTCTACAGCTACCTGAAAGGAGGTCATAGCCAGATGGGGATTGGCCTCTTCTCCCAGGCAACTAGCAACAGAACAAGAGGAAATGGCCTTAAGTTGTGCCAGGGGAGGTTCAGGTTGAATATCTGGAAGAATTTCTTCACTGAAATGGTTGTCAAGCATTGGAACAAACTGCCCGGATAGGTGGTGGAGTCAGCATTTCCATAAAGTCACACTGTTCACAGTGCTGGAGCTTTGTGTCTTTGCTCTTCATTGACTGAAGCAGCCTAGGAAAACTGAAATGGTTGTCAAGCTTTGGAATGAGCTGCCCAGGAAACTGGTGGAGTCACCATTGCTGGAAGTGTTCAAAAAACAACTGGACGTGGCACTTGTGCTGTGGGTCTAGTTGGCATGGTGGTGTTTGGTCAAAGATTGGTCTCAATGATCTCGGAGGTTTTTCCAACTTAAATGATTCTCTGATTCTGTGAAAATCTAAATCTTCAATCTGATTGCAGTGTCTCCTGTTTTTTCACTTTGCTTTGAGGGATTCAAGCTCAGTATGAAGGTGGATTTCAGTGGTGGATTGCTGGAAAGGGTAATGCATGCAATGTTTAAGACCAGGATATTTTTTTGTCCAGGTTCTGAGATTTCCTTAGTTTTATCTTTTTGGATTATTGATGTATAAGTTCATGTGAAATGCTTGAGTTTTCTTAGGCAGTATTCTGAAAAAGCTGAGTCTAAGCCTGAAATGCATTTGCATTTTAGACATTTGGGGTTTTATATGAAAATAAGTATAATCATAACATATGCAGATGAAAAAAAGGTCTAATACTGAAATTGGACTAGATAGATCCCAGTTAGGCATGTTTCTAAGGGAAAGTGCTTCTATTAATAGTGTTTTAAAGAAACCTATACTGGCATGAAAATGAAATCATCTATCGCAGGTGAGCTCAATGCCTCTGTTTTTGTCAGTATACTTCTTTCACTAGAAGCCTTTCTACAACAGGAAACATCTGTGCAAAGTCCATACTGTTCCATGCTGCATCTGATTTTGTTTTGCCTTTCACTTATATCTGTTTTCTACTTTGAGTATTTTCCTTCAAAAGTAGGTTAGTGGTCTAATTAAATCAGATAAGGCTTTACTTTGGCTAATTGAGGCCTATAAGAGTTTGTTCAGTAACAAAGTAAAATGTGGATTTGCCAAAGTAAATGTGGATTGACTCCCATCCATCAAAAGCCCTCTTCAAATACAATACATTCCTTGAAATCTTCAAGGAGATTGTTCTGCAAAAGGGAAAAAACCCAAGCAGAATATGCTTAGTCTATGCAGAACTTGGTGCTCATTATTTTCACATGCTTCAGCTGTTTCAGAGAAGATGTGCATGCACTGCATATTTATAACCAAAACTATTAATCTTTTACAGTATATCTTAAACATCAGTATAGTATAACATCAAACTGTGCTTCCAGATTTATTATGTTATTTTATGCACTGGTACTGAAGGGGAAAAAAGAAGGAAGTCATATATCTGGGGAGGTGCATTTATGGTAGGCACATCTGCAGCCTTGATTTGTACAAAGCTGCATAGTTGCATTATCAAAGACACAAACTCCCTGTGGTATTGTGGCACACAGGGTTGCAGACCTCTCCATCATTTTCTGATGCAACATTTTCATATTCCCAATTCAAAGAACGATGGAAAAATGAAATTTAAATCCTGACTGAATGTTTATATTAGAGATTTTTCTTTTCAAAGGGCATCTCCATCTTCCCTTGTACTTTGACATCTGGTGTCTTGTCCGTGCCAAATTTTATATTTTCCATATTAAATTTTTACCACCCAGAAATTTGAAGGGCATTGTCTCCTTTATGGAGATAATTTTTTGGTTGTCTTTTCAACAATATCTTTTGGGGTCCTAAAAGGAGGACCACTGGAGGGACATATCTTCTTAACCTGAAAATATGGGTAGAATACATCTGTGGAGGCACAGTGCTGTTACATCCATAGTTCTAGTGCACTTGCTCATCAGAAAGTCTATCATACTCCCTGCCAGGACATGGCCTTTGCTTGGTGTAATTATATCTGAAACAGAACAAATATGAAATCAGTAGGTGAGAGGTTAACCTAGAACCATGTAATATACATTGATGTAAATGGTACCTGATTTTACCTTTTAACAATGTATGATATGTATTAGAAAATCGTGTCCTTTTTTTTTCCTTAAAATCACATTCTACCTAATTATCCAGTAAGAAGTTAGCCTTTCAGGGGAAATAGCTGCTAGCAAGCTAATATTTTATTAGCCTAATTATTTAATATAAATAATGTTTATTATGATTGTTATTGGGGTTTAATTATTGTTACTTATATGTTAATTATTTTAATGATATGTTAATTAAATATTGTTATTTATAATTAATGTCCTGGCATCATTTTAGTGAGGAGGTTTTGGCTGTTCTGTTATTTTGGTGGGGTTTTATTTTGTTCTGTTGATTTTGAAGGATTATTTTTAAATTACAAGAATTCTGAGGAAATATGGGAAAATATTGTAGGTGAATGGTAGTCTTGCAAGTGATCTGTCTCTGTGGCAAATAAAATCCACCTGAGTATAAGGATTTTCGTTACAGTGGTGTAAATCTAGTTGAAAGGTATCCTATTTCTCATTTCTTTGGAAGTATTAATAGAAGTGTTAATGAACTTCATGTACATTTCTTTAAATACTGTTTCAGTTGCGTATTAATGTTCTTCTTGCACTACATTAGTAAATGAAAGTTACAGTTTAATAATCTATGCTCTTTCTTGTAGAATAAGCCAAGAAATGGTTCATAAAACTCAGAAAATATTAACTGAACTAACCCCCTTAAAAATAGAAGCAGTTTTGAATTACTGATTTGTCCCATTTCACTCCAGTCTGCTATTGAATCTATTACCACCACTCATTGTGCAGACAACGCTGCACATGTCTGCATGTTGATACAGATTAGGGAATGGAAATAACTGTCAATTTATGTCTTAAGGTTTCCTCTACCATGAATTTCTTTCTTCGTTGTTGTTGTCTCCGTTGAACTTTATAGATCTGACGTCATTAATAAAGTGTCTATGTGTGATCTTTCAGACCTTTAGCGTGAATTTGGAAAGATTTTGAAAAATAAATAATTGTTAAATTAAATATAGAAACCTGCTTATGTGTGTGCTGTTGGTTTACATATTTTCTGCCAATGGACACTGTTATCTTTCTAATGGCTAAATTCACTTGTGTTGCAAGTCTATAAAAATGCATGATTGTAAATGACAAATATTATTATTCTTATTTTAATCTCAGACGCACAAATACAACCTGAATGGCAGAAATCAACTCATACATGTTTTCTCTGACATTGTTGGAAAATTATCTTAGGCTGGAATAGCTGTTATTAAATTGCTTCAGTTTAATGCATAAAATCACTTGATTGATTTAACAGTTCAGTTAGCCATTGCTTGGTTTTATTCTGGTCTTTGAGTATGGCAGTGGTAGGAGCCATTTTCAGTTTTTAACTTTGATTTCTTTTTAGATAAGGGTATCACTGCGAATCATTTATAAGATGCAATTAATAAAAAAACCCCCTAACAGTATTTCCTTCGTAGTAGTGATATGTTCTAATTACTTATAATATAGCAATTCTTGATTATGCGGGGCTTATAGGCAGAAAATAGGCTCCTCAGAAAAAAATGTTCAGCTATAGAGAATTCCCTGCAAAGACTTCAGGGGAATACAGTTTCTTTCTCTACAGTTTGACATTTAGATTGACATATTTTAGCTTTTTTTCTAGATGCGTCACTCAGAAATATCCTGTAAAGTAGCTAGCCTGTAAAGTAGTTGAGCTGTTAAAGCCTATTAAAAATTGAATTTGCCAGTACTCCAAAGATTTTAATCTCTTCTTGTATCAGAATCCATCATGGAAAATAGATGAGAACCTTGGATCTATTTGAAATTTGGCAGTACATTCAGCCTTTACTACCGGTAGATAATAGCTCCATCTCTTTTGGCTGCTTACATTACTTTTTAGAGTATCTTGTTGTTAATTGCTTGAAACTTTGCCAAGCTGTAACAGGTTGGGCTGGAATTTTCCACTTAAAGAAAAGGACAATATGGATTCCTCATTTCCGGTATGCTAAATGAAGCAGAGGCCTGTGGGAAAAACAGTATGCAATCAGATTATTAAACATTCTGCCATAAAGCGTGCGGCTAGTGAGAGGAGTTGAGGGGAGCATATAGCTTGGCTTCTGGCTTATTCCATCCTTTCAACACTTCATGACTTTGTTTTCTGCTTATAGGGTGTAATGTTATGTCACTTATTTTTGAGTGCTGACATAGTGAAAAAACTTCATGTGACGTTAATATCACTGAATGTGATCATGAGCTTTGAGGGTGTTCATGTTCTTTTGGGGTTTCTTACATGTTTGGATTTTTTTAATTTTGTTTAGTTTGTTTGTTTGGGTTTTTTTAATTGTTCTTTTAGTTTGGCCCTAAACAGCAGCAGAATTACTTGAGTACTGGGACTGAAACATCATCTGCTTCTGTGTATGTAATCACATATCCAAGACCAGTGCCTGAATACAGAATGCTCTGTAGATCCTTGAGTTAGAAATCCTGGTCTGTTGTGTTTACAGGCTTGCACCACTTTTTGGAAAAAACCTCTATTTGTTCATAAAAATCATGTTGCCTTCCCTTAGCCTTGGCTCAATGTGACTTCTGACTCTACATCATGCTCATTTTATCTGTGGGCTGTGGCTTGGTCATCTTGCATGCATTGCACCCTAACTTCTGAAGCTCAAAACTTATGTTCTACATTTTGCCTGGGATCCAGATCCTCTGGTGACAAAAATAGCCGAAAAAAAACCCCAAAAAACTAAACTTCACTGGGCCTTGTCCAGTTTTCTCTCATCAAGAAAATCCTTCATAGCCTCTGTAAACACTTGATAGGTATGAGTTCCTTATTTTACTTCTTTGAGCATCTTTTTCTCCGAGTTTTGGGGGTGTGGTTTTTGGCTTCAAGCTTGAATAAAGTACATTGGTCCCTCTCTCTCCCTGATGCCTTCACATGTTATTAATTTACATGTAGTGCATAATTGGGGGCAGTAATTCACCTGGAGGCAGACTTAGCTGACCTTTACATGGGTCAGTTGTAGTCCTCTCTTGATCCTCCAGTAGTAGCACCTGATAAACTGTGACTTCATAATTTTGGGAAGATACTTAGCCATTTATTTGAAATGGATCAGCTGGGGAGATTATGAAATCCTGAATCTCCAGTAGGCATTTTCAGTCTGTCATTGACCTAGGGAAGGGCACATTTATATCTAGAGCCCTTGTGAAAGAGCTGTGTAAATGCAGAGTATTAATCTGAAAGCTGCTGTTCTTCACCACTGCATACATTTGATATTGCTGATTCCAACCTTTGATAGATTTAGTTGTTTGCTTCTTGAAGAAAGAGATTGTCTTTCTGTGTATGCTAAACTCTTCCTCAGAAATTTCAGCTACAATTGTCTGTATAACAGTATATGGTTTTCTGACATCCCATTCACCTGTTGTTCTTCAAACTTGCCTGCCTCAGCCTCTCACAGTAAAGTATTTCACTTTGAAAAATGTCCAGTTTTGGTCATTTGGTATGTGATTTCCTAAGACTAGCAATTTTAAAATAATAATAAAAAAAAGAATGTGGCAGATGACCTAATATAACTACATTCAGAGATTAGGGTTTTTTAATGTCTTGCTCCTCACACCAATACAGTTTTGGGACTGTTTTCTTAAACTTCCCTAGTTTTTAAAAAAAATAGGTTCTTGATTTATTGTGATTAAATGAATATATTTTCTGTCTTCTTCTTGCTATTCCATGCTACATTCCATCAAGGTAGACTGATGGAAAAGAAGTAGTTTTTCCGCAGTAGATACGGTAAAATTTCCGTTATTTTGAAACTTTTGATTGAAACTTAGCATCTGAAGCTCTCTCTGGCAATTCTGTTCCAGCAAGAGTTTCATCTCAACCATGCTCTTCAGCCCTAATAAAGTCTTAACTCAATCTCCTCATTCAAGCATCTCTAAGGCTTTTTTTTTGCGTGTATGTGTGTCATTGCAAGTTTTCAAATCACTTCATCTTTTTCAAGATTTACACATTTAAAACGTAGAAGATTATAAATGAGATAACAAATTATAGAAGCCTTGAGAAATTTTGAATATTCTCACCAGCATTTGTTTCCCCCTGTAGGAGAAGCCTATATGAGAATGAGCCGGCTACCAGAAGCAGAGCACTGGTATGTGGAGTCACTGCGATCCAAGAGCGACCACATCCCAGCCCATCTCACCTATGGAAAACTGCTGGCTCTGACGGTGAGTTTATCAGCAGCTCCTGGGAGCTGGTCCCAGGCTTTAGAGTAGGTTAGGTAAAGGGACAAGAAGGCTTTGGCCTGAAAATTGCTTGTTGCCCTATTTTTCACACTATTTCAGTCATTCTTTTTAATTAGGGATTTTGACAGCATTGGGGTTTTTTGTGAGACAGTGTATCTATTCTTAAAGTGTTGCCAACTCTGTGCCAGAAGAAAACAGTTACAATAGCATAGGAACGTTATAATGCATAATAAGGAGTTGATAAAGCCTTATCACAAGTAATAATTTAATTCAATAAGGTGTTCAGCATTTGACTCAGGGTTGTTGTAGCAGCCTATGACTGGGTGCCACCTATGCTTTGTGAATAACATGACTTATGCTTTGAATTTACACTTCTTTAGGAGTATCTCTTTGAGCCTGTGAAAAGAACTACTCAACTACTAAAAGCTTATTCTAAAGAAATCAGAAAAGTTGGGCTTTTCTATTTCTGTAAAATTTGCTTGCCTTTTGAGTGTAGATGTGCTTGTAGCTCCAGCTAAATTAGCCCCATATGATAGTTATAGCAGAATGCCAGGCCCTTCTTGGTTTTCACACATTTTGAAAATGAAAATGAATTTCTATTTTATTCACTCAAATAATTCTGTTTTAAAATTGCTTTTCATTTCACATTTTCTCATTGCCATTTTTTTGACCAATATCCTCTTTCATTTGTATCTATTCTACATTTGCTTTCATTGTTCACCCTAGAGGGTTCATATTTGCTTTCTGTGCTCTACTGATAGACCTCTGTATGGCTCTTCAGTCCTTGTGCCTCAGCCTGAGTATCTTCCTCAGGTTTTCATCTAGCAATAGGCTTTTTCTATGACTTTGATTATAAGCTGCCTAGTCTTCAAGCAAAAAATGTCCTTTTACACAGGGTAGACATCCAGTGGAAAACAACAGCTCATAATTAATTTCAGCAGATCCATTACTGCTAAAAGTATCTGATTTTGGAAAAGTGGGAGAAATTAGAACAGAAGTTTTCTGTATGAGTAACAGGTGACAACATACTTAGAAAGAATTAAAAAGTGATCAGTGCTATCATGTAATGTCAAATACAGTTTGATTAAAAGCTACCTGGATGGGAATTGTTTAACTTGTAATGGAAGTCAAGATGGTGGTTTTATATCCCCACTGCCTGTCAGTTCCAGCTCCTGAAAAGGCATTTTTTTGTTACAATTTCCAGTTACAGTTAAAATTGCTGGAATGTTGACAAATACATGCACTCACTGATTACCTTCCTCTGGAATAGAACTACAAGTAAGTTATACAGGAAGATTTCCTAATTTACCTTGCTTTGCTGGCAGATATCTTTATATCTTGCATCTAAAAATAATAGGAGAAAGTCAGATATTGGTTTCTTCTTAGCAGATCTTTGACACAAAAGTTCTAATTTATTGGAACTGCTGTGGGAAAGTCATGGTTTAGGAATGATATTTCCCAATTTAGTATTCCCTCTGAAACACTCAAAACCACGTGCACTCACTCATTCTTGTCCTCTCCCTCCTCCTTCCCACTGCAGTGGGATGGATAAGAGAATTGGAGACACAAGAGGTAAAGATAAGAGCAGTTTAATGGAAACAGCAATGGAAATGAACAGTATCGACAACAATATTAATAACAAATTGTACAAGAGAGGTGAACAATTCACATGGGAATGCTCACCAGGCAGAAACTCCTGACCATATCTGACCACACTGCCAAGCTCCGTGACCTGGAAAGGACCTCTTCCCTATACCCAGAAAATAACGAGGTAGTATAGGATAACCTGTGGGTTCCAGCCATGCCCCTCCTGGCTACTGCAAAGATTAATCCTGCGCTGGCCAGAATCAGAACGGGAAGAAAAGAGTTTTCTCAATTAAAATCCATTCTTTTTTTTCTCTTCCACACTCCCCCCACCCCCCGCCCCAGTACTCTTCTGGTTGATTTTCTGAACTGCTGAGTGTGTGAAATATGAGGTCTGCTAGGGAAAGTCTTGCAGTGGTTCTGGGAAACAAAGTCTCACAGTTTTCTTCAAAATAACAAAATCCCCAAATCCCAGAACTGTACAAACACAGCGAGCCACTAATCTTTTAATTCTTTTATTTTGTTCCCTCCTTATGAAAGTGCAAGTATAGGATTAAACACTAGTGCCATTATTATTTAGAAGGAAGTGATGAAAAATGTATGTGAATCTGTATAATAAAATTGAACTGTTTGCTTTTCTCCAGGGATATAAATTCAAGATATGTGTGAGGTAGATTGTGCCTTGAGCATCTGAGATGTGTTTATGGAAGAATGTGTCTCATTAGCAAGGAGAAGAGCTGTGTACACCTTTGAACACTGAATGCTGCACTGTGATAGGCAATAAAATACCTCTCTTTTCTCAACACACACTTGCTTACCTACACTTGCTCTGTGCCGTAACTGTAGTCTATTCTCATCACGTTTGTTTGTTATCATCTCTTGACAGTTTTTTCTTTTGTTACTGTTGCTTCTCATATTCATGGCAATCTGTACAGATAGGGTTGATGTCCATTCTTCTGACAGCAGCATAAGCTGAAAAGATGGTGCTGATGTCCTGTTGACTTGTAGGACTTCATAAACATATGGCAAGGCAACGTGTTAATGACAAAGTAATTAGAGATGGCAGAACATTTTTCAGGTGGTTATTTCATTCGTGAAAAATAAAGTTCCTTTATATTTGGTCTATTGAAAATTGACATTTATTTCACTTAGTTCTTTCGGCTACAAAGTCTGAAAAGACATTCAACAGAAAAATGGATAATGAAGAGATTTGGCAGTAAAATATGGATTTTTGTCTCCATGTTGGTCACTTTTTCTTAATCAGTTTTGCAGTCTACTGTCTGCTCAGTGATTCACATTAAATAAATGTTGTTAGTTTCTGATATACTGAAGTGTCCTAGTATTAGTTCCCATTGCAAATATATGATTGCTGTAACTGACATGCTTCCTGGAAATCTTCATAGACTTCCTTGGGATTCAGATTAGAGCTGCTGCCTTTGGCATAGTTGTTTCAGCCCATTCCCAACTTGAGGTACCACTGTGATTTATACTTCTGTTATATTTTTCTACCTGGGCTCATGATCATTTTCTCACAGCCTGTAAATTTAGGAGAGAGAAAGGCCCTAATTCAATTAGTTTTTGGATGTTAGAGGAGAGACATTTGATAGGCTTTTTTCCCCACTTCTGTTGTAACCAAATGTTCAAACTTTTTACAAACCTGTTTCTGAATGTAGGTGCTGAGATGAAACTGTTGATAACACTTCTCAGTGTCTCTTTTCCAGGAGAGAAATGTGAGATTGTTGATGAAGTGAAGGGTGCACGTAGGTGCTAATATAAAGTTTTTCTCTGTCAGTGAATATGGGGGGTAGGGCAGGAGAGGAGGTAAGTTTCAGACAAGTTCTCAAGTTGCAGCCAAAGGCATTTCTAATGTAAAACCCCCTAGCAGTAAAGTCAGACCTATAAAGTTCACAAATTCAGATATATTTTACTTCCTGACTTTAATTCCAATGAAGTGGCTTAATTTTAACCCCAGCTTTTATGCCTCCTCAAGTCTGTTGCCAATATTAATGCTTACTAAAAGCAGCATGGCATAGAATCATAGCATCATTTATATTGGAAAAGATACAAGAAATGCCAGGTGGACTTGTGCATGCTGCTGTATATGCAGGAAAAAAAAAACCAACTTAAGAGCTCCAGAGGAATAGCTAATGAATTTACAGTCTTGTTACCTAATATCATAAGTCACAAGAATTTCCTAACTCCTATATTGGATCATGTTATATGTTCATATCTAAAAGTTACAGCTCACTAAGCTACAATTTTCTTGAAAGTACATTAGGATAGCATAATTTAGTGGTTGAAAAACATGATTAGTAACTAAGCTAGTAGAATAATTGGAAAATAGCCAGTTGTCTGGGGCTTAAGTTTGTGCTTCTTTTATTTTTTTGAAAGAACATGTAACTGGTTAGAACTGTAGTGCTTTAGCATTATGTGCTTTTCATACCTTTAACTTGTTAAGCTACTTAAATTACTTATAGAATTTATTTGTCAATGTGACATGTTAGTTGACCTGTCTAATCTCCTGCTAGCACAGCAGCTTGGTACCACAGCATCTGAGCCTTTTCCCTTGCTTAGGTAATTTATTTCTATATCACAAAGAAAAGCATAAATTTTTAAAAGGCTTTAAAATTGCAAGGCTCCCAACTTTCAGATAAAATGAGTCTGTCAAAAATGACAGTGCCAGGTGATGCCTTGAGGATGTACTGTAATTCATTTTCCATTATACGAGCAGATCTTCTGGAAGAGAAAGCATTGTCTATCCTCCTAAAAAAAATCATTTACAAGTAAGGCTTTTAATTTTTTTTTCTTCCTCTCACTTTAGTAGTCCTAAAGAGAAGACTAAGAAACCCTCCCTCCTAATGTCTGGCCTCTCTGCCATCAGTCAGTGAATGATTGTTATAGTAGCACGCTAGTCTGAGAAGCTTTATTTCACTTATAAATAAATGTTTTGAAGTTTTATCTGTTTTGAGTGAACTTGAGCCCACAAACCACCCTGCATAGCTTGCAATAGTGCCTGTAGTTGCTAGAGTACTTAGGGACAGCCTCATACTGTAACTTTTAGCGTGTTGTATCTGGGAATTACACGCTTCACTATATTTCTCTGGAAAAAATTGCACAGTGTTTTCTTGCATTTTACATGGCACCACACAGTGCTGTTAATCTCCTATTTTTTACTGGCTTGGAAAATCACCCAAAGTGCTGTAAGAAAAATTTACTTTGCCTTGTAAAATTTCTGTGCTGCAGCTCCAAACTATTAAAGTCAATAGTAGTCGTCCTAGAAGATTCCCTAAAATCTAAAAATATTTTATTTTAAAATGTTTTCTTTGAGGGGGTTTGGGAGAAAGCAGTCGTAGACATGATAGAGACAGGCAGTGGTTTGGATTAAAATAAAAGCAACAGGATTGTGACATTCAAGTATCAACAGTTAAGTTTAATACTTTTCTTAAGTTTCAAAATAATTCCTCCTCAGTGGGTGACCATATTTTTTCCTGCAGTTGTTTGTTGCTTGTGTTCCTGACAGACAGAAGGCTAGAGACATATTCTGCCATTTTTGGTTAGTTGTGAAATTACTCGGAGTACCACTGTCAAATATCCTACTGTATTCAGTAATTTGTGTAGTTCTTGACTGTCATCTCAAAATAAATATAAATAAACAACAACACAGAAATAAATGGAAGGTAGGAAGAACAGAAAAAAATGGGACAGCAGGGGAAAATGGAAACATAGTGCAATAGACTAATTCAACGTTTACTATTTCTGTAATTACTTGCTGCTGGTGTTTCAGCACAGAAAGGAAATTTGCATTTCTGTTGGAAAACTCTGTCATATTGTAATTTTTTAATATCACTGGTTGATTGCTGCTTTTTTTCTCTTTCTAGATTTACACAAATTGGAAGAAAGCAGGAATGAGGGAGAATAGTCATGAAGTCAAAAGACTCATGACTTTTTAAGACATAGCAATTGAAATGTTTTATGTTAAATCTAGGTATGATTTTCTAGAACAGTTTATCTCTTCTTCAGTAATCAATACCTTTAAAATAAACCAAAATATTTTTAGTCATACTTCAGTGAATGATAAATGCCTACATATACAGAAACCTTTAGTTTATGAAAAGGCATTATCTGAACAGGTAAATTTAATTAGGTCAGCAAAACTGTTAGGTATTTCATTTTGGGAGACTAAATCCGTTGGCTTTTAGTACTGCTTCTAGGAAAAATTTTTCCATGCAAATTGGATATTTCAGTTGAACTCACATCATAGCAATGTATAAATGACATTGAATCCTGGAGAATGCCCTCCCTAAGAAATCGAGTTAAACCAAGCAATAGCCACTGCTGCTTTTCTGTCTTGTATTCAGTTTGACTTTGGAGGCTGATGCAAACACTGTGGTTTTTCTTGCCACTTGAAAACTCTGGAGAGTTAAAGCACAAAGTTTGTATTTAGTTCTGAATTTGCAAAATGCCAGAAGTTGTTTTCATTTTTGTTTCCAGCCTGCAAGCAATTCACTTGTAGGGTGTAGGAGGAATGGGTTTCCCTTGTCAATGTGGAAAATCATGTTTATTGACTTCAGAACTGTGAGCACTATTTTTTTAAGGATTGGTTATCTGGTATATCTGGATCTTTAACACCTCCAGGCTGAATGACTGGATTTCCGAACTACAGAAATTTCAATAGCTGACATCCATTGAGCTTGTATTTCTTCTGAGCTTGGCTGCATGCCATAAGTATTCCATCCACAGATATACTTTTCAGTCCCCTTAGGACATATGCTTGGCTGCATGCCAGTTGTAATAGAATTAATTGTAAAGCAGAGCATTTTCATTTAAATATAATGTATCTGTCTAGTTCATAAATGACTCTGGAACAGGTATTTAGGCACATAACCCCTCACTAACCTCCTTTAGGGATCTCATCTTCTGTATTGTGTTTCTAACTTCCTGTAGACAGGAAAGGGGGAGCCCTAAACTTCTCGCTTTACTCAACATAAATTTAAATCTTTTTATAGAGAACATTGCTGACACAGGATGAACTGCTTTCATGATAGAGTCACAGAATTGTTTTGGTTGGAAGCGACCTTAAAGATCATCAGTTCCAACCCACCAAGAGAGATCTTTTTGTTTTGTTACATGGTTGAATATAGCTGCTGGTCACCCGTAATTACTCTATGTGTAGTAATTTTGTCAGTAATCACGGAAAAATGCATTATCTAGGCCAAATTTAACTTAGAAGAAATTCATAGGACTCAATGAAAACAGTATGTGAAGATAGTGAATTTATATTCTACTGACTGGCCAGTGAAATATGAGTAGATATTAATACATTACTTTATCAGAAAATATAAAATGTGGTTTAAGACTGATGGAAAAGAAAGGGACTAACATGGAAATTTACTTAACATTTCATTACATATTCTTGATACAAAATAATCTAAAGCTTAATGACCAAGGTGAACATTTCAGTATGGCTCTAGACAGTGAATAAATCACAAGGTGTAGAATGAAATCTGTTCTTTAAAAGTTTACTTAAGATTGTCCACAATATTTCTTGTTTCCACGGTGATGTAATGACGTAAATTCCTTATAGACTTTGAGTTGCCCCCAAAAGAAAGACTAAAAAATAGATATATAATTATTAAAAAAATCCCAAACAAAATAAAACAAAAACCCACAAACAAACAGAACAGCCAAAAAAAAAAAAAGCAAACTCCAAGGGGAAAAAAATCTTATGCCTAAATTTCTATATTATTTTGGATACTTTAATAGAACAAGAATGCTTGTTGTGATAGGAGACACATAAAACAAGAAAACGGATGTCAAATAGCTTTAATATATTACTGATTAATTTGATAGGTAATACTTTACTTGAAGAATATATCACTTTAATAGTCTCTCAGTCACACTCCAAGACAGTAAAGTTGTGAGCTGTGCTTTAAATTTCTAAATCTATATATAAGCAGTGGTGTCACATTCAAAAATACTGAAGTTCCAAAATCAATGGGCACTGCTTAAATCTCAGCTCTCTGGTTATCATGCCTTAAATTATCCCTGTAGATGTAGACTCAAGAACCTGGTTTATGTTACTACTCTCTAAATTAACCCTGGCTCATAGAAAAATTATACCGACTTCAGTAGAATCTCAGTGAAGCTAGTAGATGGATTTTTACTCAGCAAAAATCCACATGTGGTTGAAGGAGGACTAATGTGATATATTAAGATGGAAGTTAACCACTTAAGGTGCAAATAGAGGATTAAACTAAAACAAGATGTTACATTTTATTGATCCTACCAAGGCTTATTTCCAAAAGCAATGTACTGGATTACACAAGCAGCATGTGTAGACTCGTGTGTGTGAGGACCCTGGTCCAGTGAAATGACTGGGAAGGAGAATGTCAGTCATGACCTCAGTGACAAGGTTATGTGGATATGTTACACTGGACAATAATGAGAAAGTTGCCTCACATTTATTATAAAAATGGTAAATTATATGGATTGGTAGATACAGATTTATAACCTAATTTCCTCCAGAGTAATCTAATTCATGCACCCATACACTGAGATTAATATATTACACCAAAGAGAAATAATATTATGTTCTTGGACATACTAGAGAGACAAAGCTTGAGGCCAGAACTAGTATCAGTATTGTTTCTCACCGTGGTCATCTAAGGATATGACAGAGGAAAACTTTAAGAAGATAGCATCTTTTACAAGCCTACTGATATTAGTTGGACAAAGAATAGCTCTGCATGACTTTAAGCTCCTCCCTCCACAACTATTTGTTTTTCTAGTGAAATATATATTGCTTCTCATTCACTTCTCCGTACAAATCTTGCCTTATATGTGTGTTTCTCTGGGGCAGATGCTAACCTTTAGAAGTAATTGCTTCTCTGCCACGTTCAGTTACTTTTATTTTATGATAATAAGGATGAGACAAAGAGGCAAGATTTATTTCCTTAATGCACAGAAAGTATAGAATCTGAGATAAATTTTGGACCTTTGATGTTGTAATGCAAGTCCTGTATATTTCATTTGCACTAGCATTTCACATACAAATTATGATGCGAGGTATTTACATTGTAATTCAGAGTGAAGATGGAAGAGTTGTAGAAATAGCAGCAAAATGAAGGGAAAAAGGA
Organism: Lepidothrix coronata; assembly: GCF_001604755.1. Lineage (NCBI taxonomy): Eukaryota > Metazoa > Chordata > Aves > Passeriformes > Pipridae > Lepidothrix > Lepidothrix coronata. The sequence goes on from NW_016690189.1 coordinate 3,732,953, forward strand.
ATTCCTTTAGTTACTAAATACTAGATATTAAAGTTGTTTCTTGACTATTAATATTTATAGAAGGAATGGGGAGCTTGCCTATGCCAGCGACATCATTGTAAGATACAGCTCTCTAGGTCCTGTTTTCTTAGTCCAGCTAAGTAAAAGCTTTTGAAGAATATATTACTAATTTCCTCATTATTGCACCACTTAAATTGTATTTTGCCTGTCCTATCACAACTTTTGTAAGGCGAAAGGAACTGGTTATGAAACAGTTATGCAGGTCTGCAATAACTTAAGGAGACATAGAAAGGAAGTCACAGGTTCAGTTCAGACTTCTTTACTATCCTTGCGTAGTCTGTCTGTAACTTTAAAATGTCCTAGAGAGGAAGAAGAAAATATGTAAAATAATGGGTTTTTTATATTTAGTGTCCACAGCTTAATCAACCTTCCATTATGAAATCTTTTAATAATTCAATTAAAAATGTAAATACTTGCCAAAAAAAAAGATACATTGAGCAGACCTGGAGAATGACAGTCAACTGCATTTGCGACGCAAATGCAATCACATAATTACCAGTTTAAGCTCAGAAAAAACCCCTATGTTGAAGAATGAAGTCTCTGTCCTATTGCTGAAATCCTTGTAAACTTTGAAGAATAATTAATATTTATGACATATAAAGTTGGTTCAAATTGCAGAGACCACCTAATTTGTTGAACCACCTTACTGGTTGTCACTGTGTCATCATAGTTTCCACAAGAGGGTTATTCAGAGCTGCTCAGCTGTATTTTTCAGTTTTACTACCATCTCAGGGTCCCTAGGCCTCCAGCAGCCTGAAGTAAAACAGCTGCCTCAACATGGATTTGGCACAGTTTACCAGCAAAGTGAGGAAAAAATTTGGGGTGAATATCGAAATGGTAGTTTTGTCCTCAGTTTTTTAATATTTTAAGAATGAAGTCTTTACTAATGTATCAGCTGCCTTTAGCTAGCTCTCTTTCATTTATCATAGTGATTATAACAGCCATTTGTAGGAAAGCCCATTTAAGCAATGTCTGACCATATTAGCAATTGCAATCAACTGCAAAGAACTAGTCTTAAAAAAATCAAGCTTCTGAGTTAGTATTTAAACAATTAACTGGCTTACAAAACTGCAAGCAACCAGCCATTCTGATTTGAACTCTGCATGACTGAGGTATTTCTGAAAGCTAAGACAACTTGTGTGCTAGGTTGTAAGAGCCCTGTGTCACTTAGCTGCGCTTTTTAAGCTTTTTTTTTCCTTTTAAATTCGTTAGTGTTGCTTGAGGATAGTAATCATGGGAAATTTGTCTTTTTTGGGCATGGGAGAGGGGTACTGAAGTTTTCTTTATTAATGGAAAACTGCTAGAAGTTTGTCCTCATTTTATGCTTTAGGTCCAGATCCAGTAAGGGAAATACCAGCCCAGTCTTCCAAATCAGTTACGAAAGTGTCTTCATCATGTTTAAGTTTTTTTTTCCTTAGCAGTGATATTCACATTCATGGTTTTATGATTCCGTGTCATTAGTCTCTGCATTGAAAAGCCATAAATATGCCAGTACGTCTGTGCAGAGGATCTCCATTAGGGCTTGGACTAGGACCACCCACTCATTTCTCCTGAGCAGGCCAGTAGCTGTCAGATAGCACCTTTTCATTAGCTACTGACCTGGGCCAGATGTATACTGGTGACCAACAGGTGAAAGGTACTTTATATCCCATTATTGATCCTCAGAGCCATCAAGTCTTTTCATCAAAATTTATGAATAACTTTTTTATCCTTCAAAGAAGTCTGCTATCATGCAGTTGTAAACTTACATTTTTTTTGCTTTGTACAATTGCCAGAGCATGTCACTGTGCATATATGACTGCTCACCCTACTGCTAGAAATCGTGAGGTTTCCAGTGACTCTCAATGCCTGCATTTGTATGGGTCAATATACATAACAGTGAACATGCACACCAAATGCTTCCCTGCCCCAGATCAGTATTTTTCAGCTGTTTAAACAATTATTTGGATTTTCATTAAAGGTTAGAATTTTATTCCCTGATGCCATGTGTTTTATTTAGCACCAAAAACATACAGTGGGAAAGGGACAATGACAGGGATTGATGTCAAGCTAACTACACCGTGTGTACGTTCTGTTGTGGTAGTTAAGGTGTACATTGGATAGTTGGAAAAAAGTTGACAAATGCTAAATTTTAATGGTGAAATAGCCTGATTCTGTCAACTGATTGGATTTTACATCATTTGACACAAAAAATAATGTGTATTAAATCTATTCTGAGGTACTGACATTTGGAAAGTGCCAAAAAGAGTAGAGCGATCTTATGTTTTTGCTGATTCCAGTAAATAAAAATTAATTATGTTTGACAAATGTTTGTGGCCTTATAGTCATAGTTTGGTAGGCAGAAGCTATGATTTTGTGACTGTATTCAATGAACTGTCCTTTTATGTTCTAGAAATAGACATAGAGAGCAACCAGCTAAAACCAATGATGTTAGTCTGTTAAAAAAAGCAATTATGAAAAATATGTAGATGTTCACTCTGTCAATATCAATGATATGTATGCTTGGTCCTTGTCATTTTGAGGCCTCAATGCTAGACTTAGATATGCCATTGTAACTTTTGCCAGACCAAAACTGCCAACCTTGGAGTTAAATATGCAAAATTTAGTGTTTGATTATCACCTCCCCCTGCCAATTATTTTAATTTGAATAATTATTTTATAGTGACCCAAATTTACATTGTGTTTTCAATTGATGACTATTTTCTTCTTCAGTTTTTGTTCTCATCTATAGTCGTATGCTATTTAAAAAAAAAAGTGTTTAATCTATAGATGTATCTTTACTGCACTAGTAGAAGAGGAAAAATCATTCTGTGCTATGTGTCATATTTCTTTTTTTTTTAGGCTTTTTGTTTGTGGGTTTGTTAGGGTTTTTTCATTTGGTTGGTTGGCTTTTTTTAAGGCAGGGATGAGCCACTGCAGTATAAGATAATGTACTCTTATCATGTAGTTGCACCATTTGGTTGGCAGGGCCCTTGTACCATGTGGATTTGGCTTTAAGGAATATGGGTTTGCCAAAGAAAGTTTACTAAATAATAAGGCTAAATTCTTACCTCCAATGAACATTCATTTTGTGAAACTGGAATACTGTTAATCCTGCTTGTATCTATGCCAGGATGACCTCTTAAAATATGGCCTCTATGATGGTTTTGATGGAACCTCGTCTTGATATAGTTCTTGGTGTGCTGCACAACTTCCTTCTCTCTATTTTATTGTCTCTAAGGCCCCTGAGGAAAACACTGAGAATCTGGAGCAGCTGTAATCGTGAACAGATCTTGTTATTACTCCTATGTTAACTTGTGGGATAGTGCAGGATGTTTGCCATGTCTGTTTCCAGACCACAAAACCTGAGAAAACCTATACACTTATATCTGTGAAATAACACTCAAGGCAACTTGAGAAATGCAGACCACAATGCCTTTCTTCCATAGGGGTTAAGCTTAGCTGTTCTTTATTCTGGAGGCCTTCTATTTTATAAAACCACAGCAACTAATTTCACGGGGATAGGGATAAACAGGTCAGAGGTATCTTACTGAATACATGATGGCGATTCGTGTCTGTGTCAGACTAGGCTGTTTTCTTGAAGAATAGAGTAATGACCACTAATGGATCTGCTCTGGCACTTGTATAGAATGATGCAACTTTACTAGTTTGGTGATTTCACTGATAAGGAAACTTGTCTTAGAAGATGTATGTTCTTTTTACCATAATTTCTGTTAGAGTTTTGGTTTGTTTGTGGTTTTTTTTCCCTGACCATTTTGTCATTCCATTGACCATTGTCTTTAAAAATTACCATTTCTATTACGGTTGTGTTTTATGGTTAACAGAATTGATTTTTGATGAAATTTTACTTCCCGCATTAACATCAAAAATATATATTTCTTTATTTTCCACCGTAAAGCCCCAAATATTTTCTATTTATTTACCTTCGTTTGTGGTAACTTTACCTTTGGCTGTGTATATAGTGTTAGTTAGGATATGAGGAAATGGAATGAAACTACATCAGGGAAGGTTCAGAATGGACCTTGGGAAAAGGTTCCTCGCTGAGAAGGTGACTGGTCACTGGATCAGGCTACTCAGGGAAGTGGTTAGAGCACCCAACCTGTCAGAGCTCAAGGAGTATCTGGATGACACTCTTAGTCAAATGGATGGTTTAGTTTTAGGTAGTGTGGCGAGGAGCAGGGAGTTGGACTCGGTGGTCTTTATGGGTCCCTTCCGACATGAGCGTTTCTATTATTCTGTGATTTCATAGGAGCAAAACATACTTTTTCCTCATCCCACACACACACACACACACTTTTTTTTTTTTTTTTAAAGCAGGACTAAAGCTCTGTCCTACCTTCTCCTCTGATTTTAGCTTGGGTAAGTGTAATGCTTGTCCAAAAAAGTAGCATGGAGCTTGGTATTCACCCAAAACTCTTTACAATATTTTTTGCAATACTTTTCTACTGCTTCCTTACTTCTTGGACATTGAGGATGTTGGACACATTTCTTCCTCAGTCTGGAGATCTGCAGCATAAGTAGTTGACCACAAAACTTCCTGTAACACTTAAACATTCATATTTATTTAGGTTAAATCTAGTGATAATAGTAGTTGTTTTTCTCTAGTGCCTGGAATTTGGAAATTTTAATTGTACATGATTGCTCCATGGTGACACACTGTTAAAATAATTTTCCCCCCCTTTTTTTTAAGGGACGCAAGAGTGAGGCAGAAAAGTACTTCATGAAGGCTATTCAGCTGGATCCTACCAAAGGAAACTGCTACATGCATTATGGTATGTTTCAGATAGCTAGGGTTTCCACACGTATTCCAGGCTTGCTGTTAATCTCTCCAAGTGATTAAAGGTTTGAAAAGTGCTACTGGCAAAATATCTTCTTTAAAGGGAAAGAAACTAATCTACCATGTATAACTTCATTTCAACTTGTTAATCACTGTAGAGGGAGAGTGAAGAATTTCATATTTTGCATAGCTTTCCTCCTGTGAGAGGAATTTCAGTATTGCTCCCTCTCTGGGAAAGAACAAAGGTGACTATTGCCATATGTCAAAGTTTCATGGCCTGGAATATTATTGTTAACAGTTTTGGCCTAACTTTTCTGGTTGCCGGTGGGTGGGCAACTAGAAGTTTTACTTTAGTGTGCATGAGTTCTATATTTCATAGTGTCTTATGGGCCTTATATCTAGCTCCTTCCCACCACCTTCTTGGCTTGAAATGCCTAAGTATTACAAAAGATTTTGACAAGTTGGCTATATCTTTCCTCTTAAGCCATGCATGTGCTTATGGCACACAGTGAATTTGAAGGTGTCTTTATAACTTTGGATTGTTTTTGCTAGATGTGCAAAAAATATTTCCAGATGTGTTTAGTCCCAAGGAACCAAAATTATTTATCTTTGTGGACTAATTCTTACTGTATTTTAAAGCTGATAATAGACAAATCTTAAAATGCAAGCAATGTAGTCCCAGTTGGAAAATATGGAAGTAAGTAATAAGATTCATCTTAGTTTAGGAAGAAGGTAGGGAACCACAAGCACACTAAATATATCTTTGTATATTGTTTTAATTTCCTCTTCTGATTCTAACTAGTAAATGTAAAATAAATAAAAATGAGTGGCCAAAAGGGAAAATTAATCTCACATAATAATCATGTTTTTACTCTATGTGATATCTTTGTCTGAATTGCTCACATGATGTATTTCTGTTTGGTCCTATGCAGTATGAAATTCCGTATGTTAGACTCCCAGAATCAAACTTTGGACATAGAACATGTATTTAAATTAATGTAACCCACTGTTGCATTATTTTGCATTATGAAACATTGCAGTTAGTGACCTTGTCTTCTATTTATACCTGTGCAGGTAAATCTGATAGGGGTATTTGTGCACATAAGTCACATTATTTCAATTGGATATAAGTATAGTCGATTCCTCAAGACAATGTAGAAAAGTTACTGCTGATTGTTTCTTGGAATCCCACTCAAACCCCTTCCAGCCTTTGTTATTAAGAAATCTATCCTTTATTATTAGGAAATCTTAATTGCATACAAATTCAAGGTAGGTCTCAACAATACATCTCAGCAAAAGACATTTAGGATTGTGTGTATTTCATTACAGATCTAGACTTGTTTTCTTTTTCTCTCTCATTACTTCATCAACTTGTCTGTCCTTTTCTGCAATATTCCCTCTGTCTCATTTTCAAGTGCCCTATAAACTAAAAACGCGGTTATTGAAATCATCATTCATGTCTGATACACTGACTGCTTTATTACCAGATCACAATATTAAAATGGTGTATTGTTTCCTAATAAGATTATTCCCTAAAAACATTAGCAAACTTTTCCTTTGTTGTCTTCCAGGTTCAAAAAGTGGGTTCTGTCCTTGTGCAGAGGTCATTACTGCAACATAAGTGAGGTTTTACTCAGCAGTTCAGGAGTGAAGGAAAAATTTAGTCAGTGGAGTAACAGCATAGTAAAATGTGATGCTGAAAGGCAATAGACACAAGAAGGTTCTCTGTAGAGCTGTTAACTCTCTATCATGGAGCATTATACACAGAGAGCTCTTCTGAATGCATGTGAAACCTTTTCCCTATATAACTTCTGATCACCTTACCAAATTCAGTGGTGTTATTCTATGTTTATATCAAAGTATCTGTGAGAAAGATATGGTCTACTTCTGCTTGGGTTATGTGTCTGTGTAGTGCAGCTGATTCACAAATCCTTGTCACTTTGGGCATGGGACTTCATAAAATTTGAAATAAATTATCCTTGTTTTTATTTTCTTTCCCTTTTCCCTTTCTTTTCTTTTTAGCTTTATTTCTCTTTTCCCTTCCACCTATTGCTTGAATTGATGAGGATTGTGTGTTACCAGGGGCATTCCAAATATTACATGGGAATCCCTAGTGAACACTAAGCTTTATCTCTCCATCTCATTAATTTGTTCCAGGACCTTGTCACAGGTACATTCTACATCCTATATGCCAGGAGTTTAATTATGGGGAAATACGTCTGTATTTTGCATGTAAATCTTAGAGATTCCTTTTTTTCTCAGCATGAAGATGTTGGAACAGAGAATAAAGTAGTTGGCATCAGTCCTAAAAAAACACATACCTCACAAAACAGCCAAATGAAAAGAGTGGTCAGTTGGGGCATAGCAGTGTGTTGATGGATTAGCAGAAATAAATGGACTGTAGATTTTCTTCCAAGTGCACAGGATTGCACACACTTATAATTTGTGCTCCCAGGTTGTGCAGATGTTATTTTTGACTTTTAACCTTTTGGACTTTTTTTGGCGCTATGAGAAAAACCTTCAATATACTGTATCTTTTAAGAAACTTACATTTGTATTATAATTTAATTCAAACCTTAAGCCAAAGCTATTTTTGGGTACGATTTGATGCAGGAGGCAAAATGATCACATGAAAATTTGGAGAGAGGTGAGCAGTTTTGTATTTGCTCCTTGAATAATACCACCACCACACATTTCTCAACTTAGCATTGTAATCAGTTTTGTATAGGTACTTTGCTGACTTTGGATTTCAGTGGATTTAGGCTTGAAGCAGTGTTTCCCAGACTTATTATGCTTGAAGATGTCTGAAGAGAGAACTAGTGGAAAAGGTGAAGAGATATAAATTGCTGTGGACAGCATGCTGATGTGATGCCATGTCACTGGGCATAAGGGAAAGTGGCTTTTACTCTAGTCACCAGAGAGGATCGCAGTCCCCTCTGAGACTGAAATACAGACAGCTGCTCACCTGACCATGTTTCTTTTCCCCTTCTTTCTTTTCCTCCTCTCATACACCAGTTATCTGAACATCTGAACTTTGTGCAAAACCATTGTCTTACAAATATGTGAGTGTTGATGGGTGATATGATACAAGCTGCTCAGGTACACAGCATGCTACCAAAAGCCCCTCACAGATGAAAGAGAGAAAATTCATATGAATCAGGAAGAAGAAAAAGTGAGAGGAAGGATTGCAGAAGCACTAATGTAATTTTTTTTCTTTTTTAGTTCTGTTTCAATTAAAATATTATTTTTGGCACAGCATCCAAGTTTTTAAACTAAAATGTTGGAGGAAATTATTTTGGATACTAAATTTGAATGCTCTGATAAAGTTTGAGACATAATTGGATATTTTAATACACATTTGTTAAAGATGACTTAAAGTGAACAGTTTTGACTAAAACAGGTTGAACCTAGTGAATTATTTATTTTTGAATTCTTTCTTTTTCCTGTGGGAAAGTTTACTTCAAAATGTCTTACCACACCTACTCAAGATATTGGCTCTCATGCATCCCACTTTACTTTGAGGAGCTAACTCAAGTATGCCATTTTGAATCCTGCAAGACCTTGGTAACATCTGTCATTAACAGATTGATAACAGAATTGATCTCCATTGACATAGAAGAGATTCATTCTAAGCTACTTGTCTCGATTAAACGTCTGTGATCACATGAGATGAATCCAAGTGTCAATCCGAGAAACCACAAAGAGGTTCCTATGAACTATACAAGTCCAAAGGAACTTTCTTCTGAATATTTTAAGAACATAATGGCATCTAAAGAGTCAATACATCAAAGTTGTTAACAAATGTGCCAATCATAGGAATGTTCAGTCAGGTCAGACCAGTGCCCTTATGGCCTAGAGACTGTTTGGTTTTGGATATAGTATTGACCATCCACAAAGGAAGTCTCGGAAATCTCGGTGTCTGCACTGAGCCTGTCTCAGTAGAAGTTGAAGAAAGATTATGTATGTATGAAATTTGTCATACAAATGACATCCTGCACAGAGATGAGGGGAATTTCAAACAGTGAAATACTTAAGAGCTCATCTGTTTGAAAAGAAACAAAAATAAATTCTTCAGGTAGTAGGATGCAGTGTAATTAAGGAGTTTGAAATTGTTGAAGGCTTTCTGTACCTCCAGAACTGTCTTATTTAATTTGTAATTTATTGTCTAAAAGTAAAAAAAACCAACCCAACCAACCAAGCAAACAAGCACACAAAAACCCCCACCAAAACCCCACAACTAAAGCATGCTTCATTTTATTTGTTTGCTAAAAATACATTTTGCCACTGTGCCTCTTAAAGTGCATGTAATGACCTCTCTCCAACGTAATGAAAGTGCAGTGGGGAAAAAAAGAGAGAAGGAAAGAAGCAGTGAGGTTTCAAGATAAATGTCTGTACAGAGGTCCCTTCTCCCTTACTTTTGTAATGGATTAATTGGAATAGGGAAGTCAGGAACCCAATGGGATGCTCAAATTAACTCTGTTTTATTAATCACTGTTGAGACCTCCTTTTAAAATAGTTTCCTTTGAATAATACATTGTCTCTAATAACTTTAAATTGTTTAAAAATTCCTTTTTTGTTATAAAAATAGATTATTCTTATTAGATTAATTATGCATTCACTTAATTAGGCAGTTCACATTGATCATCTGCCTTTTTCAGTGCATTCCCAGTTACAGATATAAAACAAAATGAAAAAGAGGCTTTCAGATTACGTAAAACTGAAGTGTATTAGCTACACTCTCATTGAAGAAAGATTAACATGTTCCCAAATATACTTTTTTTTACACTGTCTTTCACTTTTGAATTTGTGATAATTTAGGAGTTACTTTTATAGGTTTTCTTATATTATCTGTTTCTTTTTAAACAAGTTTAGCTTGTTAACTGCTGTATTTGTTTTTCAATTTCATCCTATCTCTTTCTAATCACTGTTTCTGGAGAGGGCTTTTACCCTTTTTGGTGCCTAAATTTTCATCTAAGTCTATGGGCACTCTGTATCTATCTTATTTCCAAAGATAACTGCCCTACCACTCCTATGTCACAGCCTGAAAATTAATTGGAACTAGTGTGGTTTAAGTTTCAAAATAAATTGCATTGAAATACGATAGTAGTGAATTTTCAAGCACCATTTTTTTTGCTTTTTAAGTAATACACTTAGATAGCTTAGTGAGTGTGAGAATTTTCATATATTTACATGTGAATTCAGTTTTCTTTTTAGGTGTTTCCTCTTAGACTGAGATATAATAAAGTGAAGTGCTGGGTCCTGGACTTCAGTCAAAACAACCCCCTACAGCACTACAGGCTGGGGGAAGAGTGCCTGAAAGAGGCCCAGTGGAAAAGGACGTGGGGGAGTTGGTCATCAGCTATCTGAACATGAGCCAACAGTGTGCCCAGGTGGCCAAGAAGGCCAATGGCATCCTGGCCTGTATCAAGAATAGCGTGGCCAGCAGGACCAGGGAAGTGATTGTCCCCCTGTACTCAGCACTGGTGAGGCCACACCTTGAGTGCTGTGTCCAGTTTGAGCCCCTCACTACAGGGAAGCATGGAGGTGCTAGAGCATGTCGACAGAAAAGTAACGGAGCTGGTGAATGGTCTGGAGAGTAAGTCATGTGAGGAGCAGCTGAGTGAGCTGGGCTTTTTAGCCTGGAGAAGAGGTGGCTCAGGAGAGACCTTATGGCTTTCTACAGCTGCATGAAAGGGGTTCGTAGCCAGATGGGGATTGACCTCTTCTCCCAGGCAACTAGCAACAGAACAAGAGGAAGAATTTCTTCACTGAAATGGTTGTCAAGCATTGGAACAGGCCGCCCAAATAGGTGGTGGAATCAACATTTCCACAGTCCCATTATTCACAGTGCTGGAGCTTTGTGTCTTTGCTCTTCATTGACTGAAGCAGCCTAGGAAAGCTTTATTTTTCTTCTACATATTTAAGGAAAAGATCTTATGAAGAAAAAGACTAGTGTACTTAAGAAAAATAAAATATCAGTGTTGTATTTGTAAGAAAGAGAAACATCAACCATGACCTACTAATGAAATTTTACTAATTTCTTCAGGAGAGTTTTATGTTGATGGAAGAAATGTCAGCCTAGTCCATAGGAAGGTCATTTTCTATCCTTGTCAATGAAATGAATAAAACTTCACAATCCATAATTCCAGTGAATGAATTGTCCCATTCCTGACTGACAGGTTAGCTAAGTGCAATATATGCCAAATAATTAATACAAGAGTGCATGGATCTGTTACGCTGGGAACACCAGATCCTACATGGTGATTATGTCTTGAGAAAATAAATTCCTTGATGAGATGGAGTCAAAGCCATCCAGATATAGTATGTCCATCACTAAGTCACTTTGCCAGCCTTCCCAATACACAGTCTTGAACCTTTCTGCGAAGGAAAGGGTTTTTCCATTTTATATCTTTTGTAAATCCTAACATTGATATACAATGATTTTGTAGGGAAACTATAAAACAAGTTTATGATACTCAAATAATACGTGTTCATAGAACATATGTGGTCTTTGGAGAAATGGTCACTCTGTCTTGAGCATACAGTGTCATCAAATTAGGGTCCTGAGTTTGGCCTATGGCTTATAGCTCCTCCTACAATATCAGTGAATGCAGTTCCAGGAAGACAGGATTCCTAGACCCAAAATGGGAAGGAGATGTAACTGTCTTGCAGAAAGACTTGATTAAGCTTCTGACCTTTCTGTTTCCAGAACTCTCTGTAATAACTTTGATTTTAGAAAATCTTTAGCTAGAACTAACAGACAGTATTTCTTACTTCCAAAGTGAAACTGGAAAATATACCAGAAGCTGAGCTATTCAGAAGAATCCACCAACCTGAAGTCCTTTTTGCAACCTTGTTGCTCTCTAGGCTGTTGCGATCACAAAACATTAAAAGAAGATTATTACAGACCACTATAATAACTATTTGTTCCAAACTTCCTTTAGTACCAGTCACTGAGGTGGAATGCAATGGAGTATTTCCAAGCAAGCTAGGTCACCAACCTTAAATGCTGTGGAATTTCCATTTAGTCTGCCTCTTCCCTTGAGTTTATCCTTAAATCTAATCATTCTGACATCTCAAATACGTGGTTGACTCTGTTTCCTCAGCATAATATACTAGACTGCTCAAGAGATATGCTATAGATATTGCAGATCAGAGACAGATCTAAAAATGTGGCTTTGTGCTTCTTCCATGTTGCCAGAATGTAGGGTTTCTGCAGGAACTGAAAAAGCATGTGACACAAACAACCCTGGAGACTTCTTTGCTAACGATCATATGTTTTGATCTATGAGTACTATCTCATGAGGATTTTTTTAGAGATAATATGAGACTGTTACAGAAGTGCAACTGAATAGTTTTTTCCCATCCAGATTTCACGTTTCCAAACTTATACATCACCAGGTGTTTGGGAAATGACATAGGGTTCGGAATCTTCCTCAGTATCTGTAAATCATAAGGTCCCTGTAGTTTGTATTTTCATCATTAATCTTTTGTTTTAGTGAGAGCTTCCAGTGATCCAGATGTGATCACAAGTTCAGTCATCAAGTCCCAAAGGTTTGCAAGTTAATTTTTTCTCTCTTTATCTCTGATCATGCTCTGGATGACATCCAGTGGTACATTTAGCACAACTGCAACAGATAACTTTTTCAGACAAAGAAAAAGGCTAATAAAGTTTTTTCCAAGCCAGTGCATATACTGATATTGCAGCACCCACTGGCTTGCATAGTGTTTCTGTATATTTTATTTGCATAGAATAATTTTCTCCATGGGAACCAATTGAAAGGATAAAGTCTCCAGAATTCTTTCCAGCAAGAAACCAAGAGAACAGCTTTAGATTAAGATGGAATGGCATATAAGGAGCAGCAAAAAAATGAAATGCTGCTACCATTTAGGTGATTGTGATGTAAGTTGTCTTTGTTTCTCCTGTCACAACCAGCACATTCAGCAAGAAATCGTCTTAACAGGCCTGGAAAGCCGATCTTTAAACATTCCCTTGCTCTGGGAACTTCTGGTTCACAGCCAATGAATCTGTTTTGAAAGTCTTAAAGGAAACAGTTACATTAGGTCATGCCTGTTGACTTTGCATCTTGCAACCTTGATTCATCACCTTAAAAGCTTTGGAAATCAACTTGCAGACAAGGTCTCTCCTCATTTCTTCCACAGAATGCTATTTCAGTTTTCTATATAGAAAGCTCTGTTTGCATCTGCTCTTTTGCTCTGCATTGTCTCAGCAGAGTTGAAGTTCAGCAGACTGCAGTGGTGGATCTGCTCATATCACTAGGAATACAGTTCTCAAGACATGATCTTGCATCCTTACTGTGCTTCAAAGACAAAATACAATGCATTGGTTCAGCCAGAACCCTATCCCTCTTCTGGTTTCTGCTGAAACTTGAAATGTTTTGAAAGCACCAGCATATATTCAGCTTCAAATCCTCAGTGTTGAATATGCTGAAAGAACTTCTAGTGAAGTTTATTTTTTTTACAGTTGAGTCTAGATAGAGCACTCTTCATGTTGTGGAAGTAGAAAACTTTTTAAGAGGATAAGAAGCAGAAGGCTTGGTGACAAATGTATATTAAAAGAAGCAAATTCCTATTATGGTACTATTGGAAGTTTTTACATTCTTATTCAGAAGATAGTTTACTTGGCTTTGCTTGGATTACTAAAGATATCAGCATACTAGTCTAAGTCATTGAAATATGAGTAAGTGCAGAACCAACAGCATTCTGAGAACATTCAAGATGGTTCTTTTCAAAAGCAACAGCAACAAAAAGAGCTATTTCAGAAATCTTCTCTGTTCTGGGACAAAGTACCTTTGAATATTTGCCAGTGAGTAAAAAAGAGAACATTTCAACTGAAGAAAGATTGGTGCAAATTGCACTGTTATCTACTAAATAAGCAAATTGCACTTCTGTCTAATAAAATAAAAGCTCATAGTGCCTACAAGGAATAGTTAAGCCCATTCTAGAGGAACACACTAATGCCTTTGTGCTCTGAACATAAGAGATTACTACACATAGACATATCCCAACCAATTAATACCTTTCTTATTACAATAAAGCAGCAGAACTACCAGTTCAGATGTATGGCTTTTAAATGGTTCATGGTGCTTCTTAACAAAGTGCTTTACAAATGTTCATGATCATTTTAGAGACACAATTATACAGGATAGAGAGCTGTATGCTTTCATTTCTGTGGATAAATATTTGGTTAAAAAATTGATAAAAGATGAAAATAAGTTGTTCTTTTTAATGCCAGAAACTGGAATTCTTTTGTCGTTGTTTACATACATACTTTTATCTTACTTTTCAGTAGATTGCATATATTACCTCTCAAATTTTTGGTCAAGTAGGGAGTCAAAAAACACTGTTGATGATTTGCAGGAAAAAATAAGTTTGAACAAGGCTGTAGGTACAGAATTCAGCGGCTTTAATGCTATTTCTGATTCCTAGATACTTTAGGGAAAAAATAACTAAGAGGATTGTGAAGTGTTGAATCAGTTCTCTGCTGTCAAAGATCCTTAAAAACTCCTGACTGCACATTTACATTCAACTCAGTGCTGTCTAGCAAGAAAGGTGGAAAATTCTATTTTAAAAAGTAATGTTCCAGGCAAAGTGTTGCTGATGGTCACATCGGAAGGTGGACTATGGATTTCCTACTTCCAGTTTAGAAGAATAGCAAAGAAAAATATGCTTTCCTTGGAGAAGGAAAATGTGGGATTCAGAGCTTGTAGAAGGCTGTTTTCTCCAAAGCTGGTTCTGATTCCAAAAAACAATCAGGCTACCATAATTGATGTTGTTGGCAACGGTTAGAATCATGACGCCTGCAATAAGAAAGGTGGTGTTGGGCAGTGTCTCTGTGGTGGGTCCATATCAGCAATTAGTAACGGAGGAAGAGGAAAAAGAAGAAGCTTCTAGCAAAAAGAAGGACGAGAGGGGGGGATCAAAGAGCCAGTCCTTCAACAGAGGAAGTCAGATAAATCAAACAGGAAACCGAGGTTACCCAGTCCCTGAACTCATCAGAACTCCGGGACTTGCGGAAAGATTTCAGCCACCAGCCTGGTGAGTGGATTCCTACTGGGCTGCTTCGATGCTGGGATAATGAGGCTACAGAAAAAATCTGTAGTGGGTTAACCCTGGCCAGATATTAGGTACCCACTAAAGCCACTCTCTCACCCTCCCTCTGCAACTGGACAGAGGAGGGAGAAAAAAAACCAGCTAAGAATTCATGAGTAGAGATATAAGCTGGGAGAGGTCAGTGACTGATCACCTTCACCGGCAAAACAAGACTCAAAGTGGGGATAGTACTTATATTTATTACTAACAGGATAAGAGCCAAAGAGTGAGAAATAAAACAATCTTAAAAATACCTTCCCCCCCTCCTTCCTTCTATGTTCTCCCTCCTCCCCCCCAGCAGTGCAGGAGGACAGGGAATGGGGGTTATGCTCAGTTGTTGTTTCTGCCACTGCTCAGGGAGAGGAGTCCTTCCCCTGCTCCCATAGGGTCCCTCCCATGGGAGACAGTCCTTGATGGACCTCTCCAGCGTGAGTCCATCCCTCGGGCAGCAGGTCTTCCCAAACTGCTGTCCCATGGGTCACTCCTCCGTGGGCTGCAGTCCTTCATGAATGAGCTGTACTGACGTGGGTCCCCCACAGGTGCCACAAATCCTACCAGGGAAAAACCTGCTCCAGCATGGGCTTCCCTCTTTACAGGCCGCAGGTCCCTGGCAGGACCCTGCTCCATCCTGGGCCTCCCACGGGGTCACAGCCTCCTTCATGCATCCACCTGCTCCAGCATGGGCTCCTCCATGGGCTCTAGGTGGGTCTCTACACCCTGATGGTGCTCCATGGGCTGCAGGGGCACAGCTGCTCCACCGTGGTCTGCACCACGGGCTGCAGGGACCTCAGCTCTGGTGCCTGGAGCACCTCTTGCCCCTCCTTCTGCGCTGACCTTGGTGTCTACGTTGTTATTCCCATGTTCTCACTCCACTCTTCCCTGGCTGGAATTTATTCCGTGCAACAATTTTTTGTTCTTAAATATGTTATCACAGAGGTGTTACTGTTACTCCTAATTGGCTCGGCCTGGGCCCGTGGTAGGAAGTCCATCCTGGAGCCGGCTGGCATTGGCTCCACGGGACAGGGGAAGCTTCTAGCAACTTCTAACAGCAGCCACCCCTGTAGCCCCCCTGCTACCAAAACCCAGCCACAGAAACCCACTACAGTCTCATAGAACGTGAGGTTTGCCAGCTGCCTGTCATAGGAGAAAATCCTACATGTAAATTTAGACCCACACAAGTGGTTCCTGGATCTTGGGGCTTGTGGATCATACCTTCTGATCCACCTTCAACACCTTGGCATTGTTACACCCTGCTAGTGCCCTTCTCTTGGGAAAACATATGGCTTTGACAGGAAAAGTTCAGAAGTCTACTTTTTATTGAAGAAAGTGCAGCGGTAAAGTGCCAATCCACTTCATTCTTGTATGAATTTAGTATATCACATTAAAAGCAATGGCAGCTAATGTTTTCAAAATGATATCTCTCTACTTAGGTGCTTTAAATTAAATTGAGATGTGTGAATAGAATTAGTATGCCTTTCAGGAGAACTTGACAAATCAATTCTCAGCTGAAAGTTTCCACCTTGTACTGGGTCTGGCTTGGATAGCATTAACTTTCTTTATAGCAGCCTGGATGATGCCATGTTTTGGATTTGTGACTAAAATAGCCTTCCTTCATAACACACCAGTGTTTTGGCTGTTGCTGAATAGTGCTTGAGCAGTGTCAAGGATTTCTCTTTTGATTAGTCTGCCCTAACACAGAGTAGACTTTGGATGGGCAGGTGGTTGGGAGGGGACGCAGCTTGGACAGCTGACCTGAGCTGGCCAAAGGGATAGATATAACAGACCATATAACATCATGTTCAGCAATAAAAACTGGAGTAGAGAAAGAAGAAGGATTTTGGCTTCTGAGGTGGCCCTTTGTTGGAGACTGGCTAAGCATGAGTCTGCATGTGAGAAGTGGCAAGTGATTTTCTTCACTTTGCTGTTTGGTTGATTTTTTTTGTTATTTTTTTTTCTTTCACATATTAAACTGTCTTTATCTTGATGCACAAATTTTCTTGCTTTTGTTCTTCCTGTTTCTTCCCATCACCCTGCTGGAGTGGGTGGGGATGAGCAGATGCGTGAGTGCTTGGATGCTGACAGGGGCCAACCCACCACACACCTGTATGCTCAGGTATTTACTTTTCCACTAGATTGAGAAGGTGGCAGTCAATTATATTTATAGCCCATCCAAACAGGGAAACGCTTGATCAGCAGCCGCTGATGAAATCACCTCTACGCAGGCAATGATTAAGGCAGTTAAAGGTTGTTCCCCTCATGAAATCATGGAATATCGTACATTGAAAGGGACCCACACGGATCAGTGAGTCCAGCTCTTGGCCCTGCACAGGGGAGGCCCAAGAATCACGCCATGTGTCAGAGAGCGTTGTCCAAATGCTTCTTGAACACGTAAGGTAACATCAGTGCTGAGCTTCACTGTTACAGAAAACTGAAGTATGTTTCTAAAGATCTATCTCTAAAACCCATTGAATAATTTTTTTATTGACAATAATAAGGAGAGGTTTATTCTCCTTATGTAATTAATTTGCTTAATGAGCAGTTGACATTATAAGGTGCAAAAAATTTTTCCTAAATTAAGTATATATTTATTTGAGAATTCTCCTGAATGTTCACTGTCTTGAAATATAAAAGCTTATGTCCTCCTTTTCCTCTCTGGCTGGATCTATTAATAGTACATCCAGTTACCAGTGTTTCATTCTGCTAATCCAGGGCTTTCATTAACAAAAGAACCTTAATGTTAACAATTTATGGTTGGTTTGCTTTAACATGGACCTAAACATTAGGGATACTGCTTTACTTCACTTTTTGGAAGAGAATTGGAATACCGATTGGTCAAGCTTGTTTCAAAGATTTCTCTTTAAAGAAAATAGGAATTTAGCCCAAATCAAGAGATATGAACTGATAAGGCATACCCTGATGTTGTACCCAAACGGTGAGGGGGGGGTGGGGCTGAAAGGAAGCAAATTTACTGCTTTTGTAAGCATTTGTTATCCCTTCCTAAAAGAGTTCCACTAATGGTTCAACCCATGATTTCTAATTCTGAAGACAAATTAATTTCCTGTGGTCCAAACTGTTCTCAAAAGGTTTTCTTTTATGTTTTTCCTCTCTTTTTATTTATTTATTTATTTATTGTTTGGTGTGAGAGAACTTTTTTTGTAAATCATCTGTTTCTGGGCACAATAAGCACAAAGCCTTATACTGCATCAAAATATAGCACATATTAGTGTGTGGATATAACTAAAACAAGCAAACCTTATACTGTGAATGCAGGAAGGCACCAGAAAGTTTTTACAGGAGTTTTGCAGATATGAATAGAGTCATGCCTTCCTGCATCACCGGATTCACTAGGCTTGTACAGACTTTGCTAGCTCTGACTAACTGGATTTCTGGACTTTTTGCATAAGCACATAGCAAGCATGTGAGCAACAGGGAATGCATGAGGAAAGGAGGGAAGAAAAAAAGAGAAAATCCCTCACTATGAGAGGAAATCATTTGCTCATGGGATATTATTTCTGAAGAGGCTGGTGGTCAGTGATGGCATGGCGGACAATTTTTGGTTGAGTGATATAACTTTACAAAATAAATTTAAAAGAGAAGGATGGGATGATGGAATTTATAATCACCATCCTTGAGGATAGCTTTTCCAAACATAAAGTTATGTAGACACAGAGTCTAGATGGCTGAAATCTTTTAAAAAGTTGTTGCAAAAATAATGCATTTTACAAATTAGGAATGAAAAAATCACTTAAAAGAGCAGAAAATAAGGTTGCTTAAGTATCTTCCAAATTTCTTTTTCATCTTCATCAAAGGAAAACTCATTTTTGTAGAGCTCTATTATGTCTTATATGTTCCGTTTTGAAACTGCTGCACTTCAGTTAAAGTTTAGTTAGGCTTAAATTATTCATTCTTTTCAGTTGAAACTTGGTTCAATGATTATGATAACATCATTTGTAAAAATTCGGTCACTTCATTTTAGCCATCTTCTATTTATTTTTTTTATGTAAAAGGTAAATGTCATGTAGGAAACTTGTAAAGAGCTACCTATTGGGTTAGTGCAATACATGATAAAATACCAGTTTGTCAAGGTATACATATATAATAATTTTAATGCTGATATCATTTATAATTCTAAAGCTGAAGAAATATGTTCTCATGGATATATATAAAAATGTATCTTTTAATATGATTTTGAGATATGCTTTTAAAATGGGAGTGTATTTGATTCGTAGATGTTATTTACTTCAATTTGTCTTGAGGAAATGAAGATCAATGTAGAGGCAGAAGGGCAAGTTCTCAAATGGCAGGCTTCTTAGAGGTTGGAAGTACTATTTCTTGATGGCTGAGTTTTACTCTATTATTCTCACTTTTCCTAAATATGTTCCACAAATATTGTTATAGCCTGTCATATTTATTGCATTTTTTCTACTTTGACTATATTTTGAGGATGCTGAAATACAGAGCAAATCAACAAATAATATTGAATGTGATTCAACTGTTTGTTGGTTGATTTTTTAGTTTGTTGGGGTTTTTTTGTGATTCCTTTTCCTAACTATACTCTCTGTAGAATATTACATCAGTTATTATCTGTGGGCTCACGGTCATGCACTCCATTGCAGGTCAGTTCCTCCTTGAAGAATCCCGCCTGATAGAAGCAGCTGAAATGGCAAAAAAGGCAGCTGAACTCGATAATATGGAATTTGATGTTGTTTTCAATGCAGCCCATATGCTCAGGTTAGTGCTTTTACATCTGCCTTACTGGATTTTCGTCTCTTATTTTGGAGGGAAAAAGTATTTATAGCCTTCGCTTATGCAGGATTCTTTTTAAAGCTCAGCAACTCTTTAGAATAATTCAATATTGGTAATAAGATACAAAGAACTGGAATGAAACTGTTGCAGGATTTAGCACTTTCCATTTCTAATTTTCTGTGTATTATCTCATAATTTCTTACCTTCAAAACTTCTGTGGTTTACAAGTACGTAATCCATTTTGCTTGCATAGAAGAATAAGTGTTTCTTTTGTGAAGAACCTTCTGCAGGATTTCCTTTCTCCTGATTTTTAAAAATTTAGTGTGAAAAGATGAGACCATATTTCTGTTGTAGATGTAAATAGAGAATATTGAAAAATTCTGTTAGTAGGGAACACTACAATAATTAGAAATCTAAATATTCCCAGGCTAATAATGACTTTGAGACTCATTGGAGCACTTAGTGGTATTCTCAGAATCTGTAATTTAAAATGTAGTCTTATATTTAATTCTGTTCTATCTGAATAGAATTAAATTTTAGACTTTTTTTAGCTTTTCAAGCTGACAGACCAGGTTATTCAGTAACAATAAGCTGCTATCTATGAGTTTAACATTATCATTAAACTCACATTACTGTAATAGGTATCCTCCATGCTTATTTCTAGGATAACTATCCAATTATTGTCTATTGTCTGCTTAACAGCTATAAGGATGCTTGATTTCATTTAGATGATATCTAAGCATAGAAAATGCATGAAAAAGGAAATAAAAAAATATACTTCATTAGCACAAAACAGTTCTTGAAATAATTCCTCTGATGAAGATATCTCACTAGGCTGTCTATACTTTCAACATTTTAAATATGAAATGAAAGGAAAGGAAAATTGTATAAAAGAGAAGGACAAGGGTATAAAACAGACGGTAGAATCGGCTTCAGGCAAATGACTCGAGTTTCAGAATTACAGTTTCTGTACCATGATTTTTAAATATGCCCCAAAACACCTTTTGAAAAATAACTCTTACTGCTTGTAGATTAGAAAGGAAACCAATAGAAATGGTTCACTGGTAAACAACAGTTTGACCTGACTCAGGTGTACGAGCTGTTTTAAGGATCCTTGCCTTCCCCTGATTATTTTGTGAATGATATCTCTTGAGACAGAGTTCAGTAATTTGAAACATTTAGATCAATGTTACAAATTCACAGACAGAAGCATAGCAAGCAGCTGAATTCAGAGGGGTATAGAGTGTGTCAGAGTCCTGATTTCAGTGATTGTGTTGTGGAAGATAAATTTAAGTGGTGTGATTGTGTGTATTTTAAAATATGATGATGTAGATCAATACTATTTTGGAAATAGGTTTAATAAATCTCTCACTTTCTCTGTGAGCAGAGTGAAGCATCCGAAGTCTTGAAGGCATGTTTGTTTACATCTGGATATGAGTATTTTTTCACTTTTCAAGTAACAGCAATGCTACTGTACTACGTGGCTGCTGTACATCAGCCATGGTTAACCTACTTGATCTGATTGGGAGTATACTGTTTTTGGGGCGCCTTGACCAGCATTGAGCTCAGTGATTCTAAGATGCATTCTCTATTTTTACTGTAAGCAAAAAGCCAAAACCTCTAGAAACAAAGAAAACTCGCCAAACAAAAACCCTTAAAAAAGGGGCCTGTTTTAGTTTAGCTAGAATCCACTGTGCTGCTTTGGGATACCCGGTTGGTCTAATTTTTCACTTACATGCTCAGTTCTCTTTGTGGAAGATTGTAATTGTCTTCCTAATATGCTCTGGGAGTCTAAAATAGTCTGGAGGATTTAGCAAGAGCAGGGTGGCAAAGTTAAATTCAGCGCTGCTAAGCGTTTGCTTAAAATCCCCATGCGTTAGCATCTGACTGATTTTTGCTGAAAGGTTATGATTCTGTTGTCTGTCCTTGTGCACTGCTCTACTTAGCAATTGATTTAAATATATTGCTTCTGTAAGACTTGTTGTACAAGGGCAATGTGTATTCATTCATTGGAACAGAGCAGCTGCAAATCCATTGTGAGTCTACAGGACTTCAGAAGCAGCTGATTTTCAGGATCTTTAGAACAATGGAGAGCTGAGGTGATTCCAAGAGGAAAGCAGATACTAAGACACAAAAGAGGAAGGAAAGAAGGGAATAAACCAACTGGTGACACAGCTAGGAACTGTGAATGCTAAACGCAGTCATAAATAAAAGGCTGAAATAGTTTCATGTAGATGACCAACTGCTCTTTAGGTACCCTAGAGAGCTACAAAAACTGACCAGTGAGTAAGAATTTTGAATGAGCTGCACAGCTGTGAAGTAGAAAACATATTATAGAAGTTCATAGAGCATGAAAATGATTTGACTCTGGTGAGCGAGATGGGATAAATTTTAAAGATGTGTTGTGGACTAAGAGACAGAAATTGATACTAATGTGGATGATGTAAGGTTTCCAAAATTACTGCAAGATAATAACAGCAGCTTAGATTTTTGTATAGATTCTAATTTTTTTTCAGACCAAATATTCTACCCAGTGATGTATTTTTTAATTAGGAAGGAATTATCTTTCTCTCCTCTCTTACTACTGTTTCCACTATTAGCCTAAGGAATGTCACAAGACTGAGAAACACGAAGACATTTTTTCAGGATCACATACAACTTCTTTCAAATTTGGTTTACAGCTGTTTTCGATGGAAACTAATCAAAATATTCTTTCAAAGTTCAATTTGTTTTTCTACTCTAGTGCTAAAATATTTTCCTTTTTTTTTTTTAATCCCCTTACTCTCTGAGAAAAAACAAATTAAATTAAAATGCAACTTCTATAAAAATTTACAACTTTTGAAAATTTTGAACTACAATACTGCAAGGTAATCTTCTTTTTCTTAAATTTGCAACACAGTTGTTAACTGGGTCCAAATGCAGTAGTTGTATTTATAGATAGCCTGTTCTCAGTTTATAAGTCACAAGAACTTCTCCTCCTCGTGTCAGGTATTCCAACATTGCTTACTTCCTTTTTTTTGTGGCTGATCTGAAGTAAAAAAATTAACAACTGAGTTAGTTCTGTTTGCATTATTGAGAGACCTCCCTGCTCCTAATAGCACATAGTTTTGAGGTTTTTTTTCCCCTAAATGACTTCTGTAGCATCCTCATAATGCAATGCAAGATGAATCAAGTCATCTGTAAGAGGGAGGAGATGTGGGATGACTGTAATCCATTTCTTTGCAACAGTCTGGTAACTTTTCACTTGCATAATACTTGCCTGTAGAATTTATTATCTCAACAAATTTGTTTTCCAGACAGCTTTCTTCAAGGTCATGCAGCTCTTTGGGTGGTACTCAAAACAGTATCTGGTCACGTGTTTTACTTTTGTTCTATTTCCAATGCTCTTACTTATAGGAATTTGAAGCCCTTCAGAAAAGCTAGATACATTTTAATGAAATGCAGTGAAGCACGTGTTTGTAATGCTGTACCTTCAGGGACTAAGTCATGCATTAACAAGTGCTAAGTTTAACTTTTTAAGTTTTGTACTAAGTGAGCTGCCATGAGCTAGATTTCCTGTGGTCTAGGAGAGGATTATTTTTAGAATGAGGGATGGCAGTGGGATGACACTGATGTACTAATTAGAAACAGGAAAAGAGTTTCACATTGTCTTCATATGAAAACAAACTTAGGAAGAAGACCTATTTTTATAGGAATAATTAGTTTTTTCATGCTTCTGTAAGTGGGCTATTCTGGGAAACTCTCATTTTACATGAAGTTATACTATGTTTGTTGACTATTTGAAAAACAAGTCTAAATTGGAGCAATATTACATGACATGGTCTTTGTTTCTCAGTGAATTTCTGTAAGAGTATTTTGGCTCTCCAGAATACACTGATTGAACATGGTATTCGAATTGCTGACACAGCGTCATAGGCACAACTTCACTCTCTGTTATTGTCTCAACAGTTTATATTCATTCTTTAATTGCTGTCTATGTGCTTAATTATATATATGTATGTATGGCAAAGCATATAGTCTATATAAAATTTTTAAACTAAAAATGTGTATGAACAGTTAGAGGTATAAAACCTGATTATGATTTTGTTGTGACACAAAAAAATCCATTAAGAATGCCAAGTATCAACATTCAGTATTTAAAAATAGGAATCTCTGAAGAAAACTTCTTTGTAGCTGGGCTGACATCCATGATTTCACTGAAAAAATAGTCAACAGTCTGAAGCCTTGAACCAAGCAACAGGCAGGTTAAAACTAATGCTTTCCCACTCACATGTTTATGTATCTAAACCAGTCAGCACTGGTGGTGTTTTTCTCTTACAGCAATATTTTTTCCAGTGATCACCATAAAGGTTCAAAATGAACGTAAACTGGGTGTCAGGATAATCTAAGTGATGTGCTATCAAGCACATTTATGACGTGTCAGCATCAATCAGCTGGAACTGAATACAGAGAATTGGTTGGTCTGGAGGCTCAGGTTAAAAGATATGAGAGAACAAAAAGAGAAAACGTTTTTGTCCCTTAAAACAAGATTGAATGCTAGTGCTAATAGGGGAAGTCAGATGTGTTTCCAAGGTCAGTCCTCATGAAAAGATTTAGGATACAGGTTGAAATATATCTCATAACTATGAAAAGGACTCTGTCTTCTGAACTTCTCTTTGCTTCCTTTCCTTCCTTTCTGTTTTATTATCAACATTTTATCTAATATTTTACTCTAATGTGAATTATGTTACCTTTAGTAGTGTCCTTCCCTTATTTGACATTTATCCAGAGCTCTTTACTGCTCAGTGGCATAGGGTTGGTTACTGCAATTTCTTACCTCTGTGCCTTTAATTTTTCTCAAGGGAAAGCTATTTCAGGGCTTAACATAATGAATTTCTAGCTTTTGCAGTGAAAATGGGATCCAGAATTCTGAAGCATCTTAAGTAAGGGAACTGATGTTGAATGCCCCAGAAATGGAACTGGCATTTTCCTAACCAGATTACTGTGTTGTGCATGCATTTCTATAAACTGTTTTTAATGGAAAACTATACATTCAAACTGACTTCAACTTAGCAATTAATGATGCATGTTTCAAGGTGTACACATGGGAGGAAAGCAAGCCATGTATTTCCACTGGGCTAAAAGGGATTTTAATGTGTTCTACATTCACATGCCAACAACACTTTTTGGAGGTGAAGTGTACCGTTTGTATTTGCCTCCTGGGTAAGAAACCTTGTTTATTGTACGTTATTTCACCACTTTCAGAAGTGCTTTGTGTCCTGACAGTTCCATGCAAGCAGGGAAAAAAAAAAAAAGCTGTGTAACATGTTTCATTTTATAGCACCTTGTTGTAAATCCTGAAATTCATAAGTATGAGAATATTTTTTTCCAGTCATTTCAAGTGCTACTGATGCCCAGCAGGAGCAATTCAGAAGCAGGTTGAATTAATATTTTTAGACATTCAATCATTTCTAACCACTGCAACCACTGAGTAAATGATACATGTGAAAAGTAATTTAAAACAGTTAACAGGTATAAACCAGGTTCTACTTAGCAATTGTTACTCAGGAAGTGATTTCAGCTTGCACAGGAATTATGTGAGAAATTTCAAAGGGATTATCCTTCTCCCCTTCTCCTCCCAAGACCAATAGCTGTCAACATGTATTGACCAGGATTAATTGACTATCATGTATTAAGTGGCTAATGTTTAAAATCTGGGTGGATAGGAACATAAAATTAGAGCAGAGTTTGATTACTGAATAACAAAGCATGTAAAGGCTCATGTAATGAACAAGGTAAAATCTCCAGGAACAAGTGCTCAGTTGATTGATATTCTTTGAAATAGTAACTGTTCTCAAAAGCAGAAGAAAAAGGATAAAAAATCAGATGGCCAACCCTACTCAGTGTTATTCCATTGTCTAATTTTTCGATTTCGTATCGCAGAAATGCACCTGTGTTATGTAATCACATAACAAACACAAATGTGCTGAAGATCTGTCCTAACTCTCCTGTGAAAGGACCTATCCCTTCATAGGAAAAATGGAAATAATTTTAGCAGAAGATATGTAGCCTGCCTGAAAGTCATGCTTGGTTGTTCTTACAGATTTACCATCTTTCTCATGACATGTATGTGATAAACTGATACTCATTGGAGCGGTAGACAAAATGAATAGTTGGAGGGAAATTAAGAGGGTGGAGACAAAAGGAGAAGAGAGGAGTTTGAGAGACGAGATAAAAAGGACCTGTTGAGACAAAAACATGTTGGGATTTCTTTGGCAACAAATTACATTTTCATTTGAAGATATTAAATTAAAAACTCAGGAGAAGAAATAAAAAGTAAACTACTAGGACCATGTAGATGCTGTCTGTATTAGTAAGGAGAAGAAAAACAGTTGAGCTGATAGTGCTTCAGGTACCCAGAAACTCATTCTCCTGGAACAGGAGTCCTAAGTTTAAATCCCCTCTCAGAATGATGTGAGTAAATGTTGAAATTGGAACTCTTTTCTGAATGAATTCCCTCAACTATGGAAACCTAGTTTTCAGAAATCATTGTATTATCTGACTTTTTTTCCTTTTTTTACTGGAATGATAGTGGTTTTGGGGAGGTACAATGTGAGAAATTGCATTATTGCATAATTTACAGTTTCTGAATTTAAAGTATGTCTGACTACAAAAAATGAGCCAGATTTTCCTCTGGTGAAGACATATATCTCTGTTTTTGTCTGAGATGAGTGTTCAGCTTTCTGTATTTCTTTGTAATGTGTACTAATATAGTTTCAGAACTAAAAAAGAAAATGAGGTAGGCAAAGAGGATTTGTGCTAATGGACATTCTGAATTATAAGAAAACTTTTAGATTTACATATTTTGTGCATTTTTTAGGGTAATTTCCTTAAACAGAAAGGTAGTTGCAGTGTTTTGGTTTTAGCTATGTTTCTTTAGGTATGAGTTTTTCTTAACCCAAGGACAATGAGATGTAACTGTTGTTTTTTTCTGTCCTGATAGACAAGCCAGTCTTAATGAAGAAGCCGAGAAGTATTATGAAATGGCAGCAGGATTAAGACCTAATGTAAGTACCTTCCTAATGATATCCATTACTTAAGTTGATGAATGTGCTATGGTACTGAACCCTTTTTGTTGAGCAGAACTTCTTGCTGGAGCATTTGATCTCTTGTCATGTATTATATATGTTCTTTTAATGGTTAATTATTGGGTCGTCAGATGAAGCTGTTCATTTGTCAAACCAATCACTATGCTTTCAAGTTGCCTCAGTGAAGTGGTCTAGCAATAAGTGGCTAACAAACATGGAAAAGACTTCTAGATTTAGATTTATTTATCTACATTTAAATGTGTTAAGTTTGGAAAGCATTTCCAGTCCCATCTATTTTCACTAGTAAAAGAGAATGAAGGGCTACTCTGTGATCCACTGTTTAAGGCATTTTAAATAATACATTTATGCCTTTTCCTCTGTCATGAACTTAAAGATAATTTTGCCTCAGAGGTATTTATCTCCAAGGTAGTTGTATATTGGCAAAGAAATACTTGTTTTTTGAAGCAGAAGTATGTAGGAATAAGTGACAGATGCTTTTTTAAAAGGGAAGCTAACTTCCAGTTTTATTGCATCTGGAACTAAAGAAATAAATTTTTTACTTACCATTTTTTACTCAGTGTTATATTTCTTTTCAATTACCTGCACATTTTGGGGGGACAAAAGTCATGAATATAAATGAGGCAGAATTTATTTTAAATACAGAACACTTTGCGTATGCAATAAATCAAATCTAGGAAAATTCCTGTCACAGAAGTCTATAGTACCAAATTTGAGGATACATGTTAGCAAATTCAGTTAAAAGAAAAAAAAAAAGGAAAAACTACAGACTTAAAAGAGTTTTCAGACCTAAGAATCAAAAGCTACCCCAGCTAAGACTCAAAACAAGCTAACAAAAAATAATCAAAAAACCCCCAAATAACTTATTCATACAAAATGACAGACTTTTGCACTGTCTCTTAAAAGCTGTCAAAAAACTTTGTATTATATTAGTTCATTCCTTGTGAAATAACAGTATAGACTTTGTGATTCTTTATGCTTTCAGATGTTTTTTGGGTTTTTTTGAGAGGATACCTTAATGTTGGAAGGGTTCCCTCAGTTGTGTGCAAACTGGTACAAGTCGTCTTCTGTGGTTCATTGTACGCTTAAAATGTTTATCAGAAAATCCAAAATAAGTTTGTTGTATAAACCATATATGAATATGATTATATGTGTGAGGTTTCTCAGAGAGCCTCGAAAGTAACTGGCAGCTAGGTTAGGTGTTTATAATTATTGATGACAATTTTACATGCTAAGACCAAAGTATTCTTTTTGAAGAAAACAGT
Source organism: Lepidothrix coronata (assembly GCF_001604755.1). Classification (NCBI taxonomy): domain Eukaryota; kingdom Metazoa; phylum Chordata; class Aves; order Passeriformes; family Pipridae; genus Lepidothrix; species Lepidothrix coronata. Next base: position 3,760,999 of record NW_016690189.1, read on the forward strand.
TCATTGTAGCAACTTTCTTCTGACTTTATTAGGATAAGCAAAGATCTAATAAGTACTGGTGTTCAGCTTTCTTTAAGAGATAATTTCACTTTTATATTCAAGATCATAGTTTAACTTTCTAGCTAAGCATAGTATGCATATGGTTTAAAGCCTTTAGAAAATATTTTACTGATGAAGAGTGGGAAGATTGTGTCGGTTTTCACTGCCAGCATAAACTTTCTGATGACTTTACAAGGGCATTTCTCAAAAATGTAAACAGAACCAGAAGTAGTCATACATCTCTCTCTTATTAACTCTCAAATTTACTATAATAGTTTCAGATCAGGAGAAGAAGAAGCCACTTGAGGAGTATTACTTGGTAGTAAGCAGTATAATGTATACATGGTAAGAAAGAAGCTCCCAGTCTTTCCAAAATAATATAGAATGCAAATTACTTATGTAACCTCTACTTCATGGCTGCATCTGTACTGATAAATTAAATGTGCCCAGGGCTGTTTTCTAGTGTTGATTGAACCAGGTGCTTAGATTGTGTCCAGGTACTGTCTGAGAGACTGCAGTGTCCCAGTCCAGAGCTGTGTGGGAGCTGTCCTAACAGCTTGAAAAAGCCCACAGTTTAATTTGTCCTTTTGGATATAGCCTGTGTATCCTATCACTGTCTCATAATTATGAAGGATCAGCAAACTTATGTGAGTCAAGATGCTAAAGAAATATCCTTAAGCAAAATGTAGTGCTGAAAGATTTAATTTTATTTTTTGTATCCATCACTAATGATCCAGAAACATTTCGTTACAGAAAATTCAAAATAGTAGATGTATTCATGTGATGTAATATGCAGATGCATACCATTCCATGTATGTATACATATATCTATATTTTTGTGCCCTGTTTAATGTTAGCTGCTAGGAGTCCTGTTCCCAAATTCCCTCTTGGTGAGAATGCTGTGGCAGCATTGAAATCTCATTCTATGCAATGGATCAGCCTTGTTACTAGTATAATTAAGTGCTCAAAGTGGCTGTTTGACAAGAATCTCCCCTCTTCTAGCGATTGAGACAGTATCTTTTGATATTAGTGAGTTATGGATCAGCATCCCAAGTAAACTGGATCTCAGCTTTTTTTTTCAGTATGACTTTTTTTCCCTTTGGTTCCCCAATCACTTCTTCAAGTCCCAGGTTGAAGATTCATTTCTTTGTTATCAACTTCCTTTCACTGTGCCAAGACAACTAAATTACCAGTTATTCTTTAGAATTAGACCTGTACGTGGCTCCTGAGAGATTTCCAACTAGCGCAGTTTGAAAGAAAACTCAGATTTCCACTCTCTTGCATCCATTTCTTTACAAATATAACATATTGTATAATTTCTCTAATATCACTGCTATAAAATGCAGTCCTTAGCAGGTATAAGATGTTAGCAATACTATAAAATGATTCTTTTACTGATTGTTAGTGAATTTTTATGCTCATTGAACTTTCATGACAGAGTTTTGTTCTCAGCATTCTCTCTGTTTTTCTTTTGCATCTCTTTCTCTGGTTTCTCAATCATTCCTGTTGCTTTTGGGATGAAGCAACACTGCATACACAATACTTACTCTCCTGCTCCCTACAATATAAGTCCTTCGGATCCAGAAACTGCTCTGCTGAGCTTTTCTACACCCTCGTTCAGTTTAAATGGCCATCTGAGTTCTGACTTTCAGAGATACTTACTTGGCTATTTCAGTGTTTTTTCCAAACATCAGTCTCCACTCCTACATTTGTCTCTTAGACAAGCCCTTTTATTTTAATATCTCAGAACTGGGGAACAACAGTGAGCAACCAATATATCTGTATGTGTCAGTCACTTTCTCATTCCATTTAATCCATTTTTATAAAGGTTGTGACTAAGGAGGCTAAAAACATCACCAGAAACACAGTATTCAGTTACAGAAAATATAACTTCTCTGAAACATGCAAGTTATTGTTTTTAAGAAAGCAAACATAAAAAGATTTTATTTTTGGAATATTGGAGGTGATTCATTCATCATTGAACTAATTCTGAGAGGACTGAAAATACAACTTATTTTTTCCATGACAAGCTTTAGTACAGTGACTAAAGTATTTACAAGAAAAAATATACTGAGTAAAGGAACAACTGAACACAGCAGAGGTGTGTTAAAATGTGTATCCACATCTTGAATGCCATTTTTGCTTTTGGATACACATTCTTTCTGCATAGTGCAAAGGAATTAAAACACTTTGGTACAATAGCAGCACCAGCTGAAGAGGAGCTTGGATGCACATTAAAAAAAAGTCTGGCTGTATTATAATGTTCCTGATTTGTCTTATTTGCAGTAGATGTGTATTTATCCTCTGTGAAAGTAGTTTCCAGGCAAATTTCAGTAAGAACATTATTTTCTGTAAAGCACACTACTGCTGTGGAGACAAGAATGATTTGTCTTAAACTTTACTGAAGAAGCAAGCATTCTCAAGGTTATGTCTATTAATTTCCAAATAGGCTTCACAGAGTTGACTTCCCCTGGACAGCCAAGGAGAGACAGAGAGAGAGGAATCCAGGAAGCAGTTCAGAAAATGAATCTACTTTTATTTGCTATGAATAATTTCTTATGGGATTCTCTTTTCTTCCTTCAACTCTGTAGGTGACCTACAGAGATTAGCCTCCCTAGCCCCTTGATCTTTATGAATGCTTTCCAAAAAATATGGTTTTGCAGTGTGTCTTGTACTGTGATCAAAACAAAATCATTTTAGAGCCTTCTCAGTGAGAAACACATATGTGTTTGCTCTAGCAATGTTGGCTTGAGTGTATGTTAATCACACTAGTCTAATTTTAACAAATTCAGTTGCATGAAGAAATGAAAGTGTAAGTTTCTTAGATATATATACAATAATTATTCTGAGTGAGACTATTGCTGAAGAAAATCTGTATTCAGAGATGATTTCTAGGTGCCCTACATATTGTAATGTTCACAAACCAGGAAATTGTTTTAACAAGTTGTTAGGCACTCTAAAATGTGAGCTTTAAGCTTGCTTTGTTGTGGAAAAATCAGTCATCCAGAAACTCTCTTTAAATTGGCATTCTTTTCAAGAATGTGAGATGTTGACTTAAACTTCAGCTTTTATTCAACTTTTAAGACATCATTTGTGTAATAGAGCTGCATTTCTAACTTTTTAAGTCTGAACCTGAAGCAACCAGTCTTAAAAAAGCTGCTCTAGAACCCCCACATATGGCCAATGGCTTTTGAGAAAAAAGAGCACTTTGAAGTGTGACCTCAAGAGTATTAAATGAAAGAGAGCTCACCAGAGCCTTAAGACTTTGAGCCACCACCTTGAGATGATTGGCTTAGAAGCATTCCTCAAGGAGGTGCCGTGACCTGCAAGTCACTACCATCCCAACCACATATTAGTGCTGTTTGCAGTCTGGAGCTCATGACAGCTTTAAGCCCCATGTCATCAGCACATTGTCAGAAACAGCTGTTTCCACTCTACCACTTCAAAAGGGCTTGATTAAATGTCTTACTGTAACAACACACATAAAGACACACAGAATGAGGGCGAAAGGAGAAATGTACCTATAAGCAAAATAAACACAATTTCCACTAGATGGTTTAATCATGATGTGGGGGACTAAACCATTTCTTGACTTGAAAGGTTTATGTAATCAGTTACCACAATATCATATTAAAAAGCAGTTTCTACAAGTGCTTTTTTTTTTTTCCCTAATGCTGGAGTACAGATTTCATGTCAAGGGCTCCAGGCTTGCAATAAGCTCTACATCAAGCTGTCTAACTGGTGAAAGAAGAATGCTAGTGATTTCCACATAATTGACTGTAATTCTATAGCCACCTTAGAGATAACATGCTTTCAGTGACTTCTTATGGAAAGTGTTCATAATATATGAGGTTTATTCATGGCAGGACTTCTAAAAATGAATATACTTCCAATAGTTCATAGATCTTTAAAAAATAAAGTAAATGTTGCATTTTGTCTTGAAACATCTGTAATCAAGATCTGCTTTATTATATGTTTTTCCTTAGATGTTTCCATGCCAAATTTTCCTATTTGATTTTCTTGTGAACATTTAGTAATTGTCTCATGTAGATTTAACATGCTTGGAATAATTGTGAGGGAAACAACTTTAATGTATTTTGCCAGCTTTAAGGGCATGTCCTCTTATTCCCAGGGAGAATTTTCATAAATTTTTTAAGGGCTTCAGCTATGTTAATTCTTCTGCTGTTGGCAGTAGTGAATGGGTTAACAGTGATTCCTACATTGTCTGCAGCTGATCCTTGATTGACAAAAAACTGGCACTGTTCAACACTACACCAGATCCAATGTCATCCTCACACTGCTCCAGAGATACAGTAATGAATGTATTACTCCTGCAGCCCTTCTGAGCAACTCTACCTGGTCCCTGTTATGCAAGTGCAACTAAAGTGCCTTGCCATCATAGTCCTGATTTCTGGAACATAGTACAAAAAAAGCTGACATAGTTCTCTGTAGAAATAGTACTTATGTGGTTTTTACGCCATGTGTTATTGCTAATAAAGCATGACAATTTCCAGTTGAGAGTCCTTGTTTCAAAATGTTCTTCTGTCTGTGTACTTGTTTATTCAAAATAATGTACACATGGCAGTATTTTATGTTTATCTGCTGGTGCCATGGAATGACCACAGAGCTGTATTTTTAGGTAGTTAGCGTCTACCAAATTCACCTTCAGTTGTCTGCCTTTACATAAAATAGCAAAGTGGGCCTTGTGGGGCAGAAGAAGCTTCTGCTGACTGCCTGTCTGCCTGCCTTTCGAGATGCTCCCAGCTTCTCCTGCCCTGTGTCCGGGCTGCACAGCTTCCTTCTATCAGCGTGGCTGCTAAGCCTCGCATTGTTTAAAGGCTTCCTCTCAAGCGTGCCAAGCTTTCTGCCTCAATAATATGAATGGCTGTGGATTCCTTCCAGCCCAGCAGCACACTTGGCCCCCTGAAAAGGCCTCCTTTCTTTTCTCTTGGTGAAGGTGTGAGGAATAAGAAGATTTCCCAGTATCCAGTTCTTCCTCTCTTCCTGCTAAAGACTGAATGAATTGTTATAGGACATGCAGGGACTAAAAAAGGATACTGTGGCTTTTTAGGGACTGAAAAGGATACTGTGGCTTCCTAATGAACAGATAGGCATGACTGATGTGAAACGTATTTGCAGATGGCATGCTTTTAATAGTTTGACTTCAGGCAAATACAGCGGTGGGAGGCTTAGGCATGGATCGACTCTGCTGAGGAGATAATGCAACGCCCTTATTGAAAAGAGGACATCACTCTCTGATCTCAAAAGAATAAGAGATCACTTTCTTGGTTACTCTAATTTGGTTAGACTGTACCTGTTGAAACGCCATAAAAAACTGACTCAGAGATTTGATATCAGAATAGCTGTGATATTTTTCAGCCTGCGTAGCAGAAGGGTGACGTTGCCTAAAGGTTGTACAAAATGGAGAAATTCGAGAAAATTAATATTAACTGAATGTGACTTTTCCTTCATTTCAGATAGAAAGAATCTTCAATGTATACACAGAAATAGCAAGACTTCTCTATGTAAAGACTTTATCCATGCACAAACTCTGTCTGCCCCTTCTGAGCTGGGAAGCTTTTTTAAATCTAATTTGGGCCCAAGTTCAATTTTGTTCTGTTGTTGTTTTGTTTCTCCCCTTTCAGATCCTTCTTCTCTGAGGCTAAGTCCAAGACATATACATTGTTTCTGTCCAGCTATTTGGGAAAAACAGTATTTATTCTTTTGAACAAAAAATTATCTTTCTATATTTGCAATTGTATTTGTTCATGGCCCTCCTAAATATTTTAAAGACACATTTGGGGTTTTTGTTGTGCACAGTCATCAGCTTCAAGACAGGCTTGTGTACAGGCTGTTGTTCTGAATCTTAAAGTATTCCTACTGCAGCAGAGATTAGTGCCTTCCACCTTAAAAAAACCAGCAGACAAAACAAATAAAAACTCCTATACACTGTTTTTCATCCCTGTGATCTCCATCAGGGGACAAAGAAAGAATACAGGCTATTGGAATGGGGATATTTACCTGTAATACTGAAGCACAGTATCAGGATGAGTTGTATCATTTGAAAACCAATTTACTCAGCTGTGGAAAACACTGATTTCCTTTATGAGATACGTGCAAATATTTATAGCCTTATTCCAGAAAACTCTACATGTGTTTTGTCCTGCATTGTAGCAGCTCTGTAAAAGCAAAGATTGAATGTGATTTTGGGCAATTATGGAATACTTAAATCTAGTTCTCAGTACTGTGATCCATCTTTGTGTAAGATGTGGAGGAGAAAGCTGGAACTCATGTCATTACAGTTTCACCTTCAGTTATGTGAGAATCCTTCAGTTATGTGAGAATTAGGTTATAGGTTCATTTGTAGTCACCTGATTGTACAAGCAGTTAAACATGCAAATATCTGAGATCGATTGGCTCGCTCAGTGAAGTTTGTGAGTTCTGGGAATTGATTTAAAATGCCTTTAAGTTACTGTTTATTTCCTATCTAGAATAATTTGTTGTACATTGATATTCTATTCAATACAGAACTATTTTGTCTGTGCAAGTTCTGAATGACTGAAATGAAAATACATTTGAGTTTCTTCTACCTACATAGATATTGGGTTGCAGTAGCACCACTGACTTGTTTAGAGTTGCTTCTGTTTCTCCTGCATGTGAGAGGTAAATTGAATTTTCTAGGTTCTGATTTCAAGTGAAATTATGCAAGCAGCTGTGAGCTCTTCTTAGCTTAAAGTTTTCCAAACAGTAAGCTGCATACCCAGAAACACTTGGCAAAGTAAGCCAGAAACTCATTGTCATGGTCATTTGGAGTCCTTTACATTTCATTTTTAGCTATGAAAATATTTACAAATTTCTCATAAATATTAGTCCTCCTGCAGTCTAATTATTGACATAATGTATTTTCCAAGTCATTCAGCTTTAAGAACTGTGAACAAATGTTGGGAATCGGCAACTTCATACTAATTCCTTTTTTTAAATTTAATTAACCTTTAGAACTTCGTTAAATAATCAATTACTCCTACCTAGAACTGTTGAAACAGTAATTCTGTGCTACACACGTAATTTGAGAGAAAGAAACTCTGATAACTCATGTGGTATTCACGTAGCACATAGGTCATATCAGGTTTTCGGTATGTCTGATGACAATTCCTTGTGCTGCTTGGACCTGCTAATAAAGTCTTTACAAAAAAAATACCACAGGGTATTCTGGTTTATGCACTCATTTTCCATGGTAGGCTCTGTTGCCCACAGTGTTCAAAATGTTTATGTGACTAAATCTCCGAAAAGAAAAAGATCATGTTTTCACAAAAATCTTACATGTTTATTATTAGTTTAGTGATGGTTCCTAAGAAGTTAATCATGCAAGTATTAATGTATAGATTCACACCTACCTATGTTCTTCCAATATCAATACCACTAAATGATTGTAATTGTCCCTGGACACCTCATAAATTCTCCGAAGAGAAAGCATTCTCATACCAAATAATAGTTCAGCTACTTCATTGTCAAGACCTGGATTCAGAAATTTTGTGTGACTGCACCTCAGTTAGCTTGAACAGAAATCTTAGTGTCCTCACTTTTTTTAATTTCATATGTATTTGTGTTACGCAAATCTGAAGTCTTTGTCCAGTATATAGGTGTGATCAGTCCACCATCAAAACTTTTTGAATTAAAAAGGATGTGAGGTCAGCTAGGCCTGTCTCCACAGCTGAGTAGACAGATTTTTTTTTCCTGTGCTTACTTTTCCAGTATGAAAAATACTGCACAACTGTTGTGTTTGTACTTAACTGCGATGTTCATTTACTGAATAATTAAAAAAATAGTTTTGTGAAACTAATTAATAGAAAGTCACAGCCTAGAATTTTACTACTGAGTTAAATAAAACAAATCATTTTGCTTTGAGATGATGGGATGCAGTAGTTTCTAAAGATGCAGTCTCTTTGCTGAAATTGTGGAAGTGATGTACCATCAATAGATTTATGCATTTGATTGTGATTCACAGCCTGATAGTAATATGACAGGGGGTACTATACTGCCTGCATCAGTTCCTGGAGAGAGCAAGATTGCCTTTGCCTTGTAAATGTAGCCCTTGGTGTCAATCAAAAGTAAAGTGCCATGAAATAGAGAACTCACAGCAGTAGATTAGAATTTCAGAAATTAAACCATCTGTTTGAACGCAATTAAGAGAGAATCTAGCAAGGTTTTTCCTAATAGAGTGTTCTAGTACTGATTCTGGAAACAATGCAATGGATTTATCATGCAATTAGAACTGATAAGAAAGTGGGTTTTATGTTCATTAAATAAACCCAGCAACTGTACATCCTCATTAGGATGTTTTGCAATAAATAACTTCCTAATTTTCTTCCTGGTCTATAGTTCTGATGTATTTCTCCTTCTAGGAATGATTTTTAGTTGTGCGTTGACGTCCTATTTTTTTTTCCCCCACAAGTTCTGGAGACTTTGTGTTTCATTTACCCAAGATGGTTTTGATGCAACTGTTATTCTTGCCCACCTTCCCACACCTCTGGGTTGAACGTGAATTTTTTGTGACCGTACAGAAGAGAAATACCCAGCAGTAAGGCTTGTTTTGGTCTGAGATCTGCATGAGATGGACTGTACTTTTGCAGACTGCTAGGAAGGGGATGGGTGTCTGGATGAAGTAATATTCTTGGAATTTGTCTTTAAAAGTAACTTCAGTACCAGTTTGAACTTATTTTTCCCTCAGAAGATTACAGTTTAGAGTCAGATGTCTGCTACTGAGAAGATTTACTGGGGAGGGGATGGATAGCTTTTTATTTCCCCCAAACAGTCCCTTCTTGAGGCATTCTGAACCACTGTATATTGGTTAGCTCTTCATATTGCATTCGCATGGTTCTATTTCCTACAGTTAGTTTTACTGGAACGCAAATGTGCATTCCAGTGTACCTACCCTTTTGAAATGTCTTCCATATAATGAACAGCTCTATTACTAAGCTGAGGCAGTTTTACTAATTCTTCAGGTGTTTCAATAAAGATTGACTTCCTTAACAGTAACTAACTTTAATCTGACATTATGGTTTGTAGCAGTGCCAGTTGCCTTAGCATCTGGCTGCCTCAAACTCACTGCAAACAATTACAGCATGAAAGAAAATAGAAACCTTTTCCAATATAACAACAAGAGTAAAACCTAAAATCCACAATAAAACCCCCAAATTAAATTCCATAGGAAGATATGTCTCCTAGATTCTTCAGGGTGAATGATTAATGTATTTGTGGTGGAGTATTTGGTGGAGCTTTATTGTAACTCAGTAGTTCTACTTAATCTCTTCACATTCTAACTGCATTTAAATACACTTAAAATTATCAGCCTTATTTTTTATCATTTTTGAAAGATCAATCAATACATGATCCTTGATTAACTCTGCTTGAAAAATTCTATTCTGATAGCTTCATTGAAGGAGTTTTTTGCTGATCGGTTCACAAATTGGATGTTTTACCCATAATAGAGGAAGAAAATGCTCTCTGAACAGAGATTATGAAAATTGCATAAGAGGCAAACCTTATGGTTTATGGGGAAAAATAGGCTTTAACAAAAAGATCGGTGGTAGGACCCACAGTTAATTTCTGTAGGGTGCCATGATGTTCATACAGAATGAGTGGTATGTGTAGTGAAAATTAAGGCAAAATAATCTGAACCATCAACTAAAAAATTACATAGGAATTCTACTGGCCTTGAATTATAGTTTGCTCCAGCCATACAGGGCTTTTTCTGAGGCAGTTTGGAGCAAGCATCTGGTTTCACTAAGTAACGTCTGACATTGAATTTTGGAGACAGGAATTGAATTTTGATTTCTTGGTGCTAGTCCTACAAATATTAATTGTCCTCTTATGCCTCCAGAAATAATTAATTTAACCCTTTAAAAAAGGAAAATATTTTTCAAAGTGTTCCTTCATGTCTCCGTTTCTTAAAACATTATTTTGAAGAATACAGAAAGCTTCTGTTTGATAAACAGCATTTGTCAACATATTCTGCATCAAGTGGAATCTTTCAGAGTAGGATGTGTAGATCTACCACTGAACATGTCTTGCTATTATTGATACTAATTACTGTAAACATGTGTCACTGTTCAGATGTGGTAAGTAAGGCTGCCATAGCAACAAACATTTTTGTTTTTTAGAAGTCAGAATCTTGTAAAAGCCTAGTGAGCAATTAGTGCCCAATGGTCTTACTATTAGCGATCAAAAGACCAAATTTTAGAAACTGCAGCCTTGAAATCTTTAAGCTACAAGAATAAAAATTAAATCCTTGCGCTTACTGTGGAAGTTAATGATTTTAATATCTACTGTGCATTTAATTGCTAAATACTATGTAGGGAACACCTGCGGGTTACTGGCTGCCAAAAAGTAAGTCATGAATCTTTATGAATTCCACAGAACACTGTGATTCAATATTTTGCAAAGAACCACTTGTATGTTCCTCTCTTCTCAGCTGCTCTCGTAATCCTGTGGGTAAAAACTCAAGTCAAGAAAGTGTGGGCATAACGTTATTGCACTAGGTAACAAGCATGGAAGTGATAGGAGCCAAATGAAAAAGGGCAAAGAGGAAGAAAAAAAAGATCGACATGCAAATATTTTAAGGTTTTTTGTGTAGAAATTTCAGAACACAAAATAATTGCGAGCAAGACTTTTTAAGCATTTTTCAGTTGTCTCTACTCTGTAATGAAAATATAGTTCTTAAAATGATGTGAGTTCTTAAAACGATCTCAAGAGTTTTGTTATTTATTTACAAAGTTATGTAGTTAGTTTTTATTTGCAAAATTGTCTTGGTAGCATTTCCACATGCTGAAGTTGCATTTTTGACGTATTTGAAAATACCTTCAGACACTATTGATAAAACATGTTATTATGAGAATTATATCACTTCATGTGATAGACATCAATTGTCCTGTCCTGCCAGTGAAATTATTACCAGTAGAGGAATAATGATTGATTCTCTTGTCTAGGGAAGGTTAGCCAAGAGAAAGTGTGTCAATGAAGGGATGGAATAAAGGCTAAAATTCATCCTAAAACAATCTGCAATGCCTCAAAATCTCCTAGTGTTTTCTTTTCTGTAGTGATCTAATACCACACTTTGTGTGGGGGCTGTCATAACAGTGATTGTGCATGATAGAAGCCTTAAAAAAATTAGCAAGATTATTATTCTTTGTGCTAAGAGCAAGTATGCCAAGTTGCATAATGGTTTACACAATGTGCCTGCAAGCGATGCCTTACAACTACAAATACCTAAATAGTTCATGAAAGCTTATAGTAATACTGATATTAATCTAGTTCTCAAACATTTAATTCAGGTGACTACACTTGTCAGCCAAAGGTGTAAAACTTTGTTGGATATTTAATATTCATCTGAACATTTGAGTCAAAATACTGGAACCCTTGTGATTTTGAGATTCCCCTAATAGAACACCACTAAATTTTCAAGGCTAGAAATCAGCACTACTTCTTTCTGAAATTTCAGTTGTTGGCTGTTCTACTGCAAAATAGAAACTCTAATGCAATATGCTTGTTACCAGCATATTGGAAAAACTGTACAACCTTTTCTGTGTGCTGATGTATTTAACCAGTATCTGGGCAAAAATAGATGGATGATGCATTCATTCTCAGCAGACATTTTTATTTACCAATGACATTTTATTTGATTGGAAAAAAAATAACATTTTTTAGTGTTAGTAGTGTGAGTGCAATTGTGGTTATAAACTCATGATCTGTAAATTAGAGTTTTCTCTGAAGATTAGCCAGTTTTGATTGTGTTAATATGGACATCTATTCTAATCAGCACTGCATGTGTGCTTCTGGGTAATGTAGATTATACTAATTTTTCTTTTAACACTTTACATTTCTTTTGAGTAAAACTGGGGTTTATCTTTAGGCAGTAGCATAAAGCCCTTTGTTTTTCTGGTTTCCAAGGTTTAAAAAGAAAATGCATGCAAAAATGCATTTACTCACAAATTGATTTTCATTTTTAAAAATTCTTACTTCTTTCTTAATAGGACAAGGTTCTGTTACTGAAAGATTTTGAGCAATTTCTATTTGTCAGTATGACAGTACAGATGACATTTCTATTCAAGTTTCTCACTTGCTTGAAGTACAGACCTCCTAGTTAGCATGTAGCATACTTGTGTTAGATAAGGTAAATAAGTTGTTAAATGTTTTATAATGTAATTGTTGCTATATATTAAAATCATCAAATTGCAGACATTAGAGGACAGTTGGATTTCTATAAACAAAAATTAAGTCATTCAATGATTTTCTTTTTTTTTTATGAAATCCTAAAGTGCTAGGAAAACTGGATAAGATTATCCTGTCCTATACCATTGACAACATTTGAGCTGGAAAGCAAAGAAGTTTAATTAGAAACACTTTGAGGTCTGGAAAATGTTGATTTTTTTTTCAATGTAACTGTAATACAAAATACTTATAACGTATGTTCCTCTTTAGTTTTTTTTATGGTAATACAAGTGTGTTATCTAAAAATGTCCATCACAGTTTCCATATAAACTGAGAGTGATTACTAGGAGACTTTTTAAGCATAAATCAAAGCAATTGGGGCATGACCATGGGGGGAAAAGTCTAGATACACAGAAATTACAAATGTTAGTACATTTTTGTGGGATGTTTTCAGCTGTTATGAACTGAAGCCTTTAACAGTTGTAACATATGCTTTTGTTAAGTTGCTGATATGTAGACCAGCTTACTGTGAACTTACATAAAAACCAATGGTGTATAGCTTTTCAGCAGCAAAATGTAACATATATCTATATATGCTTGTTTGGTTTTGGATAACTATGTTTTTAAAATACTGAGCAGTTTTCTGAAGGTTAAGATGAATAAGATTTTGAGGAAAAAATATCCGTTGTCTGGAGAACATTGATAGTAAAATGTCTCCTATTGATGTGATAATTTGAGAAGCAAAGTAGACTGCTTGATGCATCCTTCCTATGCCAAGTCTAGAACTCTTCCCTGACACACAAACCCTGTAGGTTTTTTTAATGATGTCGATGTCTCAACCTACAAGTAAACTGAATAATTTCATGGTGTATCTGTGGATGAAAACTCCCACATCTGTCACCCATAAATAGGAAAAAAAAGGTGAAGAACCTTTCCTTCACATTTTAATTTCTGATTTTAAATATACATATCATGTAGTTTGCAGTTTTAGATAGGATAGTCTCCACTGTTTGCAAACACACATGATTAGATGCATACAAGGAATTTCCATGTATATCCTCTTTTCACCAGGCAGGTTAAAATGTCACCTGCTTTAGATGTCCAGATGAGAGTATTCAAATGTAAAAGAATAAAAAATTTTTAAAAAAAGTATATGACCTAATGTTTCTGTGGTATCATCAGATGCTGTGTTAAGACTCATTCTGGTTTTCCACCTTATTGACTTATTATCCTAACATGAGACTATTATTTAAACAGTATTTGACAGAAACTGTTTTATTCCTATCTAATTTTTTTTCTGATGTCTTTTTTTTTCCTGAAGGGTGTTCATAATTTGTTGGTTTGGTGAACAATAAATGAGGTCTCTTTCTGTTTAATGACATATTAGTAAAGAATAGGTAAGGTTGTTCTCTATCAGTGTTAACAACACAGCACTCTTAAAGAATCCAATGATCCACTCCCCTATAGAGCCTAGGCTTGTCGTTATTTATATTTATACAGCTATTTATGTTACTCATTCTTAAGGCAATTAGGTAGGAACGCAGGCTCCCTTTGCAGCAGAGATGTTTAGGTCCATTTCTGACTAATGAAACAGTGAAAACTGTGCTCTTCACAACGTTTGTTCAAATTAGTACTTTCAGGGTAAATGCATTTCCTCTCTTCACTGGTTAAACTGAAAGCTTGTCAACACAAAAACATACTTAGCAAAATTGTTCTTAAGCAGACTTGCAATTTAAGTAATGTATTTAATTGTTGTAGAGGAAAAGTTGCAGAGCATTTTTCTATTTTAAGAGTTTGCAAAGGTACTGATTTTTTTTTTTATTTGTTTTCTGCCAGAACCAAATGTTTTACTGTCTGGGCTGATGACACAGGAAATCCCTCTCAACTCTGAATTTTAGGGGTTTTTATTCTGTCTGATCCATGCTACTTTGTTGTACATCCTGTCATCTTGATCCAGAATGTTTTTTGCACCAAGTTATCTGTTCCTAGACAGTATACTCTTGTCTTCTTAGCCAGCTTACTGGAGATCAGTGTCTTAGTTGTGATCCATGTGCTGTTTGGAACAAAATACCAGACATAGCATATGCAAACTGCAGTTCTTAAGAAGCCTTATAGCGTAGAGAACCAAGTAGAAACATGAGTCTCTCTCCGTAACTAGTGCTTGGTTTATCTGGCAACACAAATTGCTCATATAAAAAGGTCTGCTTCCATGTGTCACTGATGCATTTACAGTGTTGTCAATGTATTAATTGGAGAGTAAGATCCAGTTGGCAGCAATCATCTCGCTGCATGTCCCTCCCTTGCTGGAGTGTGCTACCTTCTCTGCCCACACCACGCTTTAAAGTAGTATGTTTACATCTTGCGGCAACTATTAGGTCATGTTTTTTCTCAGAAGTTGTGAAGTCTGTCAAAAGCAAGGGCCACCCCTGAAATTATTCTGTTTTTCACAGTTACCTTTACTGATAAAATGGAGCTGTAGACATTTGGATTGTTTCAGAAAATACTGTGCTGTGCTACAGCAATAATACCGGTAATAAATATTCAAGGAAAAATTCTTGCTGTCACTGTAGGATGATAAAAAAGGCCTAACAGCTCATTATCCGATGGTCACTGATCAGATGAAGCAGTCCACCACTCTTTTCTCTCATGCCTAGTGAGCCATTCTACAAGTAATACTCAGCTGTTTGACTACTTGGTCATTGTACCACCTACATGTCTTCAGTTATCAAAGAGGAATATCTGAATTCTTCACCCCTATGTAACTAGAAGTGCTGTGATGAAATATGCACTTGTGAATGATATTTTATGTCCGTCTTTAAATATGGACTTTACTCAATAGGAACCCTTAAAAATTAAGTGTCCTTAATGGCACTGTTTTAAAACAAAGCACAACCTTTGTGTTTCTGATGGTTTGGCCACGAATATTACGGTATTTATTAAACAGTCCTGGGGTTGTTTTGAAACATCTACAATATCACACATAGCAATAATTCATTAAGAGCAAGATGGATTTTGGCAACATCTTTTCAGTGACCTTTTGAAATGGATAAGTGACAAGCAGCTTGCACAGGTGATTCTACTGAAGTAAAAATTGCCATAATTTCCTTGTAAGTGCCCCAGCAGCAGCAGCAGAATGCACTTTCATCTCAGAATCTGCTACCCTGACCTCTGTAGTATTGACCAGAGAAGGTCATCTGTAAGCAGAGCTTTGAGGAAAACAACTTCAGACTTCCTTCCTTGTGTTTGAACTGTTGTTTGTTCATGCTGGTCTGCCATATAGACAAGTTTGTGCTGGGTTAAGGGTTTGTGTATTTGTTTCTCTCTCCATAACTTCTTAGGCCATGTAGGAGTTAAATTTTATTCTTGTGTTAGGCACTGTTCTTCTGATATGGCATTTGCTATATGTGGAGACAGAGATTACAAACAAGGAAGCAGTTCATCTTCTTGTCATTAAGATTCGTTCCATTTGTGGGTCCAATACTCTACGTGGTTACATTAGTGTAATCCTGAAATACTACCCAGAATTAATTTGAATTATTCGAAATTCCATACTTCTCTGATTTTAGAGAGGACTTTATGTTAAGATTTTTGCATGCCCCAGTGCTCTCCTTTTATTTTGGTACTATAGGGAAAGTTTGAAAAATTGTCATCAACGTAAACCAAAAATACCTCAGGCAACTAAATGCATGCCTTACGTTATTTCGTTATTCATTAACTATTCTGTTATTCCTATCCTCCCCACAACCACTTCTCCCCACTGCCCCCAAAAAACCACTAAGGAAACAAGCACACCACGATAAAAATGCTAATAAAGGGAATAATTCCAAATAGACCATAAAAGACAGCATTTATAATCTTGACAGAAATGCCAGTCAGCTTTTTTTGATGTAAAGCGTCTGTCTCCAAAAGGAAATGAAGGCAGTCCTGTTTCTCCTTTCAAGTTTCTGAAGTAGTAGGTGGTGTCATTTGTTATACAGTGCTTCAAGTCCCATGTTATTGCACTGGTAGCTGTCGACTGCCTTTGTTAACATACCGAAAAGTTTTATCAGCTGTCTTTAATAAAAGACAATCTACATGAAGAAAAACTGTAGCAAATGTCTCTTGCTCTCTTATCCTCTGACCAACCTTTATAGCTGTCAGAGAGCAACGGCAGTGATGTATAATGTTGCAGACATGCAAAATTCATGTGACTATTACTATAAGCCATAGATATTGGATTGACTGATACCCTAGAAAGTTAGGGAGCAGTCTTTCCAAAATGCTGTGCATTTCCTCATTTGAAACGTAAAGGAGCTGGAATGAACTTTCAGGACTACCTGAAATGAGTTATCAGTTCACATTTTCCATGGATACATTAGCTTAAAGCATTAATGACATAGAATTTGTTAGGCCTCCAGGAAATTAGGGATGATATGTAGAAGTTGGAAAATTTCAGTTAAAAGTCATGCAGTTTGTCCATTTTATTTGTTTTTGTTGCTTGCTCTTGTGAAATGATATATCAAAGAGATGGTGGTAGAAGAGTTTCTTAGGTAGTTGTATGATCTTATATGTATGATGTTCTTTGGAGTACTGGATTAGTTCCATACACACACCATATTTTCAGGGGGGTATGGAGGAGATGGAAAGGAATTCTGGGAGCCGTATGAGACATCTGTGTTACTTACCACAGAATAGGTTTTGTGGATGCTGTAGAATTGGCCTTGAGCACATTTAAACATGTGTCTTATTTATGTGAGTTTTTCTAGGTTTAAGGTTTTTTAATCCTTATCCACTGTAAGGTTTGTCTCAGTGCAAACACACACACATATTTCAAGTGAGAAGTCAGCTCTGTGTCAATAACTGTGCTCTTGAAGAAAGCAGTTTGATTCATGAACTCTTACTAGATACATGAATAGCGTGAACAGAGGGAATGGATGTTCCTACTCATGATGTGAGAAAATTCTCTTAATCAATCTGAAGTCTAAAAATAAATAAAATATGTGGATATTGGGACAGCCATGCATATACAGTGGAGCTGATTTCCAATCCTTCTTCACTTTATAACATCAATTAGCACCCAGAACATTGGTGATTAAGGAGTGCATTATTCCATCATAAACTAGTATGCAAGACTGGCACTGCAAAGGTGAAGCTGTGAAAATGTGGCTGCTGATATGTGTTGCCTGTAGGAAAGATTACATTTCAGAGGCATGGTTTTCCTTCTCTGTACAGAATATTATGGAAGAGAAAATCTTGGAGAGAATTTGACTGGCAAAACTAAATAAAACCCAGCTGGTTTTTTGTTTGTTTGTTGATTCTCAGTAGAAGAAAGTAATTGACTTAGGGGAGGTGGAAAAAATCTGTCAGGGTAAAGTAAGAAAAATTAAACCTAAAAATAACACCTTCTGATTCCACTGCATTTACATTGTGATGTTTACAATAGAGAGAGCTGAACTAATTTTGTTTTGCCTAATTTTGAAACTCTGGAAGCCACTTGTTCTGAGAATTTGGTATGTCACAAATTCTTCCTGAGATTTTGTGATTCATATATTGACAGGTGAAAAGAAGCAAGAAGAAAGCTGAAAAAATATGGAATATTTTTAGGATATAAAGCTGTAGAATTATCTGAATAGCATTTCCACCACAAAATTTAGGTTTTGGACACAAGAATTATGGGGGGTTTGTTGAAGTTTGATTCAAAAGGATAAGAGTAATGAATTTAACTTACTAATGGAGAGGTTTGGAACACAGGTAAGTCTTCCTCATCATAATGATTTTCTATTACTACATCAGTTTGGGAGACCATCTGTAATGCATATGCTGTTGGCCATATACCTACTGTATTTTCATAGAATCCTGGAATCGTTTGGGTTGGAAGGGATGTTGAAGATCATCTAGTTCCAAACCCTCTACCATAGGCAGGAACACCTTCCAGTACACTGGGTTGCTCAAAACACCATCCAACCTGGCCTGGAACGCTTCCAGAGACTGGGCATCTGCAACTTCTCCAGGCAACCTGTTCCAGGATCTAACCGTTCTCCTGAAGTTATTGTCACTGAGGGGCTTCTAAAGCATACAAGCTCCTCACAGTAATCTGAAGCTGATTTTTCATGTGGCTTCACATTTTGAGTATTGTATTTTGATCAGAGCACTGCTGAGTGGTGTCTGGAAACACTTGTCCTCTGAGGCAAAACAATGTGACTTCAAAAGTGAGTGTTTCTGAAGCTCATTGGAACTTGCAGTGACCTGAGAGGGAGAACCATAGTGAACTTTGTGTATCATTTTTCCCACTTTTTCTTTGAAAGGTAAGGTACTGGTTTGGCAGATGCCTTTACTGTGCTCTCACTAGCATGTGAATACCTTTGGTACTTGGCAAAAGGTAGGTTAGACTGTTTGTAGCTTCATAAATGTGCTTTTCTGCCCTTTTAGTTAACTCCAATGACCAACCATATTTGTATCATGAAGAACCTATTATTTCATAGTGGAATAATCTAGAGATGAAAAAATAAAAACAAGAAGCATTTTTTCTTAGCTGAATATGGAAAAATTGTTAGTAACATAAGCTTTTAAATGGATTTGTTATGAAATTTTAACATCTTTCTTATTAAAATAGCATGTGTTTCCACCATTGTTAATTTTCTTAATGAATGACTATTCATTAAGAAATAATTGCCACAGCCCGAATCTAAATTAATATCCTAGAACCCCTGAATATCCTTAGAATCTGAGAATAGGTTGTATTTTCTACTAGTTATAATTAAGACAAAGAGAAGAAAGAGATAAGTTCCAATGTGTTAATTATTTCCAACCATTACAAATTCTTTATTGGCAATGAGTTTGATTAAAATTAAATTCCTATCTTTAATCCAGTCTTGGATTACTTTAATTTTCTCTTGGAACCTGTGCTATGCCAACATAACCATATGTAAAGCTTATTGAGTTCTATGTTTTCTAACATTAAAGTGGGAAGTATATGTTTGTAGACACCAGAGCTTGACCTGTTCAAAGCACAAAGTGTACAGCAGCTGTTCAGAAACTTTTTCTTGTTATCTCTATTTGCTTAAATTACTAAATTGCTTCCATGGAAAGTCTGAAAACATAAGGGAATAACTTCTTTAAGTATGAGAAGATTGTCTAAAAAGAAAAATTGAAAATACTTCTAATATTCTTCCTTCCTTTTTTTTTTTTTTATTGTACCAGTATCCAGCTGCCCTAATGAATCTTGGAGCCATTCTCCATCTGAATGGTAAATTGAAAGAGGCTGAAGCAAACTACCTCCTTGCTCTTCAACTTAAACCTGATGATGTCATCACCCAGTCCAACCTGCGCAAATTGTGGAATATCATGGAGAAACAAGGTTTGAAGACATCCAAAACATGATAATGAAAACTCTGAATTTTTCTTCCTTAAACTTATTAAATCCACAAACTAGAACTTTCACACAGTTGTTCGGTCAGAGAACTCACTGGACTTGACTGCAAAGATCAGAGGTCTTACTTACTGCTAAGGAGAAACTATTCTACCAGATAAATAGAGTAAGAGATACTTTGAGGTATTCGTGAAGGACTTGTTACCTCACAAAAGTATTTGGAGCCATGGCACTTGAGAGGAGGTGTTTTGGCATATTTGATAAATCATTGCAAATCCCATATTGCTTACTTTTGGGTGGGTACCTGAAATGTGTACTGTCACAGAAATACTAAGGGAAAATCTGACAGTATACACTAAGCCATATGGGAGTTAAAGTGGTAATAGTGGGTTAAAGTATTTTGCTGATACTGTAACTCATTAAAATGTATACTAAATCCAACATGTTTGCAGTTTGTCTTAATGCTGCTGTATCTCACTTTTGAACCATTTGCTTTCCAATTTCTCAGCTCATATGGCCAATTTTTTCAAACCTGTCAACATGATTAGATGACAGCATTCAAAGTTGTTTACTGAAACATGTCTATTATTTCAACATGTTAACTTTTAATGCAGGTTTCTTGAGACATACAGTGAAATTGCTGTCAGGCAGACAGAAGGAACTGCCCATATTCTAAATCAGATATAGTATGTAGGTTGGTAAAAAAAAGTTCATAGATGTGATTTAGCAATACAAGCAAGAACGATGTTTGCCCTGATACCAAATCAATGTGGTCAGACTGTCATCTTAGGAAAAAAAATAATTGGTATTATAGAATAATGTGTCTGACTCTCTTTACTTTGCCGTTAGATAAGTCCAACTTTAAACTGGACTCTGGATACAATATGTTTGCAATAACTAGTACAAGTGAGATTTGAAAGTATTAGTGCTTGGATATGCTACAAATGAGACTTTATGAGCAACTCTGAGAAAAGGGAATGTTATCCATTGGTGAGGCTCACAAATAACTGAAGGGACTAGATTAGATTATGCTTAAAATAGTGTAGATCAAGAGAAATTTGTAATGGTGGTTGCCAGTTACTTTTCACAGTGGTGGTATTTTAAAGAGTATTACCTATTCAGATTCTAACCAAATATTAGCGTTCTGTTTGTATTCTTACATGTGCTAGCAGCAGAGCTGTCAAATATCTAAATACGCTTTTGGTGAGGTTCAATTTATTTCTGTTTCAGAATGATTTGTCCTCATTACTGTTTTAGTCTTCAGATTTTCAATGTAAAGATAATTTATTTCAAATTGAGTGTATGAAGCTTTAGTCAGTTTTTTTTCCAGACCATTTATTAACTGCTTTCTTTCTTTGGAATAAGTATTATTGCTTGTAAGAAAATTTACTATTTCATTTAGTGGCCCTTTGAATCTGCTTCAGTATTCCTTTCATAATGATAGATAAAGTGGTAGAGCACCTTGAACTGAAGCTTCTTCAGGATCTTCTGTTGAAAACTCTTTATTACTGAGAAAGTGTTTGGGGTTTTTACTTTATGTATTCCTTTTTAACTGTTGAGCACCATTCCAACAAAAATGTAGAGAACTCTTTGCTGTATTTATTTATTTATTACTTGACTGCAGCAATGTTACCTGCCATTAACACAATAGTCTGTAAGTGTTGCTATTTCTTTTGTTCGGTTTTACTTGCATTTGTTTTGTGGTACCTAATGGGAAAGGGAACACTTGAGTTATACTCTACCTTCTTGGTCGTTCTCCCCTGTATTGAAAAAGATTGGGGAATAGCTGTTTCAAAGTCAGTATAGTAAAAAAAATATAGTAATGTGTGTTTCTTTTTCTTTCCTATTGCTCACTGAAATACCATAAGTTGCTAAGTTTACAACTGGCCTGCCAGAAGGGCCAGAGGGGCAAGACTGTCTGGTTTTGTGGAGTGTGTCAAGTTTTTCTCAAATAATATTGTTGCTGGAAAAGCAAAAATGAAGGATCAGAAGTTGAATTTCTACTTTATAATTGAAACCAGTGTTAGAATACAGTGGTAGCTTGAACTTATTCTCCTGCTTTACTGGCTTTCTGGGAAAAAGTATAGAAATAGATAGTCACTATAACTGAACTTGGTATAGAATGTGGTATCCTGGAGCTTTATTTTCTCAACAGTCATCAAACTTCAATGTCTTCTTGGTCTTAACCATTCACCATGTTATTTGTCTCCTTCAACTTGTACTTATTCTTGTTTAGTAATTTTTATTCATTGCACAAAAAGGGGGAAAAGGGGAGCACTCCTGTGATACGGTGTCATGCTTGCATTGATAACTGGTTTTGTTTGTTTCTATAACAAAAAAAAGAAAAGAAAAAGAAAGAAAAAAGGACTACCATAAATTTACCAAGAATGTCCCTGAATACATTTTTTTAATATAGGTCTGGGCTTGATAACTTTCTTCTTTTGAGATAAATTTAAAACATGTTTAAAATATGTCTCTCTGCTCAGGGATTTATGGTGGATTATTGCAGACAGTGCTAAAAAAATATAAAAGAGCACAAGATCAGTTTTCTAAATTAAAATTTTATTTTTTGAAAAACTGTTATTTGTATAAATTATCAGATTTGTAGGCTTTCCTTTTTGTAGAAATAATTGTTTATGTGCCAGATAAAAAAATTTCAATTTTGTTTCAATAATAAAGCATTGATAATTAATACACTGTGTATTCTTTTGTATTACTGTAACACTTTGGGTTTTTTAATTGTTCTAATTTAATGAGTAGTGTTGATTGTTTTATGTATGGGAGAATTATGTAGCATAAGTAGAATACAACCTATCACAGCTGGCTTTCTTCTATACTCCATTGCAATTATAACTCAGTGGATATTTTAAAAAAGATTCTCTGGAAGCGTCTTTTAGTATTTATACTCACTAAATCTGGCCAAAGGGATCTGGTAGCTATCATATTTGATTATTGTTTCTAAACTTTATAGGAATAAAAGCTGATGAATAAGATATATTTATAAATTGTTTTTGTATTAACATACAAACACGATGTCAATAAAATTGCTTCTGAAATGTCTAATTGGTTACAAAGGCTGGAAAGAAGACTTTGCCTATGTACAAGGTCTTTTTTATGTCTGCGGTCACCTTTTTCCTCATGCTGCAATGTCATATGGCAGGTTTCAAATCTTCTGCCTTCCTGCACAGAAGATACTATGAAACTACATGGTTCTTTGGCCTTGTGGTTTTCTCCTAATTTTCTATGGACAGAGCCTTCTTAGCTCAGTGCAACACTAATATTCTTATACCTTTCTAGTTCTGTTGCATTCAGGTCCTCTGCATTGATAGATTTGCTCTATGGTTGAAAAACGTTGATGGGCATGAGCAGAGCACTAGAGAGGCTTTGGGTCATCACTTGCAAGTTCACTTGTCATGCCTTATCAAAGGTCATGCCTCCTCTTCAGCAGTTCCTGGCCTAAGTAGGTTTTGGTGAAATGGCGTATGATGAATACAGAGTATGCAAAGAATCACCTGAACTGTGTCACTGCTTTCTTGTGGAAATAGATTTCTAAGCATGGGCTTGAGCTTCTCCTCTTTCATCCTAGCCTGGAACCCTTCTCTGAGATCCTGGTCTGTCTGCCTTGTGCTGGGCTTCCAATGTTTCTGTTCTTCCAAGAGTCACACTTTTGGGCAACAAATACTTGCTATATCTCCATTTCTGAAAGAGGCACATGACAACTCTGTGGTGGTTTTTAGTCCTGCTTTCACAGGCCCGTCTGAACTTGCCCTCGGTAGCTGGTATGGATGGCTGTATTACTTCTGGGATTTCACCTAGTATAAAGGTAAGGTACTAAATTATTCTAAGTATACCAGCTCATTTGGATCTGGCTTGGGACTCTGTTGTAGGCATTTGCATAGTGGTTTTGCCTGACAGAGAGAAGTGCAAGTGGCATGAGAGAGACACTGCCTCCTGTTCACATCTGATAACAGTTACTGGCAGCTGAATTACAGTGTCTATTTTTTGCATACTTAAGGGTTGCAAATGAGAGCTTTCAGAGAGAGAATCTGGAGATTTAGAAATAAATTGCAAGAAATCTAAGAAGAATCTTGTTTATCACTTACCTTATAGAAACTTCTATTTGTAGTCCTTTTTAAAAAAATAGAGACCCAAATCAGATATTATATAGGTTCCCTTAGTTAGACTGACCCTGCAATTTGAAAAGCCCCTTCCTTGCTTCACATGGATACTGAACATTTAACCTCTGAGATTCTGTAGTGTGACATTGGAAGAATGTGTCTAAAGAAATAGAATACATCTGATGTTATGAGAGAGTAGAGAGCTTGGTGTCAGGAAGCACGGGCAGGAATTTTTGGGGAAATATGTAAAAATTTTACTTTATTCCAAGAATGAATAAGGAACCCCAGCATTAAGTTATTCTAGGATAAACTACAGGAAAGGGCATGCATCAGTAAATTTAAAAACCAAAACAAAACCTCAAAGCTATACAGACTTGTAAAAAGTTTTAAGTTCTTCTAGTGTAATAACAAATCAAAACCAAACATTACCAACAGGAAAAGCTGGCCTCGGAACATAGTATTATAAAGATCAGGACATAAAAATATATTCCCCATTGTGCTGGTTTTGGCTGGCATAGAGTTAATTTTCTTAGCAGTAGCTAGAATGGTGCTTTGTTTCAGATTTGTGCTGGAAACAGTTGATAACACAGGGATGTTCCCGTTACTGCTGAGCAATGCTTACAAAGCATCAAAATCTCTTCTGCCCTTCACATCGCCCCACCAGCGAGGAGGCTGGGGATGCACAAGGAGTTATGAGGGGACACAGCCAGGACAGCTGACCCCAGCTGACCAAAGGGATACTCTGAACCACATGGCTTCATGCTCAGCAGTAAAACTAGGGTGGAGGTTGGCAGGGGGGAGCTGCTGCTTGGGAACTGTCTGGGCATTGGTTGGTTAGTGGTGAGCCATTGTTTTTCATTTGTGTCACTTGTTTTTCTTGGGTTTTATTTCTCTCATATTTTTGGTATTTTCATTATTATTGGTAGTATTAGTATTATTATTAAATTTATTAAATTATTAAATTTATCTAAATTTCAGTTATTAAATTTTGCTCATATCAACCTATGAATTTTCTTACTTTTACCTTTCCACTCGGGTTATGCCACTTGACTGGAAAATTTTACAGTTGCGTTTTTATTCACATTTCAAGTTGATGTTTCTCCCTTTCCCATTAATTCTTTATCTTATTTACCCTTTTGTTGTGCACTGGCTCTTTAGTGGTGCCACAGTTCTAGAGCTGAACAGAACTAAAGGTAAGGTATGAGGAAGCATTTCATAAGGGCAGAAACATCACAGCAAACCTTCTAGAAAGGTTTAAGATAAAATAGATTCATTCATTCATTCTTGCTGTATACTCAAATTATTTTGAATATAGTTTCAGTGACAGTGTAATTACATTTACTTACTGAAATTACTGAGCTTACAGATATGTCTGTGTAAGGCTCTATGATTAAATTGTTGTTTATACTTACTAATTTCTCTCAGTTTGTGTGCATTGAAGCACAGATTTATATTTTAAAGAAACCTTAAGATTTCCTTTTGAGGAAACGGGTGTGGAAGCCATGTCATGAGAACAGTTGTGGCGTTTTTTCATTTGATAGAACTTGTGCGTAAGACTGTCTTTCCTTACATCACTGGTCCCTTAGCTGCTGACATTCTATTTCTGCATGGATTTTTTTTTTCCTCTCTCTTGCAGAGTTTGAATAGTTTAAGTTGCAGGTTCTGTTTTGAGCTAAGGAGAAATGGAGCTTGGCTTTGATGGCTAAATTTGATCTCAGTTTTGATTTAAGAAATTATTTAACCC
Source organism: Lepidothrix coronata (assembly GCF_001604755.1). Lineage (NCBI taxonomy): Eukaryota > Metazoa > Chordata > Aves > Passeriformes > Pipridae > Lepidothrix > Lepidothrix coronata. Next base: position 3,786,455 of record NW_016690189.1, read on the forward strand.
AGGTGAACAGATTTTTCAACCCAATAATGCAGTGGTTTGCTGCAACAAGTAATCCTGGAAAGCAGAGATTATTTGAGAGTCTTTGTTGGTTCTTCTCTAGATTTTTTTTTTCCTGTCAGCCAAGCATTTTTGTCCCTTTCTGAAGAAATATATTTTATTTTGTCTCTAATTTTCTTGAAAACAGATGTTCCTGCATGCCCAGTATTTTTATTACAAGGAGAAATTAATTTTTCGTAGAATTGATTTATTTATTGTCATGTTTGTTGCAACCACAACCATAAGGTTCTCTACAGTGCATAAGTGTATAATATAGTGTATTGTTCCTTGTATTAAATCAATTCATTCTTCTGGTTTCTGTCCAATATGCAAAGTAAATCATTACCAAAACTACTCACTTTTGTGCACCCACAGTTGCTGGAATATAGCAATGTTTTTTCTATTGTGATAGAGAAGGTTTTTATATGACAACATGAAGATGTAAGATTCTGGGATAGGATAATTTTTTTCCAACCACCATCATTTTATAGCCTTTTTTGTCCTTTTCTTCTCCTTAATGGAATGCTTTAACAATTGATTTAAAAAAAAAAGATATACCATTAATAACAGCAGAGCTCTATGAATGGCACTTATGCCTTAAAATGCATAGATAGAGCATAGTGGCTCTGTCATTTAAATCTATTATTTCAATTACTGTTTCTCCCTCCAAAGTGCTGTTTCAAGTTTTAGTGGCAATTAATCTTTTAGCTATATAACTGTAAATTTGTTTGTGTTTCTTGACTTTATTTTAGTGGAATATGTCCCCTGATTGTTCTCGTTAGCTGAAAGAGTCTTTAGGATATTTTTGCACAGAATAATTGTTTCCCCCTTCTCTTCTTCTCTCTTAGTTTTATAAATTATTTAGAGATGAGAAAAGCAACTATTTTCCCTGAAGCTAAAGGCAGAGAAGAATTTTGAGTGAGCTTCTGCATCAGTTTTGTGCTTTATAGCCAAAGACTTTAAAAAAGAAAATAAAATTGGGTTTGCTTTGTTTTTTTCCAGAAAAAATATTAACTGTGGACCATTTAGGTCTACACTAAGTCTCTCATTAATATAAGTTTTAAGGCTTAATGAAAAGATTCAGGAATTGAAAATCTTGTCCACTTCTCCAACTGTGTCAGCTTACCTAATAAGAGAGCACCTCTCTGGATCTATTGGGCCTTGGCTGCCTGTCTCTGTTCAATCTAGGTAGTACAGATGGATCAAATTTTTCCACCTGAAATGTTACGACTAAAACCCCACCAAGCAGTTTCTTACTTTTACAAAAATTAGAAGTTTAAAAACCCATATAAAACTAATTAAAGAAAAAATAAATGAAAAATAATAAATTTTTTAAAAAATGATATAAACTATTCTGTTACCTGCAAGTGCTGTTTGCAAGCTTATCTCATGATCTTATGATTGACTTACAATTAGCTTCAGCATTCTGATGTCCAGTTGACAGATTTTGCACTTCATTATGCCAGAGACAAGCTTTGTACACATGTGTACACATGTATGTCCCAATTGCACATCACAGCTTGATACTCTTGTCAATTCTGCAGATACTTATCTGATTTATTCTGAATAAGTTATTTGCTGTAAGCAAATTGTTTAATCTGACTGATGTGAAGACTTCCTCTTTGACATAGGAAGAAATCAAAAAGCCATGTGAAATGAGATGTGTGCTGGTTAGGATTTTTGTGGACTCTCAGTAGTGATATATAAATGTCGAGTAGAGGTGACCATATAAAAGTAGATTCTTGTTTAACTCTATGAAGATCATGATTTTGAAAAGAGATGGAATCCTAGTGTCTGCAAATAGGATTGTTAATACTTAGATTTATGAACAGATTAGTTTACTCAAATAGTTGTTTTTTTGGCAATATTTGTTAAAGTTCTATCATGTTTTGCTGTTTGCTTACCTTGTTTTTTCATCATCATTTCAGTTATGGTGCACTTTTAAATCTACTATTTATAAATTAAAGTATATTTGAAATAGTTTTTCAAATTTAATTGAGAAATTACTAATAAAAGATGTCATCAAACAGATCATCTTTTTAAAATTTATTTTATTCTGAGGGAAATCTAGGAGTAAGAACAAGGAATGAGAAATCATGTGATTGTATTTAGGTTTTTTTTTAGCTTTTTTCCCATATAAATAAATAATTGGCTGTACAAAAGCCCCCAGAGTTCCACAAAAAACTGATACATGCACCTGGACCCAGGTAACTCCAAGTGAAGCTATGGAAACATATCTCACATCTCCCTGGAATAGCCACAGAATTATGAAGCAGGATCTTCACACTACGCTTATGCCAGCTGCAGGTTGTCAGGACATTTAGCGTAATTTTGCTAAACCTGAAACCAGGTGAACCTGTCTGAGTTCAACATCAAGTCTGTTTCTGAAAGTAATGCACAAACAAAATGATGGTGGTCCCTATAATATAATTCACTAAGTCTCAAAAGTGGCTACTAGCAAGAATTGCATCAGAAAATTTTCTTTTTTCTGCATCTTTTGAACTGTTACAGCCTGGCATACAAAGCAGGACAACTTTCTAATGGCTGCTCATCTTATTGCATGTTTGTGAAAAGTTGATCTTTCATATGCAAGGCATGCTTGGAAAGATTACACAGGGACTACGAAAGCATGATTTTTACTTTAAATACCTTTAGAAAGTTGACAAGTGTTAATTGACCATAGGGAGAAGCTGAGCTGGGAGAAGCAGGCTGGACCTTGATAGTTCCCCAGTGAATGGTCAGTGAGAGAGGAGGGAGAAGCAAATGCAACCATGCATGGATTTCATTCACCTTATTAAAAAAGTATAATATGAAAAAGACCACCTGTACTGATTATGTGAATTTCTTTCTTTGTAGAGGTGGAATCCCAGACCTCATTAAGCCTGAGGGACACAAAATAGAAAACTATAGCAAAACTAGACCAAAGCATCCTGAAAGCATTTATAATCAAAGTGTACAAATTTAAAAGGCCTCTTTTGTTTTTAATCGAATATTATTACCTTGCAAAGCTATGGAGTAGATTAGACACCTAACTGAACCTGCTGTCCTCATTTGCTAGAGGATTCAAAAACATGTTTTCTATTGTTTTATTTTACCTTCAAAATTAAAAAGTAGCCATGACAACTCACTAACAGGTAAACAAATAGCAGGGTAGGAAATCTCTACTTCAGTCCAAACCCTAAGGGCAAAACCAAAAAAGTGTTTCTGAAAGGAAGTCTGTGAAGATTGGTGTGAGAACAGAAGTCATTTTAATTCGAGTTCTGGTGAGAAATTGTTCTAATGAGGAAAATTGTCATGATGGAGACGTGTAATATTGAAACTGAATTAAACAAAAACTGAAGGAAAGAAGGCATTCATTGGCAAAATAAGGGGAAGAGTAGCCTTTTAATAAAGTATATTTTTTTTTTCTTTTCTTTCTTTGTTTTTTAACATGATTCCTAGGAACAAGTCTTACTGCTTCAGGGGAAAAAAAGGAAGACAAACAATATGGGAAGATGCATTTGCAAGTGATGGCTTTGTCCATTTTTATTTCTTATTGTAAAAGTACCAACTGATGTTTGGGCTCTCAAATGTGTTGAATGGGACTACATGACATTTTTTTGCAAATCCCAAATTGTCACACTCATCTGACTGTTCCCTGCTTAGAATCTCGGGAATTGACAAGACAAAGAGATCATCTCTCGAACTTCCCTAACCCTAGTCTTCCTATAACCTCACTCTTACCATTGGCTCTTGTCCCTACTTGCCTTGCAATATTTGTTGCAGACAATACTGTCTTGAGAGCAGTGATTTGTTCCTTCCAGTTGGCTGTAAAGTGCTCTAATGGGACTGTATAAATAAAAGTAATTAGTTTTTCTGCCTCATTCAAGGGACTATAAGTAAGAACAACAGGGTACACAAGTCTAACTTTTATATAAATTACTTCTTTGGAGGGTTAATAGATTTTTAAAACCTCTGATTTTGCCTCTTAAATGACAAGAAAGGACAGTAATACTTAAAACATAAAATTGCCTCAAACATTTCAGATTAGAGAGACTTGGAAAGCTGTAGAAATGATAGATTGATTTATTCTGAATAAGCAGCATCATTTGGTGTTGGATTTCTACTTTTAATTCAATATTGGAAATGATATAAGCATATTCCATACCTCTTAAGAGGAATTGTACAGGTTCCAGCCATCTGCTAAATTAAACATTAATGATTACTATGAACTTGTGAAGAAGATCTTGTACAAGGGCGACAATAACTCTGTGCATACATTTAGGCCCTAGGAACCTTCTTGAATCACAAGGGTGGATACCCAATTAAAAGAACTGAAGGATGTGCTTTTTCAATGGAGTGTCGCTCACTGCAAAGTTCAATGGCAATGATTTGCTCTGATCCTTCTATATCAGATACAGTATATTCTGTGTCTAAAATACTAAAATGCTGAAAAAGGTCCAGATAGTTATGTCTTTTAAATATATGCTTTAATATGTTGGTACTTTTCTAGCAGTAATTTCCCCTGCCAGACATTTCTGTCTTGGTGATAGTTTGAAAACCAGGGGAAGGCAGTAAATCTCTTAAAGAGAGAAGTTTTGATTACTAACAAAATCTAAAGAGAACAAGACATAGCAGTATATGTGACAAAACTGAAAAAAAATGTTGCCTTACAGTTTCTGCTGCTTTTCAGACAATATGCCACTGTTTTTCATCTACTTGGCTTGTAAGGAAGAAATTCTGTGCCAGTTGAAGTTAATAATGGTTTTGTCATTGACTTGAGTGGCTAAAATTTCACAGAAAACTGCTTGGAATAAGGACTTGTTAACATTTATATGCTGGTTCCTCTGATTATTTTTCTGATCTTCTATTACACTAAAAATTATTCTAGCACATACTCTGTTCAGGAACAGAGACCTGGAGGGGTCTTTACACAAAGAACACCTCAAGTACACTGTGTTTTTCTGTTAGAGCCTACTGCCTCACTCGGGCAACGTGAAGCTGTGTTATTAAGAGCATCAAGACAGAAGCTGCTTTAAAGCACCAGTGCTGGGGCAGAGCAAGGGCTGCACTCAAACAGAAACAGTGAGTTGTTGTTTTAGCATACAAGGTCACATTAGCAAATTAAAACAAGGATGCTTTGCAAAAGTCATTTTTTTCTTCTATGTTTGGGAAAACAATTTGTTGGAACATATATTCCCTTCAAATGCTTGGAGAGCTTCTGTTGTTAAGGCAGCTAGAGTAACCAACTGAGAATTAATTCATGTTTCAGTTTGTCAAGTGCATATTTATTTCGGTACCGTACTGAATGAGTGGTAAAGCCTGATAAGAAGATGATCCCTCTGTCATGCCTATGGATAACCCCTTCTTCCCCAATCTGCAAAAAACATTATTTTTTTGGTCATTTTCAGACTTCTCTTATGAAGGATTTCAAATGCACTTCACAGTCCACTGAGCAATGTTGTTTGAAAATTGATTAAAAACTGTAATTATTGTAGCAGGAACATAATCATGATTGATAGGATGGAGCCAAGTAATCAAGGAGAAGGGGAGCAATCTCAGCCTAAAATTTACTTTGCTCTAGCAAAATATAATTGAACAAAAAGCTGTATTTTCTGAGAGTTAGATGGGGGTTTTTTTACTGATGTTTATAACACACAAAAAAAAGAGAAAAAACACAAATACAGCAGCCCTAATAAATCCCAAACCTCTTGAAAATTATGTGGGTTTCTGTTACCTGAAGTTATTATTAAAAAGGACAGATTCTAGTTGGAATAAACCAAAGAATCTAGTTCTAAATATGCTATCTCACGTGGATGAGGGTAGGATGTACACTTAATCCTTATTTTTCTTTTGTAAAGTCCAGTTGTAATAACTCCTGTATGTTAATAATTGTTTTCTCTCATCACAGACTGGATGATCAACTTTTTCCTCTAAAATGCTCATGCTTATGTGGCTTGCATGTTTTTAACTTTCAATTAAAAAATTTGTACCTCATTTTATTTACCAAAGAAAATCCACAAAAAACTTCATTAATGGATGTCTTTTTCTGTCCTAATTCCATTTTCTAGAGTGATTGGATTCTCATTAGTTCAGCTCTTCCTTCAGGGACACAGCTGTGATTTGTTGCATGCTCACCTGATTTTTCTAGAAGCATCATGTCCCTCCCTGATTTTTCTAACAGCCTCACCTCCCATCTCTTTAATAGGTTCAAGTTTGTTTGCTAAGCACTTTCTGCCACAATGCTAGTAGTTCAGTTGGCATATTCCAGTTTTACAGGCTAAGGCAAAGCAAACAATTTGTCAACTCAGTTGAAAGATTCAGTTGAGAAGTGACTGAAGCAGGAAGCTTGCTTTTTAAAAAATCATGGATCATGCTGCTTATTAGGTAAGGTTTCTTTTTTAAATATAAAATGCAACATTTTAATCTTACCTAATCTTCAGTTTTAATATTCCTTATACATTGATGAACTCTACTTTTCAAAGAACTGTTGGAAGGATTAATCATTGTTTTGTATGTAGATTACCTCTCATCTTCTCAAGCACTTAACTTACATCTGACTCTCACAGTACTGTTGCCTTCCCTTCACTTCCTTCAGTGCAGGTCTGTGCAATGACAGGAATGGGCTTTTATGAAGCTTAAAGCATCAGGGCTTAACATTCTTGTGGCAGTATAGATGAAATGTATACTTGAAATGTGAAAGCTTCCCACTCCAAATCTCAAATCCATTAATGATGGCAGCACTTTTGGTGACAAACTTGCTTGCTAGATTTAGAATGGACATTTTGGTGCTTGAAACTCACAGAAGGTCTTATCTTTCAGGACCGCCTTCCAGAGAAATCAATGTCTGCATTTTTTTAAGCTTTGCCTTTAAAACAATACCAAACAAGCACAAAACCAACAAAATCCCCACAAAATTTACAGTTAATTGCAGAGTCCAAATGTGCTTTTAAACTGTTGTGCCTATTAGAGGTATTTGTCAGCTGAGGTTCAGCTGATGTCAGCAGTCACTGTGAGCATGGGCTAATTTAATTTAATTAAGAAAGAGTGCAAGAAGCTTAATTTAAGGCTAGTCACGTCACATTTGATATGTCTAAACATTTATTTCATGGATGTTAACTGTATGTCAGCTGACCTACAGTAATTCGGTAATATTATTCATGCTGAAAGCAAAAATCTACTTTTTGGTGAAGTAGAAGTTAACATGATTGGAAGTGATACAGCTGGATCCTAGGCTGACCTAGAATTATATGTGAGAGGGTTAACAAAGCAAATTGATGAGTTCATTTTGTCCAAGCTGCTTCTATAATTACACCAGATGATGTGTTTCATGCTTACAGTACATGAATGGGGACAATTATTCTACCTGAGAAGCCAGAATGATTGGATCTATTGATAGGCCCTTCATGGTCCTTAATGTAATCGATCACAGTACTCGCTCCAGAATATGTAATCTCTAATCCTTTAAAAAACATAATGTTTAAGAGTGAAACAATAAAAGTTGGTTGTTTAGTTTTGGTTTTTTGCATAAAGAAGATAACTGGGAAAACCTTTAATATGAACTTCCCCATTTCAGATGAGCTCAGTGAAACCCAGTGAGATCAAATAGAACATAAATAGTCTGGTAGGGAAAGCCACGAGCATAGCAGGACACTGACTGAAATACACAGATCGTTTGAAACTGGTCAAAGAAGAGCTAGTGGTTCCTAATGCAATACATCAGTAGGAATGGGAATAGGATTCATCAAGGACGGAGAATGTCACATGAGAATGTATTCCAGAAACATAAGAAAAATGACCTTTCTACCATATCTCTTTTTCAGTCAAGTGTTGTAATAAGGATTAGATGTGAAACTTTTTGAAAGCTAGCTGTCTATTACACGATAAATTAACCCCACATCCGTTGTATCCTATTTTAATATCCACATATTACACTTTCATATATAGAAAAATCATAGGACCCCATTACAGGCTCAGGTGTAGAATCAAACCCTAAAACCCCAGTTTTTTCTTGTTATTTATCATGTCATTTGTTCCTCATAAAAGATAATAATTTTGAAGAGCAATAGTTAATTTTTTGTTAAAGCAAGCTTAAGAAGGAAAGCATGCTAAGGAATGAGTATTAGTAAATAGGCTATGGTTTTATTTCCAAGCAAGCCATAAAAAAAACCCTCACAAACTTAGCAGCATCTGTTGTTCACTACAGATGAATCAGTGATGACAAACATATGCCAAGCTATTTGAATAGCTACAAGCTCTGTGTTTGATTCTGTACTTGCTAATCCTTGTTTCATAATGCTTGCATAGAGATGAAAAAGGAAATTACTAGTTTTAATTGCCGTTTTACAGTGGGTTAGAGACACTAATTTTACTAGTCGCTGCATCTTGCAACATTTAGGTTGCAAGAGAGGTTCCCGTTTTTCTTGTGTTTGGACTCAGGATAGTTTTGACTGAAGCTGGACATTCAGAGCTGGAATGCTTACTATCTTTGGTGCTAGCTAAATGCATTCTGGAGGTGGAGCTTTACAACAAAGGCAAGTCGGTCAAAATTAACCTTAAGGGAAAGTACTCACTTCATGGTGAGAGCAGATCTGTTTTTACCCACAGGTCTATTGCTCTTGTGTGATTTAATGGTACCTGACTTCAACTCTCTATAAAAAACCACAATGACGTACAGTTTAGAGGAATAACACTGCATTTAATTATATTTTAAACTTGTTTGTACTTAGAACTTTCCACATAATCAATTAATCTTAAGAGAAATTTATGAATGTTAATTCTGAACAGAGAATGGATTTTTTTTTCTACTTACAGGGTTGTATCTCAGTGATAGCTCTAGCACTGATGTTTAACAGCCTCGCTTCTGTCTCCAGCTTGGAGGACACCAAGCAGGTCATTTTCAATAAGCAGGAGAGCTGAGATGAAGCACTGCTGTCCCCAGGACAAAGCGTGCAACATCCCAGTGTTTGGTAATACAGATAAGGTCTGTTTTCAAAAGAGTTAAATATTCTATATCTTTCCTAATCCTAGTTGTCCAGTATTGTCTAGTTGGGTTGTGGCACATAGGAGATACCAATGCTTCATTTTTTAATGTTTAATTTAGCCTTTAACATTACTGAGAAATTTTTTCATGCTTTCTGCTTAGTGTATTATTAAACTGTTCTTGCTCCCTTGATAGATTTTTTTTTTTTCCCAAGTGCTCTTGACTTTGACAGAATTATTCAATTGGTTGAGAGGCATCCATTCTATTCTGTTACATTTTGAAAATATTCTCAATTTAAAATTGCTCAATAAATATGTTTCTTTAAGAAGTTTATGGTCTATTACTTTAAAATACCAAGATTACAAATCATTATGCTGTTCCATTTCATTATAGTTAATTGATTTCAAACATTTAAGAACATGATTTACTCCTACTACTACTTCAGAAGCCTGTAACAGAAGAGTCTAAATCATTATTTTGACAGAGTAGATTTTATTCTGTCTTTGTGGGTAACCTGTTTTTGAGCTTCCACATTTAACAGTTTGATTACATCTTTCATTGTTGCTACCTTGTTTTTAAAGTGACAGACAAAGTTGAAAGAATTGCATTTCCCCAGAACAAGTGAGCTTACCTAAACAAAGACTGTCAAATGCTGACAGGAATATAAAGCAAGGGAAAGAGAGAAGGGGAAAAAATACCTGATGCACAAGTGCATGAAAGAAACAAGAAAAGTACTTCACAAATTGCAGAAACCAAAATAGTTTACTTACAGTCAGGTAGAAAAACAGCTTTATCAACTGCCATAGCTTTTTTGTATCATTAATGGTTTTGCATAAGCAAACATATTTACCTATTCAAGTGGATGTTTCCTTGCACACTTTTGGATCACATACTACTGTGATCAATATGATGAGGAATAGCAGTCTAAACAGAAACAGCGCTTAAGGAAGAACAGTATAAACTAACTGATTTTGGAAAGAATTGACTGAAAATACAAGGATGCGGATGAAGTTTGACTTCTCTTTTAGTGAGATGAGGCTTACACAATGTCTGTCTGTCTATCTCACTCCTACCACCTTATGATCTTTCTTGGCCAAATTCTACCAAGAGCAATGTACATTTAGTTGTCCTGTAAGTAGCCAGAAAATAGGCAGCTGGATACAGGAAAAAAGACTCTGCTATTGTACTTTCCCCCATCCTCTCCCTCCCTCAGTCCTTCTGGAAGAGAAATGCTGAAAACAAATCCAGATTGGAAAGTGAGAACCTCAATGTTGGAAAACAGGAGCTTACACCTTTTCAGACATCAGGGGATCTGACTGTTAGACACAACCCAGAGGAAACCAGGCCTCATTAGTTCTGCAGCCCACGGGCCTGTTTTTGTAAAGTACAGTGGTTCAGTTGTGCTAGCAATTTTTTTTTTTTTTAGTTTAAATCTGGTTGCATAGTTTTGGGGTATATGACATAAAGTTTCCAACAGTGAAGGAAAATTTCACTCAGTTAAATTGTTGTACCTTTTATATTTTTAAAACTACAATTCCCTGTATGACAAGCTGCCAGTCTGCTCATGCATAGATTTCAATGTCACATTAAAAGGTCCGATGTAAAGAAAGATTTAAAACACCACTCACCATTTTATTAATACTGGTATGTTTCCTAAAACCTTTTCCTGAGGCTATCAGAATATTTTAATGTCTCATCACTCCTGCAACACACAGAAGGGTCATAAAGTGATAGTTTTCCCATGGCAGAAATGCCTTTGAAGCAAAACAAAGCAGTATTTAACACTTCAGAGCAACTGAAGCTCAAAGGCGTTTGCAACAGTCAATGAGAAACAGTACTAAACCCAACAGCATCTGCCAGAGGAATGTAGGCCAGGAAGATGCAATTATGTGTCTTAAAATTTTGAAAGATAATGAGGTTAGTCCCCTACTCTTGTACCAAAGATCCACAAAGTTTTTAGAAACCACAGCTCAGAAAACACTCTGTCTTAATTTTTCTTTGAAAGAGAGAATCCCTGTGAAGTTTCCTGCTTCACAGTGTTATGTCCAAGGCTCTGTACAGTAGTTGCTTGCTCAGTGTTACCCACTTCCTATTGCAATATGGGATTCCTGGAGATCAAGGGAGGACATGAGATCAGCGTAAAATGCTATAACAAAATTCTTCCAATAAATTAAACCGTATTTTGAGGCTAACATCAAGGAACAAATTGTCAAAAGCAGTGAACTAGGAACTGGCCACCCAGTAATAGAGTATTTTGACATTCTATCTTTCATCTTAATGTATCCAGAATTATTTAGTATCATAACAAGCAGGGATCTCCTTATTTTATGCAACTGCTTGGGAGGTGCAAATGTGTAGACACAATGGGAGCAGGCACCCTTGCTATTTAATATTATGTTTATTACATATAGCTTTAAGCACTGGCAATACTACGGTGTTATGTGTGATTTTATTTTTTTAATATAACTTCGTTTACAATTGTATCTGAATATGTTCTGGAAGTTCATAAACTGCAGGCTGAAAAACTGACCTGTAGTTCATTTTTATTTTCTTCCGAAGAGATAAGAGAGTATGAATATATGTGAATGACTTAAATTTATAATTAAAGTCTGCTTTATAGTTTTTGTTCTAATAAAGTTTTTTAATGTTATAATTAACACAGATGTCCTATTGTTTGCTAGTGCTGGACATCTTTGGCACAAAAAGATGTAAAATAGCATCTTATACTCAGGGTGGAAGCCAGTGAGGGCCTTAGCTCATATGGAAATCTGTTAAATAATTTCAGACCAGCCAGTGTAAAAATGGTATCTCATGGTTGTGTAAGATTTATCCTGACTTTGAAGTGCTCTGTTGTGCCAGAAGAGCAAAACTCTATATCATGATTTTTATTAAGGGGTTTACATACACATTTTATATGCTAGACATAGATATCTGAAAACTTATGAATATTGGCTGCTCTGACATGAAACTTGACGTTTTCCACTGAAGAAAGCCAAGGATGACTTAGATATGCTTTTGCTACTCTGTAGTTCTTAGAAGATGATGCATGTTCAGCATTAGTAAACATTTCCATAAGGGGTGGTGATACCACCAACAGAAGGACAAAGGAACATTATGTTGCTGTTCAGACGTGGTGTGATAGCAGCATCTGGCAATCAGTCTTTTTGATAACATAAAGATCATTGACTTTTTCTGCAGTTTGGGAGCTGGAAAAAATGCACTGCTTTTGTTAGATATCTTGTCTCATCATGGGTCTGATTTGTGATACACAGTTCTGACTACTGCTTCCAGATCAAACCTGGGCTGTGGTAGTCTGTGCATACAGTGAGTTAAAAATTGAAGTTAATTCCATTTGTAAGTGAAATTCAGTAAGATGAGACATGCTTTAGTAAAGCTAATATTGAGCTTTTATCAGTCGCTGGTAATTTCTTACTTGTGTGTGCTATGTAATCCAATGAGCGTTCAGCTTATGGTCTGATTACTTAGTGGAGTCTTTTCAGCAAGAAAAGAGATGGAAGCCCTGCTGACCACCAGCACTTAGGTTTGGGGCCTTAGGAGAGCATACATAAATACTTTTAATGGCTTTAGTGTGTTTTCATTAGGGAGCATCAAAACCAGCCTAAGCAGGATGAGCCAGAGAAAGCAACCGAGGCTTTGTCTGCACAGACGGGTGCAGACTGTCACACGTTTGATCTGCTTGCACACTGAGCTGTCTGAATGGAAGCCAGATCTGGCCTGGAAACCATAAAGACATGTTAATGCATTGCCACGCTGGAGCTCATAAGCCTTACCAATGCTAGGGCTACTTTTGTTTCAATAACCTCTCTATAACTGTTTTTTTTTTTGAAGTTGCTCCTGTGGTTTGTTCCAACTCCTAAATAAAATACTCCGTTTTAACAGGAACACAAATCATATTCTCAAAGAAAGCAAGCATGAAATGTTTTAAATGCTGCTGGACCTGCAAGCTGATTTGTAGTTATTATTTGAAAATTTTTATCTGTTTCTGACTCTACAGGTGAAAAAAAAAAATTAACACAAGACCCAGGTCTGATAGAAGCATACAAAAGTGAGATAAACCTAGCAACTATGACAGTTGTTCTAGTAAACAGCTAGTGATCATAGATAGTTTTCTGTTTGAAGTATCTGGACGGATTTTAGCATTATGTGACATAGCTGCAGGCTCTAATTTAGTGCTCTAGATTAAGAGCACACATAACTTGGAGCAGCCGCCCATTTTCCAAAAATTCTGTACCCTGCCACAGTGATTCCTCAGTGTTCCCCTGTGCCCAGGGTAGAGATAGCAGGGAGGGAAGAAACTGAGCATAGAAGCTTGAGGTTTCTTTATAAGGAGGCAATGTTAAGTTTCATTTAAAAAAAAAAAAGAAGACAAAAAAGAAAACAAAAGAAAAAATTGACATAAAAAGACAAGGAGGATGACAGAGTGTGTGTTATGAAAACAGTGAGGAAAAAAGATGTGAACTAAAAGAATAAAATGATATTGTCATAACACCCACAGGCCTCCCTTCTGGAAAGGACAGGGAGTAATTTTCAGGAGCTAAACTCAGTGTTCTGCAAACTCAGTCTCAAACTATCATTAATAATCTTGAGAAATGAGTCTGGAAGATAGAAATTAAGCTGGCAGTATTTCAGAGGCATAGTCAGCGTCGCCTGTCATCCCATTGAGAGACATACTTTGTTAGGGCCTGCTAATGTTGCACTCCTGTCAGAGTAACATAAAACATTACATGTTAAACAAGTGGCAGACAAGACAGTGTGGAGGCAAAGTGTTCAGCAGATGGCACAGCCTACTTTACTTACCATCTGAAGTTAGAAAATAGAGCAAATGCCATTTTTTGCATTCACTCATTCTTTCCAAATACTTGTCTGGGTACTGCTCAGCAGCTTCCTTTGTTGGGGCTATTGAGACAAGAGGAACTTCACAGTATGATTGTGAGATATGACAAGTAGAACACTAATTGTGTACATACAATTTGAGCTGAAATTTCAGGAGAATTGGGTATAAGTTTCTGAGTGAATGCTTTGAGAGTATTATATCTCCAGATATCTGCTTTGAGCTGTGAATTTCCTTACCGTGTTTCCTTTCTTCTTAAAGCCTCACAATTTTTAGACACACTAGATTTACACCCCTCCTATATTCCTAATTCTTGAAGGAGAAAAATTTTCTTTGGGAGCAACGAAAATAACAGACAAGCAGCAGGATAACTTTTTCTCTCTTAGAATTCAATTTCCATCCTTCTGCAGTATATTATGGTGTGGTCATTGATTTTGGTGGTGTTGGACTGTGCTCTTACAAACCAATTAACTGAATTATTGGAAAAAAGAAAGAGTCACAAGCCATCAGTTTGGGACAAACTGAACAGAGTAACAATTTCAATCTAGACAGGTCTTCATACTGAGCACCCTCTAGATACTCCTGGTTCAGTTTCGTGGTTAGATTGGCTTTCTTCCTCTAGCCCAAGAAAGGGACAGTGAAAGATAGGCTATTGCTATGTAAAGTGACAGACAAGGGAAAGCACCATCATTTGTTAACTTAGCAAGAGTGTATGCTCTTCACACGCAGACGAGATACAATCTCTTCTCTGAGGAGTTTACAGGCTAACTAGAAGAGACAGCAGTGTTCAGATAGCTGGTGGTCATCAGAAGAAATCTCAGTCAATGGTTTGAGAAGACTTAGAAAGGAATAGTGGAACCAGTAGCAAATTCTAATCCTGTAAAGTAGGAGAAAAAAAGGAAAATCTCACTTTCACATGTAGAGATGATTTTTTTTAGAAAACTTTGTTATATGCATACCAAAATCATGATTAAACAGGCACAGGCATAAAGCTCACTACTGTAATAAGCTTCACTTCATTGTTGAAGAACAAGGTAATATTGACTTTTTAATTGAAACTTTAAATATTTGACCACAAAATAAAATTATTTCTTGCCACACATGGAAATACAGCTGTTGAGGGATAATCATGTCTTCCCTTCTTTTATGTCCAAGATATAGGAGTTCCCTTTTCCTGTGATGTAGTGAATATTTTATGATTTAACTTGCATTTCTAGCTCATTACTGACAGCATCTTTTGAAAAAATAAAATTATGAGAAACCAATGAGAATTGTTACTTAAATTAATATAATTTCTATAACTTTGACAATTGATTTGGCAGATGGATTCTGTTTGCCAGTCTGATCTCTTGCATACTCCAACTGGCAGGTCCAGTGTATTTCAGGTTTTAAGTTTGTGCTTGTTACTTAACATATGTACTAATTTGGTATAAAAATCTGAGCCTATTTTCTTAGCATCAGTGAGCAGTTTATGGAGTTGAAAAATTCTCATCCTTTTGATATTTTGCTGTGATTATATGAGTGTGTTTATGTGTGCAAGAAAAGGATTGTGAAAATTCTTTTATGGTAAAAATGGGCTTGGTTTTGGAAACACCTTGCAAAAATATTTTCTTCAAACTTGGGAAGCTTCTTCAATATCATTTGTGGCTTATAAAGCATAGGTGTGAAATAATGCTTTTAACATTTTCAGGAATGTAATATACCATTAAAGTCATAGGTTGATTTTCAGTGGTGACATAACACTTCTAATGCACAATAAATCTGCTTAACAATGCTGTCATGTGTTTCAGTTATTCTCAGCAGTCCACAAACTCTTTGAGTATTTCATGTGCAGAAGTTCAATTTGAAACATGATGATTTCTCTATTTTATTTCCTCGTGATAATCATCAGAAATGTACCCAAATGCAGATTTATTTCATAGATTTTTTTAAGTTACTGGGCCAAATATTGCTCTCATCTTAACAAATTATTTAATATAGACATTTATATTGAAGCCAAGGAATCCCTTAAAGATGGGAGCTTTCAATGTGTAAATATTAAAAATTCTGCATCAATGTAAACAAAATCTCCTTTTCCTTTTACTGCACTAATTTGACAAATCTGTTTTAATGAAAAGTTGTAATACAAGTACTTTCTACTTATGGCTGCTGATAGAGCAGTGATTTCTGTCTATCCTCTTTACTAGTCTTGACATTCAATTCCAACTCATTATAAAACTTTATTTGTCCCTCCAATATGTCTGTTAATAATCAACTGCTGTTTCATTGTTAATATGTTTCTGGATAACATGAAATATATGAAAAGAAAGACAAATGGCAGTTGTAATTATTTTACAGTTTACAGGAAACAGCCTGAAATTGTTATAGCTATTTTTACATGGGAAAATTTTGGAGAAGGATATTCACAAAGGGTGATATAAAACTCACTACTCTCTTGCTACAATTTAAATGGCCATCCACCTTTTTGAATTGAATATACAGGGAGAGATTAGCCTTATTAGCATAATGTTGGCCCTTATGAACAACCCTCATACAGATTAATAGGAATGAAAGAGAAGTAAAGTACTAATATATGTGTAAGCCTCTTCAGAAAAGGTTTTAAATAGATGCTGGTTTCCAAACTATTACGAAATCTTTACATCCAGCAAGACCAGTTCAATGGCAGACATTCAGTTTCCCAAAATGAGGTAATAGAGAATGTAAAGTGGCTGATATTGATCTCCAGGGTTTTGAAGTCATTCTGTGTGGTTTTCCATTAATTAAGCAGGTCAATCAAAATAATCACTTGAAGTTCAATTTCACTTCAGCTCCAATTTCATTAATATGTTCTGTCCTTTCCAAAATCTACGACTACTTTTGTGACTACTGGACAGTAACTATTTGGATATTATCACACTGAATACTGAAACTAATGAATCTATATAGCAGACCTTGGAAATGGAGAGATCAAAATATGACTATTCTCAGGAATTTACCAACGAGTTTAACACAAGAAAACCCCCACATGGCTAGTGTGGTGCCACTACTTATGTGAAAAGCCTTGATAAATGGCAGAAACAGAGTGAAAAGGTGCAAAATCCATTGAAAATATGAGAATATACCTATAAATAAAACAAAGTCCAAATGCTCAGACAGGTGATGATGATGAAGAAGGCAAATAATGTTAATAACTGCTTTCAGAAAAGGGATCAAGGAAAGCAATCCAAAGGAAAGATTAATTGCTTTGTCTCAAGATTATCTGGAATCACTTGTTGATAGAATCACAAAGGGTGTTTCAAAGCTGTGGTTTAATTAAGAGATAATCCAGAATTATCACATTTAATTATTTAGTAAAGGTCACTATGTCTTCAATCTTTTTAAGAAATGTAAACACAGTCAAGTGGTCTGTTAGAATAGGAGAAAAAGAACATGTTACTTCAATGGGTAAAACAACACTGGGCAATGAATGTGTGAACAGCTGATGTTCTCCATTAGATAGACTATTTACAAATTAAGTTGTCTTCTTGAAGAGACAAAAGTACAAGTAATTAAACTGGATGATTCTGGATTACTTTATGTAATCCAGTGTTAAAGAATGGTCATTATTGCGGAATCAGTCTGATCTTCAATAATCCCTAGACTAGGCAATTAGTCGTCTTACCTCAGGTGTGATTGATGGCTAGTTTTAATTAGGGCTCATTTTCAGTACTACTTCTTTCCCTTCTCCCCTTTTGTCCCTGGAGTTAATTTAAAGATCTTCAAATTAAGCAGTCAAAATAACTTGTAAACAAATTATGATGAGATTTCTGCTTTTATTTTTTACACAAATGTTGGCTTTCAGCATCTCTTGGAAAGTCCCAAAAAAGTTCTAAGGTTTATTTACATGTTCTTTTTTGATGTTTCTCAATATCACAACGTATTTTTCTACTGAATATTAAAAAGCAACATTAATCATCCAACTGTAAGAAGAAGAGGTTTAGCTAGTATATACAGGCTCCATTGACTTCAACAGAGCTGTGATAATTTTTAACATAAGAAGATAACGCAGTAAATAGCCTATTAAATCTAAATGAAATTTATAGTTAATTGCACATGGCAAATGATTTATATCACTATTTGTTCTAAAAATTTCTTGACTTGATATCATGACTATTTGGCAAAAGACCTGAGATCTGTTGTTGGAAATTTGGCTTCATGTTAACCATAGCCAGTGAATGTCTAAATAGAGTAAGTGGTAGTAGCAAATTCCATTTGTTACTTAATATATGTTAAATATAAAATATTTGTTAAATTATTATTATTTTAAACCTAGACAATAATAAGTACAATTTATAAAAAAGGCTTTTAAATTTCTCCTTGATTTAAATTCAGTTGAATGAACTTCACCTTGAAACCATTCCATATTGTAAGCCTGATTCCTCAGAAAGCCAAGGTCAGTAATAAGTAGAAGCAAGAATTGCTTTCACTCCAATTTGCTGAAGTTGTATTGAAACATATTCTGGATATTTGCAGAATTTTTCATTCTAACTGGGTGCCAATTTTCATTTTTCATGACAGTTGTGATCTTAAATAGACATAAAATTGGGACAGAAACATTAATTGTCTAAAAGTAGGCCTCTGGTACTAGGGTCTAAAATATAGTTATGAGAAGAAAATTGCTATTTGCAAAGCAAGAAACAACAGCCAGATTGTTTCTTCTTCACTTGCTGTGCACAGTGTGTGTTGGCACCATATCGCAGTAGCTCAGAAATCTCAAACTGTCAGGAAAAACAAACCGTGACCCACAGACAGAATAGAAGGTTGAAGAAAAAGCACAAAAAGGAAACCAGAAATTCATCTCCATTTATCAACAGCATGCTATATTTGACAACAGTGTGGTGGAATCTACTTCTCATTCATGAGTCATGCATTGCCAGTTACTCCTTTTGATGCTGCTCTTCTCTCTTCTATCAGCTTACAGTACTAAATTTGATTTAACGGGCAGTGAAACAAAAAGGAGGCACATCATTCACACTGATGCTCCTTAATTGCATTCTAATCTCTTTGTTTTAAAGATTCTCTTTCATATTAGGAACTGAGAAGGTATTCTGATTATTGAACAAGCATTGTTTCTTATTTGAGTGTCTTTTCTGTGTATTTTAGGACAGTTTGGTTATAATGTAATGCGGTAACTAAAATGTTTGCATCTTAGCATTATTCCGTCATGTTATAAAGCCAGGATGATTTTTCTCTTTTGTGGCTTTTTACAAGGAAAATTCACAAGGAATTTTTTGCTCTGGATAAACTTCTTTTTGTTGTTCTTTGCTCTTTATATCTATGTATGATCTTGAATATTTGCAGCTATACATAGATCTTGCACAGGCCAAACTGTCTAGAATTAAAACTGACTGATCAACACCATAGTCTAGTTCTTCAGCATGTCATCCAAAGCACTCACCATGGCCACTGGGAGGCTGCCAAATACCTGAAGTGTCGTGCAAGGAAATGCAGAGAACAACCTGCACCTGATGCTTTGTGAATGAGCATCCATTCCATGGTGCTATGGGAATGAGCATCCATTCCATAGTGCTATGGGGAAATTCTTTCCTATTCTCATTGTTGAGCCACAGACTGAATTTTGGTCTTGTGCCCTTTCTAACAAGGAACTGTGTGGTGCTCATGCTATTTGGGTAAAGGAAGATGAAAATACAAAGCTGGTGCCAAGCCCTTAAAATTGACTCCTTTCTTGGGAAACAACTGTGTGAGCAGGGGAAATACTGGACACCACTCAACTGCAGGCTCTTAAAAAAGATGAAGTATGGATCTGTAGGAGCGAGTCCAGAGGAGGGCTACAAAGACGACCAGAGGGCTGGAGCACTCTCCTATGAAGTCAGGCTGAGAGATCTGGGTTTGTTCAGTCTGGAGAAGAGAATCCTCTGCGGAGACCTTATAGCACCTTCCAGTACGTAGAGGGCACCTACAAGAAAGCTGGTGAGGGACTATTTACAAGGGTAAATAGTTGTAGATAGGTAGTGACAGGATAAGGGGTAGTGGCTTTAAACTGAAAGAGGGTAGGTTTAGATTAGACATTGGGAAGAAATTCTTTACTGTGAGGGTGGTGAGGCACAGGAACGGGTTGCCCAGAGAAGCTGTGGATGCCTAATCTCTGAATATGTTCAAGGCCAGGTTGGATGGGGCTTTGAGCAACCTGGTCTAGTGGAAAGTGTCCCTACCTATGACAAGGGAGTGGAACTAAATTATTTTTAAGGTCCCTTCAGACACAAAACGTTCCATAGTTCTGTGATTCTCTGAACATTAGATCCAAAATGAAGTTGCTAAAGAAGATTTGTTTTGGGGGTTTGGTGTTTGGTGTTTTTTGTTTGGTTTTTTGTTTATTTGTTTGTTTGATTGGTTGGTTTTTGGGTTTTTGTTTGGTTGGGTTTTTGTTTGGTTGGGTTTTTGTTTGGTTTGGTTTTTGTTTGTTTTTTTGAGCAGGAGCCTGGACCCTCACTTAAAATGTCACCTTTTTTTTCTTAACAGTAATTTGAATGTTTTAAGTTAGCAATGTGGATGATAGAATACCCTGGCAAAGACAGCAAAGTAACTTTTCCTGTTGTATATTCAAGACATAGAACCTGTCAACAGCTCTAATACTTCTTTTTCCTGGTGGGGTTTCCTCCTTGCCCCCAGCATGGGTTGTAACATCCAGACTGCTCTTCTGCACCTCCTCAGTGGTGCCAGGCTCAATGCCAGCAGTTAGCCACCATGCTCAGCAGCAGGGAATCGAGCCTTAGAGAATCAGAGGACTTTAAAGTTCTGATGAGGATGGACCCTGCCATCTCCTATCCCTGCTGAAAATTAT
This sequence comes from Lepidothrix coronata, assembly GCF_001604755.1. Taxonomy (NCBI): domain Eukaryota; kingdom Metazoa; phylum Chordata; class Aves; order Passeriformes; family Pipridae; genus Lepidothrix; species Lepidothrix coronata. The sequence continues at coordinate 3,807,125 of NW_016690189.1, forward strand.
CCCTAAAATGTATTTAAAGACAAGTACGAATTTCTTTGCTGTAGGCCCAGACAAAACCACTGTTTTCCAGAGTACAGACAAAGGTTTTAAACAAGTAAACAACAGAAACACGTGTATAAACTGAAGACTTAAACAACAGTGATCGTATTTTTGTCTACTAAACTGTTTCTTTGGTCTGTTCTTTTGGCCAGGCACCACAGTCCCACAAATGATTAGTAAATCCATGTGTTACACGTGGTTTCTATATACAATCTCTTTTGTAATTATAACACTCTCTATATGAATTCATTGGCTGTTGTTGACTGCAAAAGCTGAGGGAAAAAACAAACAGAGAAAAGCAAATATTACCATCTAACTTAAATTTTTAGCCCAGCTTATTCTTGTATACATAATTATGTTTTCCATCCACCGTCTCTATGATCCCTTAGCACTTAATTTAAACCTTTTTTTTTCCAATGGGATGAAAATAATTTTCTTTCCCATCACCTCCAGCTGTCTTCTTTTCCTTTCTCTTCCTATCTTGCTCTCAAGACTGCCACCTACTTAACCACTTGTTAATTTCTTTTATTTATAGGTTTGGAGTTATGAGCTGGTAAGTGACCATGTTGTCACCATGGTGTCCCTGAGCTCCAGGAGCAGAGGATGCTCTCATGGCCCTTACAATTGATCAGCAATAAACTGCTCATCCTTGCAGACCAAAAATCCCACAATCCAGTTGCCTGTCTCATTAAGTCTTGAATCACTGACAGTTGTGGCATCATTTAAATGACTTATTTTCTGGCCCGTCATTAAAGCAACACAATTTCTGTGTTTTCTGAATTATTGTTTCACAGTATACATACATGATTGATGAGAGCAAATGAAAGTAATGGCACTGAAGGTTTTCAGAAAGCTTCTAAATGAACCACTCGATCATTTTGATATGGATTGAGATCTGAAAAACAACAAATGGGCAACAAAGACCATCAAGAGTATGAAATTACTTCTGCACAAGTAACAAAAAAGTTAGCAGTCATCAGTCTGGGAAAAACATGTTTGACAGAGGGGAGGGGAAATAATACAGATTTACAGATTTCTTAGTAGCATTCAGGGACTCAACTGATATTGCAGTCTCTTTGCCACAAAATGAAATAAAACTGATGACAACAGTTTCAAAACAAGAGGACTTTCAGCAAGTATAATTTGGAACCCTAAAGTTTGTTTGGTGCTCAAGAAAGGCCTGAATAAGTTCAAAGGAAAAAAAATATTGACACTAACAGTGTACACAGTAATCCCATCTAGATCACTATGTCCCTGACTTGAAAATGATTGGAGCTTGTGATTGGTATAGGTAAGATTTATTTTCATTTGCTCTTATAATCATCCCTAGATAATCATATGTGGTTACTGCTGAGAACAAGGTGCCAGCCTAGAGGGGACTTAAACTGGTACACTATTGTTTCTTACTTTCTTTTGTCTTTTTATTTAAAGGGGTAAATATGAAAGAATACACAGTTATAGAACACAGAAAAATGAAACATTATTTCACTATAAATTAATTTTAAAAAAGACAGTCTTCCCTTAATAACTCCCAAATGTTTGATATGTTTTTAAGAATTTAAAAATAATTAAAAGAATTAAAGATTGAAATTATGAAAACAGTCCATCAAAGAAAATATAACTACTCTGCCTTCTTGTAAATTCCCATATTCAGGAGGCCAGTCATTTTACAGTTCATAGTAATGAGATTAAATAAGAAATAATTGTCAGGACCAACTGGAGTTTGAATAATGGCGATGCTGAAGTAGAAAAAAGCACCTGTCTGGTACAAAAAAAAAATTCTGGCCTATGAAATGCCAACATTTCTAGAATTAAATAGATAAGAGAGGTTTCATGATTGGTTTTTTTTTAATATATAACAGCTTATACTTTCCTCTTTTATTGCTGAAATATATCTGAATTTCCTCCTGTTGTTTTTGTCATCTCTCTGCAGGACTGTAATAGAGTGCCACAACAATCTCCCTCTTATCCTGATGAACTAGATACACAATTTACATAGAAAATATAATGGTTTCTCTTTTTTATGTGATTTTAATCTACTGCTTTTTGAATGTGTAGTAAACAATACTGCAAGGTTGGTGTTCGTCGTGCTCCCCTCCACTGACCCATATAACTATATCGCTATAATTTTCTTCCTGTAAATTATTTATATGTAGTTCTCATAATAACTTTTAATTCTGTAGAATAATTACCAAATATTTAGAAAAATGCAACTGTCATAAATGCAATTAAACCACAGATGAATTTCAAATATATTTTTAGTATTCCTTTTAATGAAAGTAAAATGAGTGAAACAGATAATGTAATTGCTGAATGAGACAACCCTTTCTAAATAATCTTTGGTCTAAAACTTTAAAATAATTAGCTTAAATTACATAAATTCAATTCTACTCAGTGCCTAATATAATTTTATTTCACATTTAGGAATTAATATATTTTGTATCAAGTGTGACTAAAGACAATATAAATAATATAAATATACATATAAACTTGTAGTTTCAGCTCTGCTTTCACCAGAAGTGTTACATATTACTCATTAGTGAATGATGAAAATGGTGCTGTCAGGTTGGATGGCTGAGGTTTTCACAGGATGGAGGTAACAGAGAACAGGCAGTTAGTGAGCTGATCCTGTAGGCTCCTACAGCTTCTGAAGGGATGTTCACTGAATGAGTAATCATTCACTGAACAGGCATTTTAGGGAACAAGGCCAGTTGAGATTAGTCCCAAATGGGCCCTTTGTACTTAGTTCCACATCTGTAACTCAACTGCAGGCCAAAAAAGCATTGCATAAATCCAGTTATTGTTTGAGGTGTACGATGTGATGAAACAATTCAGACACTTAGGAAGTATTAATTCTTGCAGTCTAAAAGAAAGCCCAATTACTTTCCTGCTCTTGTCAGAATGCTGTGAGGAATGAGAGGTTCTAGCAGGGAATAAGGTGTTTTTAAGATGCTGTGGTGTTAATTGCTAAAGTGAATGTGAACTAATCTGCCATTCTGTGATTACAGTTTTGTCTCCACAAGGTAATTGTTAGGGCAAATGTAAGCATTTGTGTGTGTAGCTGAGCATCGAAAATGTGTAAACGTAATTGATCCTTACAATTATTGCAAGTGCAGGATTGTGCCCATAAAACTAGAGCCCATCGAAAACACCTGGTTCATAAAAAATTTGTTATATAAAATAAAAAACCCCTAATGCATCTCAGAGGTTACTGTAGAAGACAACATTTCAGGGTTCCCAGAAGGTAGTTTAGTGGAATAATGCTAGATTTTCAATGTCAGCCCCTACATTGTACAGTTGAAGATGGGCCAAGTTTAAGGAAATTTAAAAGCTACAGCCTTGTCATATTTAAGATGTGTTTCTTTCAATAGGAAAACAGAGTTAGCCACATTTTTTCCTTCAGATAGCAAGGCTCTTTTTATATCATCAACAGTCTTACATAATACTTCCTGACAAAAACTATAAATCCAACAGCTATTGTGTTTACCCATATGCAGGTACTCTGCCAGACTTGTGACTAAATAGATAATGGTCAAAGGAATACACATTGAGAATTTATTCTTAATCTGATATACAATACTTGTAAAAAACAGGCAAAAAAAAACCCCTGAAAAAATCATAAAGAACAATGTTTCATTTAGTCTATTTAAAAATTAATTGTTTTGGGGTTTGCTTCAGAATCAATTGCTGCTTCAAAATGGTATTTCAAGAGTAAATGACCCTATATTGTTTTTAAATTAATAGTGAAAAGGAAAAGCTAGCAAACTTCCAGATCCAAATGAGTTACTTCTTGGGTAAAATAAAGGATCTTGCTAAATCCAAATGAATATGTTGCTTGTTTACAGCCCTGAGGCTTCCCCACTGGGCACTGAGGCAGATGTTCTCAGACCAGGGCTGCTGTCAGTGGAGTGGTTCTGACACCATGAGTGGCCACTGGTCCCACAATACAGCTTGAGACAGCACTTAGGACTGAGAAACAGCAAACAATGGATGTTGAATGTTGTCACATTTGTGAGAAAAACTGCTTAGGAATCTTTGAGTAACTGCTTTCTCTCAAAAAATTTATAAGTTGTCAAAACTAATATTTCTACTGGAATTGTATGTTTGATGGAAAAAAATGATCTGTAGTTTCTTTTCAAGGCAAATTCCTGAAAAGCCCAGTAGCTAGACAGGATGTGAGAGACCTTGATTAAAATCCTTCTTTAGTCTTATCCTTTTCAGCCCAAAGAAGATTTAATTTTTTATGGAAAGCAGGACAGTTCAAACAAATTAATTTGAATGTCTGAATTAAGGCCAAGGACCAAAGCCTGGATTTTGTACAAGGCAGTCTACTACGTATAGGTGGGAAAAAAAAAAAAGAGGTTTAGTGCAGATCAGGAACTTCTTAAATCTTTCCTTTCTCTTATAAGGAGCAAGGCCAATTCTGTTTTTTATCTGACCGAAGTCCAGGTCTAAGTGGAACTATGCTGGACTAAATATCTAAATCAGAGATTTCAGTATGGTATTGCAAGAATTAAACATTTTAAAAGTATCTAAGAATGGAATATAGCAGGTCAGAAAGGAGAACATTTTCAGAAAAGAGAGGATCATCAGTAAATTATTTCAAAATAACTTTGCTTCATAGGTCACAAAACACTGTGGATGAGAAAGAGTTAAATATATTTTTATAAACTTTCAGGTGGGCAAGGAGTACATCTATTAGTATAGCCAGATTGTGTTTCTTTTTTTTTTTTTTCCAATACTTTTGTAACTTATTTCAACTTAAATCAATACTTCTCTGGGAAAATAAATTAACTATTTCCACTATGACAAGTTTATTTGTGCAGAGTAGAAAACAACATTTGATTGTATTTTGAAAACCCCTGTGGTAATTCTAAAGATAATAATCCACATATCGTCTTTATTATAGTTTCTTCTATCTGAGAAAATATTAAGGGAGGGAAGAAGGGGGGACAGAAAGAGAGGTGGGTGAGGAAGGGAGGGAGAGAGGCAGGGAAATTGAGAGAGGAAAAATAAGAGCTTGGTATATTGAAATACATTAAAAAATACTGAAAAGCACATTAAAAATATCAGCAATCACACAATTTCAGGTTAGTCTTAGAATATTTAACAACAGCAGAAGGATGAGAAGACAAATGACCTAGGAAAATCATGGGAGAGAAAACTTTGGATACAGCAGCTGCAGCTAGAGAAGTCCTGTAAGTAAGACCTTCTTTTACAGCCCTGGTGTTGTAGTGGTGAAGTTTACAATAATAATAGGGAAATGATTTTTGGTTTATTTTTAGAAGAAATAACTTGCAAAATGAGAATTAAATGTACTTAGAAAAATGGCACTACAAACAATGCCATGTGTGCGTATTGCAGTCCAGGAGAATGGAAGGGAGTACGTTCTTCCATGCCACTGAGCTGACAGTGGTCATGTTCAGCTGCACGCTGATCATCTTTCCTGGCTGATCTTACAAGCTTGCCACGAAAATGCTGAGTAAATAACTGCAAGTTTAGATTTTCACTCAGCATAGAAAGCAGGCAGATGTTTGATTGAAATTCTTCAGTCAGTCCTCTCTGCTGTGCTAAATGAGATACGAGTAAAGTCAAAGCACTGAAACACATCATTGTGAGAATTTGTTAGTTAATAGGAAAATTTTGGTTCAATAGAAAGCTACATAGCATGAAGCAGCCTGCGTAGACAACACAGCCATAAACCCTACTGCTTTGACTTGATAGTCTTGGCCAAAGAGAAAATTTGAGACACTTAGAGACAACCTTTTGTCTTTACTTACATAGGCTCTTTTTACAGCAGTGTGTTGATAATATCTTGTTGATTGGTTATTTTATCACATTTCCTTGGCCTGATGAATGCTATTCAGAATCCTGACTGCATTAATTTGTGTAATATACACTGCTTTATTTTTATTAGGAGGATTAGTGTTTACATCACCAATATCACGACACCAGAAGTGACATCAGTACTTTTCAATTTCCTTTAATGTAAGGCTTCTGCGGTTACACTTACCTTGGTCTGAGTGACCAAGATTTGTTTGTGTGTTTGTGTATCAATAAAAGTATTTGAAGCTTGATAATGAATGTGAATATTTCTAGAAGCTCTTATGAAAAGGCAGTTTCTGTTACATATTCATCAGCCATTTCCTATTGTTTTGAAACCAAACCAGGTGCAGGAGGTGCAGTATATGCTCATATGCATTAAGATCTATATTTCTGTCAGTCAAAGCAGTGATGTGATAAACTTCTACTGTCAGTTTGGTCTACTGACACTCAAAAAGTTCTTACATCAGCATTCAGATTTTTGTTATTACTGGTGTGAAATGTAACCGATTACATTGATCTGCCACAATTTGTCATATAGAAATTGCTTTTTCTAAGTGCCTTTAACACTTTATTGAAGACATCCAATATAAGGAGCTTTAGGGCTTTCTTCTCATCAGGATGGAAAATTGAACTGAAGACAGAATCCAGACCCTTTTCCCATTAATGAAATGGGGAAATTTTATACTGTTTAATGTTGGTGGTTGGACAAAGAAATAATTCTCCATGGGCTTTTTGGAAGAGTAAAGGTCTACTGTAGGTTTCTCCGTTACTCAAGGTAGTGGGATGATGACTTTCTACTTACTATATATGGATCTCAGTTTACTCTCTTTGGTATATGATATGCTTCAAGTGAGATACTTTTGTTTTGGAAAACAAGCGAGTGAAGGAAATTCCTTTGTGAGCAAATCCAAGATGGTTGAGAAACTCATCCGGTGTTTCAGTGAAGGACTTTGCTTTTTAGTTCTTCTTATATCAGTTAGCAGAACTTCACAGTTGTGACCCTTCTAAAGAGTACAAGATAATGCTCATATTTTATCACTCCTTCTCTTCTGTTTCCGTTCTGGAAAGAGCTAGTTCCTGGTCCAGAAAAATACGAAGGAATGCTTTAAATGGACAGCAGACCCATACCTTTGCTATGCCAGCTGCTGGATCTCGTTGCTGCCATCCTTCTCAGGCAATTTCAACCATTTTGGAGACCAGATTATGCTGAGAACTTTCTGTTTATATTTCTCTGAATTGCATGGGGCAACCTATGTTTCCTTGATTATTTTTGTGTGTGTTTACTTGGTTAAACTTGTTTGGAACTCTGATGATCTCTTATTTTACAAATCTCACACACTTCCATTTTAATAATTTTCCAAGCAGTGATATTTTCAGTGTTTATGTAAAATAGAAAATGTAATTTACCTTTCTACCTTTTTATTTAATACTTGATTTACCAGGGTTATCAAAGGTGTGAAAAAGTAACTTACTTGTGTCTAAACCTATATTTCTTATGAATTCATATTTCTTTTTTGTTTAGCAAATAATCAGATGTGATGATGCCACATCCTGTTGGCAGCCAGTCATTAGTGGTGTTTCTTTCCCAGGGCTCAGTATAATGGGGCTGGTTTTTAATACCTTTATCAATGATGTGGAAGAGGAGATAGAGTGCACCCTCAGTAAGTTCGCAGATGAGCAGAAGTGTTGATCTGCTGGAGGCTAGAAAGGCTCTACAGAGGGATCAATGATGAGGCTGAAGCCAATGGTATGAGGTTAAATAAGGCGAAGTGCCAGGTCCTGCTCTTGGATCACAACAACCCCATGCAGTGCCACAGCTTTGGGGAAGAGTGGCTGGAAAGTGGCACAGCAGAAAAGGACCAGGGGGTGCTGGTCGACAGCTGGCTGAACATGAGCCAAAAGTGTGCCCAGGTGGCACAGAAGGCCAATGGCATCCTGGCCTGTATCAAGAATAGTGTGGCCAGCAGGACCAGGGAAATGAATGTCCCTCTGTACTCCCACTGGTGAGGCTGCACACTGTGTACTGAGTCCAGTTCTGGGCCCCTCACTACTAGGAAAGACATCGAGGTGCTCGAGCATGTCCAGAGAAGAGCAACAAAGCTGGTGAAAGGTCTAGAGAGTAAGTTATAGGAGGAGTGGCTGAGGTAGCTTGGGTTGTTTAGCCTGGAGAAAAGAAGGCTCAGGAGAGACCTTATCCCTCTCTACAAGTACTGAAAGGAGGTTGTAGCCAGGTTTAGCCAGGATTGGCCTCTCCTCCTAGGCAACAAGTGACCAGACAAGAGGAAATGGCCCCAAGATGTGCCAGAGGATGTTCAGGTTGGACAACAGGAAGAATTTCTTCACTGAAATGGTTGTCAAGCTTTGGAATGGGCTGACCAGGAAACTTGTGGAGTCACCATTGCTGGAAGTGTTCAAGAAACAACTAAACATGGCACTTGGTGCTATGGTCTAGTTGACATGGTGGTGTTTGGTCAAAGGTTGCCCTCCACGATCTTGGAGGTCCTTTGTAACCTTAATGATTCTATGAATCTATGATTCTGTGCTATTTACTTTGCCTGTTTAGGAAGGTGATTAATGAGTGAGACATTTACTCTGATTGTTATGCTCTTTGAAGCTCTTCTTAATAGTGAATTTAATTTTTGGAGATGCCAGCTAGAACTAACCGTATTAGGGAGCAAAATAAGCAGAATCCAGTTTTCCTAGGAGGTTTCTGAACCACAGTGTTCTGTTGCTACTTATATTATCAAGGCTTCAAAGAAGTTACAAACGTGCTTTTAAACACACTAGTTTCCTGAGTGATGAAAGCTATATGACTGTTATTGACTTCACTGAAGATGCTAATGTTTTGCCTCAAATTAAAATAAAATTATTTGAAACATTCTAGGAAGCCATTCTAGGAGCATTTGAAATGTGGCTGAAGCTAGGCAAGGTATGAATTTCTGAAGGCAAACAGACTCCTCTGCACCACAAAGCTGCCTACTGTATCACTTTTTGAAAACAGCATGCCCTACCTGGAAGGAGTTTTCTCCAGAGGTATTTGACAGTAGGGACTGTGACGTTGCTCTTTAGCCACATTGTCTTTCAACAAAACTGGAACCTGGATTATAACAGAGCTACTGTTATTTATACTACTGGTTAATGCTGCAATGTTTAAGGGCAAGGTCTTACTCAAAAAATGTGCTTTGAGGTGCCCAGGCTTGAGAAGGTTCATTTCTGAAAAAGAATTACATCCTGTTTTCATTTAGTACAAGCATTACAGAAGCTAAGAGAGAACTGGATGTTTCTGCTGCATATCCTTCCTTGGCAGCCATCTCATGAGTGAAAGGGGGGTTAAGTTTTATGCAATATCTGAAGCCCTGGTTCTTCAATATGGTAAATTTAGCTTTGGGACTATTAACATAGGATCAAATATGCATAACTCAAAATACTAATGTAGAACAAACTCCTTCTGCTGGACCTAATGTTTCTCAAATTTTTTGACAAATCAGCTTTTATGTCAGAGTGGTATTGTCTGTCTGTTCCACTCTGTTCTGGATGAGATAGCAACTGGAATATCCTATGGTTAGTTCTATGAAAATATGACCTGGTATCAAGCTTCAATTTGTAGAGGTGGGAACTCTGTAGAACTGTGTAGTTGGTGCAGAGCAGGTGCAGAGCAAGTGATTTGTTGCTGCTGCTGCTGCTGTTTACCAAAAAAAGACTGCAATCCTCTGAAATATCCTAACTGCAACTGAAATAGTAAGACATTTTATGCATAAAAGACCTATTTTACGAGTAATTTAGATGTTAAAGAATTGCTAATTAATATATATTTTATGATCTATCTTAGCCATGATATTAGGGTTTTTTTGTTGTTGTCTCCTTTTCCAAAATGCAACAAATGGAGTCCATAACTACCCATGCTTTGGTGGCTGATTGTGCTGGGTATGACTGGGGTAGGGTTAATTTTCTTCATAGTAGCTAGAATGGTGCTGTGTTTTGGGTTTGTGCTGGAAATAGTGTTGATAACACAGGGATGTTTTTGTTATGCTGAGCACTGCTCACACTGCCATGCCTTTTCTGCTCCTCACACTGCCCCACCAGTGAGGAGGCTGGGGATGAACATGTAATTGGGAAGGGACACAGCCAGGACAGCTGACTCCAGCAGACCAAAGGGATATTCCATACCATATGGCATCATAGGGGAAGAAGGAGGAAATGAGGGGGATGTTTGGAGTGATGGCATTTATGCTCCCAAGTCACTCTTACACATAGTGGAGCCCTGCCTTAGGGGAAATGGCTGAACACCTGCCTGCCCAGAGGAAGAGGTGACTGAATTCCTTGCTTACCTTTGCTTGCACACATGGCTTTGGCTTTACCTGTTAAACTGTCTTTGTCTCAATACCTGAGTTTTTTCACTTTTAGTCTTCTGATTCTCTCCCCTATCCTGCTGGGGTAGAGTGCGAGCATGTGGCTGTGTGGGGCTGAGTTGCCAGCTGGGGTTAAACTATGACATATTTCTTACAACATCCTCATTTTGGACTTTGGTCTTATGCATTTCTTATTTTTCCTATCCATCATCTTCACTTCCTTATTTCACTCATCTGCCCATGGAAATAAATTTTGTATGCAGCATCTACTGCAACAGGATCCCACTTTTATTTACTTCCTTCCTGCAGTCACTTGGACAGCTTGTAGACTCTCCTCCATCTAAGAATTTGGCTTTTTTTGACGGGTTTGGAGAAAGTGAAAAGCTTACTGTATAAGTTTTTTTAGTGTTAATATTTCAATTGTTTTCATTACTTTAAGTAATGAAAAAATAAATATAAACTTATATTGCTAAAATATGCTGAAACATCCACCAAGAGCAAATGATATATTTTTTCCCATTTTGTTTATATTATCTTTTCCTATTAACAGGCAGTAAAACTGACAGACTGAATTTTAGCTGCAAACCAATAAATGACTGTATATAAATATAGATCTGATTTTTCCAAGAAATTAGTACGTATGAATGACCATTTGCAATTGTTTTTGATAAGACAGCACAGAAATTTTTATTCTGTTTATCCTATGAATCTCATAACAGAAATAAAAAGAAAGATGAGACAAGGAAAAATGTAGAAGAATATAGCTTTGGAGTAACTATGGAATTCCCATCACTGGGATACTTATACGCTTCGCTTATTTTAACTTGAAAGAGTAATAGTTTTAAATGTAGTTAAAAAACATGGATTAACAACAAAAACAGTTTAGAAGACATGCAGTGTAGGCTCTAGACATGTTTAAAAGAAACAGCCAATGCAAATGGATATAACAGAAGCTGCATTTTAAAACAGTGGCATTTGCTGTTTTGGGGTTTTTCCTCAGAGAGGATCTTTTTCATTGTTCTGTCTTCTCTTTAGCTGGTTTTGAGATAGAAGGATTTAAAGGACTATAAAAATGTTGTATAGCTGTAAAGGGAACAAATACATTTGGGATAGAGGGAAGCTGCACACATTATTAGCTTTCAGATGCAAGAGCCAGTGTGGTCAAGGAATGTTTATCATTCTATAAAAAATGATGACTTCCTCCAGAGTAAACAATCTACACCCACTCTACCATTAAGAAGATCTGCTTCTTGCAAGTCTTTCCTGGAATGTCATGTAGGTACACTAGGGACACTTCTATTTTTGATATCTTAATTTGCCAGCTGGAAAATAATTTAATCAGTTTGTGGGGTCCAAAAATTATTATGTCTTCCTATGTAATATGTTGTTTTGCTATAGCTATTTTTATGTTCCACAGACCATTGTGAAGAAGCTGTTTCTTGTCACTAGCTAGTGTTCATGATTCCCCAAAGCAGTGTCAATGGTGCCACCCATCTCACAGTGCCAAGTGCCAAGTGTAGAAAAACACACAAAAGAATTTGGGCTTTCTGAATCAGAAACATTAGATAAAAGAAAAGTAAAAGCACAAACCCAAAAAATTTTAGGTGAATTTCAAGTGGCTAGAACTATTGTCTTTTTTCAAAAAGAAAGTAATCAAGGCCATGATTTCTGTGAACATTAACAACTTTTGGTCCTTGCTAAGTTGTCTTCAGGAGTATTCAGGAGTAAGATTTTCAAGTGCTTCAGTCATCTGTGGAAGTCTTGTCAGTGAAGAAGTCTCTTGTAAGAGTTGCCATGAAAGGATAAGATTTAGAGTAAAATCTGTGCCTACTGAGGATGTAAAATATTTCTACATCTCATTCTTGATGCTAAATGCAAGTATGTGAAGATACTTGGATTTCCCATGACAAATTGAAAAAAAAGTCTTTCTCAGCATTCTCATGTGTCTGAATGACAAAAAAATATTTCTCCCAGAGCCTTAGAAAGGAGTAGTTTTTAAGTGGAAGTAATATTGCCTAAAGCTGCAATTTTTCATTATTTTTTGTTTCATAAGGCCATGTCCAGTAGAGGTAAGACAAATAATTAGTTGAAAAGCTTTTTCCAAATAGAATCATTTGGGTATGTGCAGGGTTGATATTGGAAGGGTGTCTTGGTGGGACATTGTGAGTTTTCCTAAGTGGCATTAAAAAAAGAAACCAAAAACGAATGGATAAGATGGTGAGCAATGCAGCTAATCAAGTCTTATCGAGTCTGTTCAGCTGGATTTGGCTGAAAATCACACGGCATTTCTCACCTGGGGATGAATAGATAAACAGCTAAGTAGAGATACACAGTTTGCTTTTAGAAGTCTCGCTTTAAAGGGAACTAATCTTAAAAAAATAACAACAAACCAAAAGGAATTATATAACAAAAGAAATAGGCTGGTACTTTCATTGGCATCTGCAATTTTTAGGAATGCTTAGCATTTTTCAAATTACGCACAACATTGGACTTCTAGATGTGTGTATTTTATTTTTTTTACACCTCTAGTACCCAATGTTTTTGCTGTGGGTTTTTTCTTCATGTTCTGGCTTTCCTTACTTCATCAAATACATGTGAGGGTGAACAATCAACAGTCCTTGTGAGCAGGCAGGAATACCTCTCCAGGGGTAGTGAACTCTTGTAATCCGTGATGACCTGTCTGCTCAAAGAAATGGATTTGGCAGAGTGCAGAGGGACATTTCACAACAGGCATGCAAAACAGTTAGGTTTAAATATACAGGCACTTCAAAAGTGCTCTTTTAAAAATGGTGCTATTTTATTTCTTTATGAGAAAAATGAACAGTTATAGCTAAAGATTTAAGATGGGGCTGGGTTTCTACTTCTTGTAATTACCATGTGAATACAGAAGTGCTATTAGTTTCTCTGAGCATGTAAGTGCCGGCTGTGGTCTGACAAATATAGCCTCTTAGTGGTTTGATATTGAAATCACGGGATTTAGTCTCTGGAATTAGCAATTTATATTCTGTGTGGTTGCTACAGTAGTTGCTGCATTTAAATTATTTATGCAAAGAAAGTGCGCCATTCTCTTCTTTGTTACAAATCACACCGACCGCATGCTCAGCAAGGGTAGAGTTTTACCTCTGAAATTCTGCACCATTTCAAGATTCTATCTTTGTTTTGCCATTGGCTGCGTACTGTGATGAAAACAAATTGAGATCACAAAGAACTGCACCTTTCATTGACTCTGGAAACAGTATCAGCTTTATGTAGAAATAGGAGAATCTACGGCAGTGGAGAATTCCCCTTCAGTCAGTCAATAGTACTTCTTGTAAACCACAGAACCAGATCCTTCAGGGAATGAAACCAAGTTCAGAGCATGATGTGTGCCTGGCAATACAAATCTGCTTTTAAGAGGAAGAAAAGTTCAGAAGAGGAATCCTTGTAATTTCCCCTGAACCAAAAAAAAAAAAAAAGAAGAAAATAACAACACTGTCAGCTCTTTAAGAACAAGCTGAATAGAATTAATGCTTGAGGAAGTAAGCAAATAACAAACAGACTCTCCATTTTCCAGAATGGTTATTCAGTTTGGCATGCTAAATTCTTCAAGCAGAGAAAATTCACTGCAATCTGTAGATCAGTCACTCCCGCAGTTTCATACATATCCACTTACAATTCTGGTTTTTTTCAAAAAGCCTTAAATACAATTCTTCCTGGATAAATGACATCAACTATGTATAAATAAGAATTCCTTCCACAAAATTAAAGCTTCTTTATATATTTTTCCACATCCTGTGAACTAGGCTCTTCAGTTAGTAATGATTTGCATTATTTTAGCTCTTTTTTTTATCAGATCTCAGTAAAATATTGACATATGTGATAAGTCTGATTTTTCATGCATGATCTGACATAAAGTTAGCTTTTATACTTCACTAATTTGAAATTAGCCCTTGAATTTGCACAGGTTGATGGCTGGCTGTCACCTCTTCTGTACAATCTCTTTGAAAATGTTTCCTGCCTCTTTATTTATAAAAATATACTGTCTTCTATAAAAAAATCATTTAAGTTCTTCCTCTCTTTCTGTGGGGACTATTCCTGCATACAAGCATCATAAGAATAAGGATAAGAATAAATGTTTCTGGGCAAGCCTATATTGCTAAATCTCTCTGCTCTGGTCTAGACTCCAGGTATGTCCCATTTCAAACAGTATATAAACTCTGGGTGAGCCCAAGTGAATGTCTGCTCAATTGTAGCTGCTGCCTGTTTGGTGCCTGATGCTCCACTGCTTTTCCTGATACTATGGATCTAATTACATTGTTAAAATTAGGAGTCATGGGAATCTCTTTCCTCATTAATTTTTTCCTCCATTTTATTTCCCTTATCTTATAAAAGTTTAATCTATGGGACTAGGATACCAAGCTGTAATAGTCTCTGTTGGTAAGGCTATACTTCCAGCCTCTGGACAAAAAAAAAAAGGGGGGAAAGAATTTTGGTGCTCAGCAGTAAGTATGATCAGAGGGGCTACAAAAATTGAACAAGACTAATAACAGGGAACTACAGCTATGCACTTGTAGCTTGTAGAAATGTACAGTGCTTGTGAAAACTATTTCTTGACATTTTAAGTGGCTGCTGCTTAGAATGAATAATTGCAAAGAATGGTGAGAGAGGCTATTCTTGCTTAGTTTTAAGTAATTCACCGGAAAGCTCATTCAAGTTGAAGCTGTAGCTAAACACCATAGTGAAGTTCAACACCTAAAGGACAGAAAGTGACACAAGCAGAAAATATGCTATAGAAGGAGATTTCAGTCAAAAGAGGAGTTTAGTAAAAACCAACAAACCCTCTGTATATAAATAAATCAAGTAAAGTCTTAAGAAATTGAGAAAATTTTGTAAAGGAAAATAACAACTGTTTATGGAGACACCTAGATAGCGTGAATCATTGCTTGTGGCAGCAGTCATGTCATGGTTATGCTTTGTCCAAGCTGAGGGGTGTGGTTTACTGGCTTAGATGTAGTATATCACCAGTGCAATGACACTGTTTCTAGAAGTGAGCAAATATCACAGCATGACACTGGGCTCTGATGTATTAGTGTACCAGTCTGTGCAGGCTGAGCTCAAGGGCTTTTGCATAACACAATTTTAACATAGTTTATAAAGGTCACAGGAAGTTATGCATAGTCCTGTGTGTGAGGGGAGAAATGAAAAGGTAAGGATTGTTTACCTCCAAGAATAGGTAAATAAAGTGGGAGTGACAAAGTACATGTGTTTGATTTTACTTCTATTTGAAGGCAACAGCTAAAGACCAAAAATTAGGTTGAGATCTGGTGAGGAGAATGAATCCTGAGATTAGTTGAATATGTTTCTGATGTTTTCTTTTGCAGTCATCTATAAAAGCAATTGTGAGAGGTATAACATGGTCCTGGTTAGCAGGACTATATATCTCATATAGCCATATCTGTGTTCCTCTACCAATATTCTCTTCAAGTAAGTAAGCTTTGTGGTGGCATAACTATCATATTACTGGATGTAGGCTACTTACTGCTGTACCTTTGGTATAGAGGATTCATCAAGTCAGAATAGAAAGGAGTCCAAAATATTCTGGGCTCTTGAGTCAGGAGAATGTCCCAAAGGGACTGTTCTGGCGGGTGCAAGAAAGAATAGACCAAATCAGATTCAACTTAAGGGAAAAACAGGACCCTGAAATAGCCAAGAAGCAAGACAAAATTTTGGGGTTTGCTTTGTTTTTTGTCCTCTCTTTGCTGGAATTTCGGAGAGCTGGCCAAGAAAAATCAAAGTGTTGCCAAGAAGTGATGGAGCCAAAGAGGAAGCTAAAATTTAGGCAGATCTCTTGCGACACTTTTATATTCTTCGCCTTAGGGGGAAGCCCGGATGGTGAAGCCAAAAGGAGAGCTGCCACGGATTTCCTGAGAGCAAGACTTGCATAGCATGTCTGGCTGTAAACAAGTTTTATAAATATACATACCAAACTATGTCCTTGGGCACAGGGACAAAACCTACTCTTAGCATGACTTGAATTCATGTCTTCAAAGTGGAAAGGATAGACCACTAACAGCTGGTGCCGAAGAGTACCTTCAGCCCTTCTGTTACCCAGGGAAACAAGATGTAATTATAGAATCAGTGACTCCATTTATGTTTTAAGTAATATTTACCTTTTGTGTAATTATACAATTTTAAGAAAAAAATGAGCACCATTTCCATCTTCTCTGCTAAATGAACTGCAAAGGATTCATCCCTACAGTATGTGTGAACATCTTGCAATTTGTACAGATAGGGAAGGTACTCTTTGTTTGTGTGTATGTGCTGCTGGTCCAAAATTTACTGAGATACTTTATTATATTTTTGCATCTATTCTCTTTTCAGAAAGGAGAAATAAGCCTTAATGAGGCTTCTTTTCTCACAGCCAGATTTTTGACTCCTTATTCACCCATCAAATCCCATAATGATATGAGCAATCTTAATGAACACAAAAGAATTTATTATGCAAATTGTGTTACATATTCACTGCTTTAAAGAATTTAAGGTTTAGCAGCTGGAGTTCTGCATGGTGACAGTGAAACTCCTGGAGTGTCAACTGTGGTGGACTTGTTGCTCAAGTACACTGAATAATTGTCATCTGAAGAAAGAGGACACACACATCTATATTTAATGGTAACTAAAAACAGAAGAACAATTTTAATGTCAGTGGGTTCAAGAAACTTGTGGTAATTTTCTGAATTTTGGAATAAGGATTTTTCAGTTATGAAATGAAAATGGATATTAAATAGTTAATCATAGTGAGAGATTATTATGTAATAATGTTTTATTCCAATAGTGTTATTTGTTTAAAATAAATATCTTATTTTATTCTGGTATTCATTGACCTAAGTTAACCTCTAGTCATGTAGGTGTAGTTTTATATATTTAATATACTACTGCAGCCTGTTACGTGGAAAGTATTTGCAAAATATTTTTTAATAATTTATGAATACTCTGTATTTGTCAATAAGGTTATCAAAAAGGGCACATGAAATATTGTTTCAAGGGAACAAGCACATGTGAGAAGTTATTCACTCTGCAGTTGTTACCCTTAGATAATAAGAATATGTAACTACACATATTAACGACCATTATTGATTGTCACAGAACTGTATTTGTCTGGGATTGCCTATCCAAGTCAGAATCTTTATGCTTTGTTAAATTTTCTTCTTATAAGCAAAAATTATTTAAAATAGAAACCCCTTTTTAGTTATTAATCACCAATAAATAAATTTAGTAGGATTTATTTTGATATAACCATATGAAAATTTTCTACAGATAGCAAATATTTTCATTTTAATCTCATTATTTTCTTGTTTCAACACTTGTGGAAGGGTATACACCTAAAAGGGAGAGAAGGGGCTTAATGTTAAGTGTGTGTGCGAAAGTGTCTGGAGGTCTTAATTCAAGTCATGTCAAAAACTTGGCATTTTGCTTCAAATTTGCCATCTGTACAAAGGTGATAATACTTCCTGCAAATTATAGGAGATGTGAAACTTCATTAGAGCTTGATAACACAAGAAATTACCTATTCCTGAATAATTCCATATGAGAACCATTTGTAAGGTTAATTATGTTGAAAGGGAAATGCATTTGAAAGTGGAATAACTGTTGTATATAAAAAACACTTTTCCTTAAAACAAATGGTTTTTTTAACTGGGCCAGGACATTCATTCATTAAGGTTATTTTAAGTGTGGAAAATCCAATCCAGGAGATCACATTAACATGTCCTATTCTTGTGTGTTCAAAATACCACATATGAACTAATTTAAGAATATCCAACTGATGACTACAGGATTTTCTAAAATTGTCTACATGAATACCATCTTAAGTGGTGTTCTACTGAAGCAAGACGTTGTTGACAGATATTTTTATTCAATCTATAACAAAGAAGCTTTACGACAGCTTTAAAAAAATGTCATATTAATGAATATTCCTGTGACATTATCTTAGCAATTTCAAAACAATTCTCTAGTAGCATTATGATGTGGTGTTGATGGAGCTTTTGATGTGAAAACCATTTCTTGTCACTTCTTTGGAGATAATCTTGAGAAAAAGGCAAATGTTACCAACAGTTTTACTGCAATGAAGTCAATGACATTATAAGGGTTTATTTTCATCATAATTCTGATAAAGCTTAAAACCTGCAAAGGCTGCTGAAGTCTCTGTTAGTTCAAGGTGCTACCACCTTGGCACACATATTACCATGCATGGGCCTGCCCAAGAAGGTTGCATAACCCTGGGCCAACAGCACATTGCCAGAAAAGCATCAAAGCAATGGGAGCTAAATTTACAGATGAATAAAAATATTTTCAATAGCATCCACTTTCCATTTAGAAATAAGTTTGACCCAATCATATTGAGTAGCAAATCACCACATGTGAAACATATCTCAACACTTCAACAGACTGTTTAAAGTGTGTTTCCAGGTCTCTGTTGTTCCTCCAAGTCAACATAGATTTAAAAGGTCTTTGGAGGGGTGGGGGGGCTTCTTTTTTAGGAAAATTATGGTGGAATTGGCTGGTATGGATTTAAAGCATAAGACTCTGCAATTAAAGCTTTTGTCCAGTTAGTCTTAATGAGATATGTAAGAAAATGGAGTTTTAATCCACAATAATTGTATGCAGGGACCTATTTAAATTGTACCTGAGGGAGAAGTGTTGGGTGAAAGATCAACAATCTTCTAATAGTGGTGGCTTTCCTGTTAGGAAATCATTATCAGTTCAAGACTCCTGACTTCCCCATTTCTCCTCACTGGCACAAAACTTTGTTCCACACAATTCTACAGTAAATACCAATACAAGACTACTTGGCAGACAGTGACTAATTGACCTAGAGATGGTTCTGGTGCCTCCTGGTATTGAGGCAGTGCTCTGTACCATGCACCTGGGATTGTGGTCCCTGGGTTGGTCTGCTAGAAAACATGACTAGAGTGGGCTGGGGCAGACTGCCAGTCCCGCAATGGGATCTCCTGCCATGGCAATTGGAGCATGTGTGGAAAAATGGTGGGTACTTATATCTTCCCCTGAGGCAAACAGCTGGAAAGTGTTCTTGGATCTTGTAAAGGTGCAGGGCTGATTGAAAGTCAGTATTATTTTTGGTGTTTAATCACTCAGGGTTTTGTGAAAACCTACCAGTTTGCCCCTGTTCCAGTGCATGTCATGGTCTATCCCGAGTCAGACCTCACCATGGTCACAGGTCACAGGTAGGAAGGCTACAGCTGTCTGTGTTGTATTACACACTGAGAGTACCTGGTGTATCCAGGAGCAGAGTTTCTCTTGGATGTGCAATGTCCTGGCATCCTCCTCTCCCTGCTGGAGTCCACAGGTCGTGTGCAAGTAATTGGCAGTTTAAACAGGGCAAGAGAAAAAGCTGCCCACTTGGTAAGCTGGAGGGCTTGCAACAGGCAACCTGAGATGGAGACCAATAGGTCAGACACAAAGAGAAAGACTTCTTACAGCTCCCATTGCCTGGAGCCTATTTCCCATGTTTCTGAAAGAGAAGGGAAACCTGGAAAAAAAGGAAAACCCCTACACCTTGAACATAATTTGCTCCTTAGTGACTAAACAAAAAAAAAAATACAACCATTATTATTTGAGGTTTTTTATTTTGTTTGTATTTGGTTTGTTTGGTTGTTTTTTGGTTTTTTTTCAGGTGTGTTCTTTACAATCCCTTCCCTTTCATAGGGTCCTACACTATAGGATTTTTATGTCAGGATTTTTTAATTCCCTGGGAGAAGTAAGTTTGGCAGCTTTAATTCTAGGTGATTGGCTGGGTGAGAATAGGGATTTAGTGAACATTAACCTCTGTAGGGATGGTTTAGGAGGCTTTAGAGGATTTTGAACCAAACGGGAGATTCAATGGTTGACAGATAAATTGGACATTCTCAGTAGCTTTGAGTAGGGGATTTAGTGGTGGGACAGACGGAATTTGATGGAAACAGGTAAGAAATAACACCTGGCTGCTTGGGCATGTTTTTTGAAACAGAATGCTGAAAAGTGCACTTAATTTTGGATGACTTATGTAAGGCTAAGTCTAGAATGAGAAACTTCAAGAAGAAATGGGAAAAGAGACAAGGATTATTTGGTGGACTTCTGACAGAGAAAATTGGGAAGTTGGGCCAAGATGAGGTATTTTCAACTGTGGAATTAGTGGTAGGAGGGGTGTTTGGAGGGGTGAGGGCATGGTGATCTTTGCTACGGTAGGGATCCAGTGTTCTAGTGCTTTGAAGACAGGGTAGAGGAGATTTTCTAAAGTCATTCTAAAGCACTCAGGGGGTAAGGAGTCATTCCCATGGAGAAAAGAAACAGGATCTTGGATCATTTATAAGAATTGGAGGGGGCTTATGAAGAAGAAATCAGGGGATGGAAGATAGAGGATAATCTCCATGTTTTTACAACAGGACCTGGTCTCAAAGACCATCAGGTTCCCTCTCTCCTTCCCTGTTAGTCTTCTCTTCAGATTACTGCTAAAAAGAATTAGCCAGAAGATCAAAACCCAGAATGAAATTTTAAGTGTGGGGAGATAGAGAAAGTTCAGCGTTAAGAGCTTCTACAGGAGAGTTCTGGGATTTGAAAGCCTTCTGGTTTGCCCTTCCCTGACCAGGAATCCATACAACACTTAGTTTCTGTGGACAGAGAATATGGGACTCGTTACCCTTTCAAATTCCTCTCTCCATTTCTTTCTGAAATACAGCACTCTCAAACTGTTCTGCAGAAAACTTGTTCCCCTTATAGACTCTATAGCTTAAGAAGTAATCAGATGAAATAAAACCAAACATCCCCCAACATCCATCTGTTTTTCTAGGTCAATATTTAAACAAGGAAAGCCTTGAAACTTCACAGTTCTACTTTGATCTGTAATTTGTATGGTTTAGACTTCATGTCTCTTGGACTCCAAGGCCTCAGAGGTCAGACTGGACTCACTGGACCTCCTGCTGCTGAATCTGTGCACTCAAGTGCTGCCTCAGAAGCATCTACTGCATTTGCTGGTGCTGGTTAGATATTAGGTATTCTGCAATTCAGCAGCTGAGCTGGGCTGTAAATGTGTTCCGCATCCTTTGTTCTACAATTTAGAGAAATGAAATGAGAGAGAGGTAATGTGCAGAACTTCCTTCCAGTATTTTTATTGGACTCCACTTTGATATTTTAAATACCAACACACAGACCACAGAAGTGATGCTCCCTCTTCCCCACAATCACCCACATGCACATACTACCTCCACTACTAAAACATTAGAAGAGCAGAAGCACAGACACCCTGACTGTGAAATCACTGAAGTTGCACAAATTGAACAATAGCTTTATAGTATCGACAGAGCTGGTACTTTTCAAAAACACATCATGAAAGTTAAGCTTATCTTTTACCTCCTGCACTTTGATAGTTCTTGGTGTTGTGCAGAAAGACTTTTAAAAGGCAGTTAGTGTTTTAGTGAAATGTTTGGACAAAAGGCTTCCAGAAACAAAAGCACTTTGTTTATACAGAAACCTGATTAGTATTCTTCATACACCATCCATCCCACTGGATCTTGTTGCAGTGCTGCTGACAGGATGTGTTCCTGTGATAGTGTAGGTCTAAAGTGACTTTTTATCAGATAGTTTTTATTTTATGTGGATTTGAAAAATGCTTCTCCCCCCTTAAATATGAGTGTTAGGGCATAAACCATAAATTATCCTTCAACAAAAGGCTTCTACTTTCTGTAGCCATATGAAAAAGGACATTTCAGAATAGACTCAGTGAGCATCAATTGTACAAAGCATATTTAGACAAAATAGGATATTTTCAGATTCTAAAACAAGTGATGGTGGCATTTTAATAGATGGTATTCTTCACTGTGAGTCAATGTTAATTAAATTAATGTTCTTGCATAATTATCCATGATGTTGAAATTGCATTTTTTGGCAGAAGAGTTTAATCAAGGTATTAATTACTTGTGATTAAAAATAGTCTCTTGATTATATTTTCAAGAGGAAGATGGATAGCTCCATTGTTCTACCTAAATTCCAGCTCTGCTAATTGCATTGTGCTTATCTAAATTACGCCAGCTGTTTATTCACATGAATGCATAGATTGACTGGACTGTTAGTGACTAATATATTCCATCTTCCATGTTTTCAGGTCTTGTAAAATTGATATCTAAATGCTGAAGTACGTTTTTTGGACCAGTCCACCTTGTTCTGTTGTCCAGAAAATGGCACTTAGCTTCATCCCTGCAGGGATTATTTCTACAGTTAACAAGAGATAAAACAAGGTATGAGTTATTCCTCCATTGCACACATTAAATACAAACAGTTATGCAAGGTAATCAAGGTAGTGTGCAGCAGAGAAAGAAAACAAAACCCACTTTCAAGCTAGAAAATTAGTCTAAGGAAAAAAAATTGACAAAAAGTTATGAAAACTGTAAAATATAAAAGTTAATGGGTATCCAGAGTAAAACTATACCTGTAAATTTAATTCCTGCCTCTAAGCAACTGCTTTTAATTCTTTTATACATTTGGTGTGAAAAGTGAGAAGTAAAGCACCAGAAGTCAGGAAAGTAAGCAGGTTTCAGTCAAGTTTTAGGCTACTGGTTACTGGGAAGGTTGTTTGCATTTTCCAGTGTTCAGTGTTCCAGCACACATAGTACAAGTGGTGCATGTTTTCTCATCCCATGACTTGTTTTTAGCCAAGTGGTCACGTCTTTTCAGGTAGGTTTGTTGAATAAGATTTTTCTAGTAGTTTCCTTTTGTATGTATAGGTTGGGATTTAACTCTCACTTCCTAAATTTTTAAAGCATATTTTTCCTATTTCAATCTATAACTTTAGTATTACTTTATATGTATAATTGTACTAAAAAAAATTAAATAATTTTTAAAGCTAAGTAAAAAAGTGATCATGCTCACTACAACTATTATATCAGTAGGAGAGAAATATTAGATTGATGGATTCTGCCACCTTCATATCCCCTCTGTGATTCTGTCTCATAATGAGAATCTTTAGATAGCCTATACTAGTTAGACTGCTTGTATGAAATTGTCTTCTTCAAAAATAACAGCTAAATGGTTTAAGGCTACTGCTGGGTCACCTTTGTGAAAAGTTTCAGTATTAAGGATATTTTGTACAGACTTTTCCACATTTCTCTGTGGACCCTAGAGAAAATACTAAAGCAAAACTGCAGAAGCTTCTGAGGAATACACTTCAAATTCACAACATCACCCAGGGGAAATATCTAGCTGTGTGCATCTTTGAAAAAAAAAAAAAAATCCACTTTCTTCTGTTTATTCACAGTGCATGTAGATGATTTTCCAATAATTGAACACAAACCAAAAAATTGTACTGGTACTGAGAATATGTGAGTACACTCTCTTAAATCTCTAAAGCTTTCTAGAAAACTTTTAAGCCCTAAATAATTATAAGTAGAAATGAGGCTGATGTGGCTTCCAGGGATTATTTTATGAAATAATTAATTAAAAAAAAAAATCTTCATTTCCTGGAAAACATGTCCTTGTTTTTATTAAGTATAACATTAACATTACCTGGTCAACAGGATAAAAATAAAAACAGATCAGGTGAAACACCCTGCAGTATAATTTTATTCAATGTAAGCTAATTTGATTTTTCAAGAAAAATATACCATGTTGTTGCTAAATAATTTTATCAGTTTTTGTTTTCTTTTGTATCAAATCTTATCTTGCTTTGGGTTCCTTTTAATAATTGCTAAACGTGACAAAAATTTATGAAAGAATCATACATGCACGCACGTACACACACTGTCAACACTAAAAGTACCCAAGCCAAATTCAATTTAATTGAATTTTTTTAGCACCTGCCTATCAACTGTTTCTTTTTGCAAGCCCTGACGTTTCTTTCTGTTATGTTCCATGAGGAAAAAACAAAGCCACAAAGCAGTTTCTTTCCGTGCATCTCACTGCGTTATCTTTGTGAAGCTCTGGCAAATAGAAGAAATTTCAGCTCAATTTTTCTAACATTCCTTGAGAGTCATATCCAAAACAGAAACCCTTTTTTGAATGATGATGCTGCAAAAATATCAGTAAGAGATGTTTAATTCTCTAAAAGAAGAAAATCTCTTCAAACTGGAGAGATTGCAGCACCAATTTTTGCCATTCTCCAAATCTTCAGACAACTTAATACTTTAAAATGTTATCAATTTTAAGTAATTTGAAAATGCAGGCTCTTTTTCAGAAGCTTGGTGTTTTTCAGCTGGAACTCGGTGTGTGTGTCTGCAGGGCTTTTTGATCAAAGAAATGGAAGGACCTGGATAAACAATTTGAAAAAAGAGCAGAAAAAAAAGTCACAGGATAAGGTCATTTTCACTGCATTTCAGTGTTCTGCCGATTCTGGACTGGGGATTAATCTTTTTCTTCTAACTGGTGAACTACTTGATGATAGTTCATCCCTAAAGGATTGGTTTAACACAGATGACTGAATTAAAGTGTGTTTAAATAATAATCCTCTCTTGCCCCTTGAACCACTGCTGGCCCTCACAAATGGCAAAACCACAGATTCTGATTCCTACTTCCCAAAGTCCATTTTGTCCAGGTAGTAAGTTAAGGTACTTGGAAATAGCACAGTTTTACACTACTATATTCAAAGTAGAAACAACTATGTTGCAAATTGCTTGCTTTTTAATGGCTTATTATTTTAAATTTGTATATATATGTGTGTATATATATTAGATAGTCTGTATTTAAGAAAAAAGTGCCATTAGTTTGCAATGGGGAAAGAAACATAAAAGAAAAAAAGGATCTGGACAGTGATAAATGGGCTCTTTGTTAATTGATCCCATATGAAAGAAAAATTTGAAATCATTTGGTTAAAGACATGTCTGTATAGACATAATTACTGTTTCTGACAGAGTTTTTTAAGCTCTATTTTCTTAGCTAAAACATCAGTAGAACAGGTCCTAAGACTTTTTTCCCAGTGAACCCAAATTGAAAAACAACACCGGGATTCATGTTATATCATGTTATTGAGACTGGATGTGACACTTAATGTGTCATGATCTAGTAAGCACGGCTGTGTTGGATCACGGGTTGGACTTGATGATCTCAGAAGTCCTTTCCAACTTGGCTGATTCTATGATAAATCATGAAATTCAATTTTATCTATATTCCCATTTTAGTAAAACGACCTGCTGTTTCTCGAGAACTATTCCTTTTCATCAACAACCACACCTACTTAGCTTTTCCTGCATGCACTTACCACTACCAAAACCACACCACTATGTGTGGTAGTCTGTGACAGAGATGACAGAGATATATTTTAAAGGTGTGGACACATGGCTAAGCGTTACTGACTTAGAGCTGCTGAACAAATAAAGGATCTACTTGTCCACTTTTAGCATGCCTCAACTGAGGCTGAGCTAATGCACTTTATCTCACAGACAGGGCAGGACAAAAGCAGGTGTAACCACTCAGTTGTGTCAGCTCAGCTGTTAGCATGCAAATAGTTGATCAGGGTAAGATGGCAACATTCAATCATAAATTCATAAACTGAGTTATGAAAATCTGGAAGAAAAACTGCTTTTATGAAGGAAAATAAACACAAAATAATAATTTAAAAATCTTAAATCTCAAATAGATTTTCCTGACATACAGATTAGTGAAAGGATTGCTCATTCATGTGCTAATTAGATAAATGTAGCCTTTTTCACACTCTACTCCATCCACATTCACACCTTTTTTTTTAAATCTAAATGGAGAAGAGAGGTAATGTGCACCTTTCAGCAGTATTGCTTATCTTACCTCTGGCTTCCACAAGGAGCTGTATTTACACACTTTGAGAATAATAATAACCTTTGCCACAATGTTTGAGGTTCTGTTGTGAAGATCAAGTTCTAGAAAATGAAACCCTGCAGTAAACCCCTCACTTTCTGAGGTCTCCTTTTTAGGTCTTAACTTATAACTCAGCAAGCTTATTTTACTGAAGTGTAGCCAGGTGCTACAGCATATTAAAATGTAAACATTTTGATGGAATAAATACAAATCAAATGTGAAAGCATAGCTGGCACCTTTGAGTATAAAACATTATGTTGCTGTTAAACTGGCCATAGATACTGGAATAAAACATGTTTGACAGTGAAAAAGGTCCTTAGGCAATGTAGCTAGCACCATGTCAAAGGGAGAATGAAACTGTCTTTCTGTTACATATGGTTATTGATCACCGAGGCAAAATGTCTGTAAACAAAATACACTGAGTGTGTCAGCCTCTTCTGCCCTATCTTTTACAAGCAGCACACCGACATCTCTTAAAAGCATGTAGTTTGGCACTTGAAAGCTATGTAAGACTTCAAAGGAACGTTGCACTGGAAAAGAGTCTCGGGAAACAATATTAGAAAAAATATGGAAAAAATCAAAAGGCCCATTTTCAAGAGCAGTAGGATGTATACTGCATAGTTTTGATGTTTGAGCTGTTTTGTTACATTTTGAATTAAGATAGGATGGTATGTTGGCTTGAACAAAGAACTAACTTGAATTTAAACCTGGCTGAACAGTACAACTTCGCTGTCTCAAGAATATAGTGAATATCTAATTGCTTCCTTGGTGCCTTGCTATAAAATACCACACTTTTAAAAATCATTTAATCATCATTTTATTGGATTTCTTGCTATGGTTCTGTAGGGTGTTGTAGTCAGGACTAGTCATAAGTATATATCCAGTTTACATGTGAATATGGTGCATAAAAAGAGTGAATTAATACTTATTAAGAGAGGGAATAGCTAGAGAAGGAGAAAAGGGGTGGTGGGGAGACAAGCGGGCTGAGAGCCTGAGCAAGACAGAGACTTCAGGGGGCCAGAACCATCAGGATTCCAGATCAGAAGAACTTACTGGGGCCAGTAATGGACCTTCTCTCCTGAAGTGGATAAAATAAAAGGAAACAAATGCCCTGGAAGGCAAATTCAATTTCCTAAACTGAGGATGTGGCTTTAAGATGTTTATTTTAAAATATT
Organism: Lepidothrix coronata; assembly: GCF_001604755.1. Taxonomy (NCBI): domain Eukaryota; kingdom Metazoa; phylum Chordata; class Aves; order Passeriformes; family Pipridae; genus Lepidothrix; species Lepidothrix coronata. The sequence goes on from NW_016690189.1 coordinate 3,834,303, forward strand.
CAATTTTTAACAGGCCTCTGAAAGTCACACAGAGTTAAACCATGTTTCATCATTAGACATACCACTGGAAATTTTGTGGTTAATTAACAGGTGATATTACCAGAGGGAGAGTTTTAGAGGTATTTTTTTACCCTAAGCAAGCCAGAAATGTTGACATAAGGTATCTTTTATATTTTTTTTTGCCACATACTTTTAAAAATTATTGTTATTAAACATGTTAATTAAATGTATGTGTTATTAAAAATAATTTAAAGCACACTTGTATTGCATCTTCTTTGAGTAAATAAAAATCAGAAAGTAGTTCTAAAGATAAATGATAAAATAAAAGTTAAATGTTTTCTATTTCCTAGTTTTATTATATTCACATTTACTTAAAAATATTTCAGGTTCCTATAGCTGATTAGCTACTGTTTCATCCATACTTTTCAAACTATAAACCAATCTCTTTTCCATATTGTTCATGAACATAATTGTAAGTAAAGCTTACAGGTTAAACTAATCATTTAAGAAAGAAGTTTAAGTAGCTCTTAAATAACTGTTCCAAATATTCTTCTTCTGAAATATCTTTTCAACTCTTTAAATCATACATATTAATCATTCAGTCATATTCACCAAAATTACACAAGTTAAAAATTTTCACGTAATACTTCTTACCTCCTTTGTTATTTCCCCTTCTCTTGTATTATGTAAAGAATACACAAAGCTTCTGGCTAATTTTCTGCTCTTTTTTCAGACAGATTGTGTATTGAAATCAATGCAAGGTTTTCTCAGTCAAGGAATTAATTACAAGGCTGAACATATGGCTTAAATGGGCTCGGATCTCAGTTGCTACAAAATGGTGTTTTCAAACAACTGAGTTTGATTTGCTCCAAAACCTTGCTTTTGGCTTTTTTTTTTAAAATTAGGATCATCAAGAAAATCTCAAATTCAATTAATTTGGTCTGGCAATTATATGATATATTTGTACTTGCATAGGTAGCTTTTCCAGTTGTAACACTCTAGCAAATTGAGAAATAACTACCAGTTGATGTCTGTACCCTGTACTGACCCAGGAGAAATATAATTACTCTGTATCAGCATACAAATGGTCATAACAAGCACTAAGAGGCATTTTTTGTTAGTCAGCTAATGAGGAATTTAGTGGGCAGGAAAAAACAAAAATTAAATAATACTAATTTAATCTTATTACTTTTTTACCTTCTGGATAAAGCTGAGGATATAGACATGGTAGCATTGAATAAAACTACAGAATAAATTTCCATTTATTCTGTACTAATTTCTGTAAATAAATCCAGATTTAGAGATCAGGATCTGCAATATGACAGTTGGAACTGATCATGTATGTAACAGGTTACATTAGATTAAAAGGCTGTTTTTGTGTTTCATCTCAACAGCAGTACTTGTATCTTTGTTAGCATCGATTTTTGTTGGTTGAAGGGAAAGGAGTCATGCAGAAAACTAGGCAAATGTAGCTTATTTAAAATAAATTATTCTCAGGTAATGCAAAGACAACAAATCAAGACAATCAAGGACATGGAAAGTTGATTTACCAAAGGCTGATCATATGTGACAAAACTGGTAAATTTTTTGTAATTCATTTTCTAAGCAAAGGAATTGTCATAAATTTACCAGTAAGGATTTCATTTGAAGACCTTTAGCTAAACTGGACTTCAGAAGAAATTTATAGAAGAGGATGAGCAAGGCAATGGGGAGAAGGCATTGAAAAAGAAGCAGCCTGCATGCATCCACTAATTTGGAAAGCTTTGCAAAGGTTGGTCTTGGATTAAAAATGCCAGAAAAAGTAGAAAGATGACAATCAAATAAAGATAAAAGGCATAATCAAATGCAATTCCATAAAGATGAACTGGATAACCTAGTGGACAGGGATAATTTAACAGTCCATAAAATTAAATGCATGATCATGCATGTAAAGCATATGTGTGTTTTAATTCATGGAAGGTTTGCTGTGTGCTATCAACATGATTCAGCTCTGAAAACAGATAGCAGACATTACAAGGAGAAGCATTTCTACTAGAGAGGGTAGTGCAAGATACTGGGTTCAGCTCAGAGAAGAATGTCTGCAGTTCTGCTCCCCCATGTTCTAGAAGAAATTCAGATTCTTGCAAGTATAAGGAAAGGCTATTGGCTGAATATTAATTTGCAGAGCTAATCTTATGAGTCAAGGCTAGAACAGCTTTTCTTAATCATGGTACTGAATGAAAGTTTAGAATTTATTTTTTCTCTCTATAATAAGCTAATAAAAACTAGGGAGTGAAAAGTGACTATTTCAACTGAAAACCAGTGTTTTGCATGTGAACAAAGATAAACAAAATGGTCATGTATAAATCTAGGATGGAAATTAGTAGAAAGGTTTTATAACCATTTGAATGAGGTTTGAACCAATCTACTACAGTGCAACGGTGGGAGCAAAAAATGCCTAAATGATTTTAAGGGGAAGTTTGAAGATACATTAGAAGGATTATTTTGTGATTTACTTGAAGAGAAAGAATGTATGTTTGATATGCTGGGTGGCTCCTTCAGGTTCTTGTTATCAACATCTACTAGCAGCTTAGTGTTTCTGGAGTTGTGCAGCCAAAATGGTCACCAAATTGCTTATGGCTTCAGTAACCAAACACTGGCTTTCCAGGCAATAACTGACAGCATGTTTTCCTGAAGAGGACAGGAAGCCAGCTTTTTTTGCAGGGTATCTAGGTCACAATAGAAACTCAGCAAGAAAACTGTTTACCTTACATGGTACCTTTTTTGCAAAGCACCAGCTTTTAGGTTAGAGACATATTTGCATCTTGTAGTGTCTGTCAACTTGCACCTTGATAGTTTTATGTTCATCTTTTAATGAACACTTCTTCAAAGTCAAGGTTTTGCTTGGGAAAGAATATTAAAATAGCACATAAACTGTATTTATACATACAGATTATAGATTTCATTTTTGTGCTTTGGTTGAGCAGCATAGTTTTCAAGTGCAAACAATAAGTTTCTGCATATGCAATACTAGGGAGGTTATCAAATACAAATTTGTGACTTTTTTTTCTTATCCCCACACCCAGTAAAAGATGTAACTTCTGCAGAGATTTCTTTCCTAAACTGACCTACATTATAATATTTGAGAGGATTAGGGGATTTTTAATTATATAAATTATCCAAAAGAGATGTATGCATAAAGTAATGCCTTTTTGGTCAAAGGAAGTTTTACCCAGCATAATGAAATTCTGTTTATCTTTCAGAGTAGAATATTTACGTTACATGACAAGTCTCACTGACTATCAGTTATAGAATTTAGTTGACCTCTTTGGGGGAATCTGTAAGAAACAAGTCAAAAGACTTTTAAATTCCTCCTTTATCTTTACCTTTTTGAGTACAACACCAAGGGAACAGTTCTTTAGTGATGCTACCATTTATTTAATAAATATTTCAAGGTTTCATATCAGCTATTCTAGCTGATTCCACAGAATGACTTTCATAGTTTTCAAAAGAAGTCTGTACTTTTTCTCTCATGAAGAACTGTGCCACAACACTTCAACACTCAACATTAAGTCAGAATTCAACTATTTGAGTGTGAGGCATTTATTGTATCTGTCCCTCTTCACTCCAGGCTCAAACAAATTGAAACAATCAATCAAATAAAACAAAAAAGGAAAAAAAATTAACAAGACATTAGTGGCAGTAATATTTAGTTTATACACTGCAATCAGATTGAAATGACTGTAATAATTTTTTTAAAAGTATAATTAACTGTACTAAAACAAACACTCGAAGTAAAAAGGAAGGTATTGACAGATTCATGGTTAATGCTAATGTTATGAGTTCTCTAATCAGAATACAGCTACTGTGGACCCCATCAAATCACTTAATTACCTTTCCAGGATCAAGGGTCTTCAAAATCCATTTGTTACAAACACGTTGTGGTGTCATAAGCACACTTATTTTTTTAATTATATTTATGCTATTCTGTGTATGTGGATGTTATGGATATTTATTGTCTTAGAAGAGTGTGATTAGTGGGGTGATATGTGAAAACAAAATACATTTCCCTGTTTGTGCTAAAATTAAAAGCATGTTGAATTCACTAAATTTCAGTAGATGACATATAAATCGGTATTTTCTGACAAAATAATATAGGGTGAGTCTTCCAATAGAACTGATTTCATGGTCTTGATGAATCATAAATTTCCCCCTGAAAATGTGTATATTAATTAGACATCCATCAATAATTCATTATGGTGTTGTCAGAAGGCTATAAAGAGTGCAAAAAGCAAAGCCCAATGTCACCTAACAGAATAATACATTAGCAAAAATGAGAAGATAAATTTCCAGTATATACTAAGTTACAAGCAGCATTCATCCCTCTATGCTGACTTGTTTTTATTGACAAAAGAGCACAGAAACAACTAGAAAGATATTATGTTGTTAGAGTTTAAATTCCCCTAAGATATCTAGCACTACAGACCAAGGTTTGAACAAGGGTGCCATCTGATCACATGAACTAGCTAATCTTCTCTAAATGCACATGTATACTGAAGGCGTAGTCAGGGAACGTATTAGACCATCAGGGAAAGCCTCCCCAGAAACTTTTGCTAAATAATTTGGTTTTAATTTATTGTGAGCAATCCAAGCTCTGTGGCTCTTTGAATTGCTTAGTTTTAACTATGCTGAAATGACCTTTTGCATGTGGAGGATACTGGAACACAAAAAATTTGGAGAGTTGCCTTAGAATTGTTTGGAAAACTTTGTTGTTGGTCTTCATCTGTTCTGTGTTATTATCACAGAACAGAGTTTTTTGTTTCTCCCCAGTTTAGCCTTTCTTAAAAAAGGAAAGTCTATATGTTCTTAATGCCAGTTGAATTAAGTAAGGAAGTCTGAGCCCAGATGTGAAAACCTAGGGAAAAAAAGAATTGATAGTCCCCAAAAGAAAATAGGAATTATAGCTATTTTCTTTTCTATGAGACACTTTCTCTTAGGTCCAGGTTTGGAAGAACACTGGAACCTGAGAGAAGGCATTATTTCAAAGAAAGAAATAGTTCTAATTTACTTCAATGGGAATATTCCTGTGCTAAGGAATCACATGGATTTAAATATCTTACTGGATCAGACTTTTAGGTTTTGTAATTTTCACTGGCTGGATGAGGACTTGCTATTGGCTCACTGTTTTTACTACCCTGAAAATAAAATTTGAAACCTCCCTGAATAGACTGAGATGGGAAGTTCCAGACTAAAAATGGAAATGTGTGAGGTTCAGTTATTGTTCATGCATTTTCCTCACGCTCACAGCTTAAGTCTAGCAAGTAGATATGCAGGCATCTTCCCCAGACACACTTTTAATTGTGTATAAGCATTTATATGGATGTTCCAAGTCATCATGATTTTAAATCTATAAACTAAGAATGAAAATTTTCTACTGAAAGAAAAAGCATCTGGTAACTCTGGATGTATTTTTGAGATGTGGTATATTTTGAAGGGTGTAGTAACTTTCTTAGTATAGACTCCATTAGACACTCCTTCCAATGGTAATGATTCCTGCATTTCCTTTGTCTCCCTATTATTTCTCAGACATAAACCAAAACTATATATGAACACACTACTGAGGATCAATTGAGCATTTTTTGTTACCTTTGCATGTATTCCAGGTTGAACTAGAACACGTTAGCTTAAACCACTTTCCTTGAGGTTCTTTTGACATCTTTGACATTGTGTTGGGACTGTAGAGTTAGCCATTGTTGTTCAGTTGAAGCAGAGTAAATCTGAAAACTGTAATAATACAGTCATGTACAAGAGCTCTTTAAAATAGAATTTTGGTACTCTTCATAATGAAATTTATGGGGTTTGAAATTCAAGCAGGATATGAAGGGACAACAGTACTTTATTTTTTGTCAGAATATAATAGCTTGAGTGGGGCAGAAAACTTATTCTTATCTGAAAAGCATCTTCACAATGGGCTCTTTTGGTAAGATTTTTGATGGCAGGGGGTCCTTTTTGTTTCTCATTTAAAGAACCAGCCCTGCATGTTAGACTAAGTTCCTTAATGTAGCTGATGTTAGGAGACATCATCTGCCAGCTCTGCTTTGAGCAGAGTGGTTTAATAGCACAATCTCCAGAGGCCCCTCCAACCTCAACAGTTCCCTGAATGAATGCATCAAAACTTAGAGTCACCTTGAAGCTGGGAGTATTGGTGATCTTCAGGTACTGGTTTCTCCTGTTTAGAAAACTAAAGGCTACCTTTGCTGTATGATGAGGACTAAAAGGATTTTTTTGTACACTGTATTTTCTCTTACTGGTTTTATTTAATGCAGCATGAGTTCACTGATGGACAGCAGGGAAGATGCTGCCCTGGCAGCCAGGAGGGCCAACTGTGTCCTGGGGGGCATCAGGCAAAACATCACCAGCTGGTCGAAGGATATGATTGCCCCACTCTGCTCTGCACTGGTGTGGCCTCACCTTGAATGTTGTGGCAGTTTCGGGCACTGCAATATAAGAAAGATATTAAGGTATTGGAGAGTGTCCAAAGGAGGGCAGCGAAGATGGTGAAGGGCCTTGAGGGGAAGCTGTAAGAGGTCACTTGGTCTGTTCAACCTGGAGAAGAGGAGTCTGAGGGGAGACCTCATTGCAGTCTACAACTTCCTTGTGAGGGGAAGAGGAGGGGCAGGCACTGATCTCTTCTCTGTGGTGACCAGTGGACATAAAGACACAAGGGGATGGCCTGAAGTTGCTTCAGGGGAGGTTTAGGTTAGATATTAAAAAAAGAAGCATTTGGATGATAGGCACATGGTGTGACTGTTGGAGATGGTTCTGTGCAGAGCTAAGTGTCGGACTCAATGATCCTTGTGAGTCCCTTCCAACTCAGCATACTCTGTGATTCTGTGATCTAACTCTGCCAGTAGCAAAACACAGCCATATGCTAACAATCTCAACATCCAGGTCGACATGTAGCCATCGCAAATAGTAGCTGAATAGTACATAATTCATCCCATTCAGGCTAAAGAACCAGATTTAATAGAGTAGTTAGATTTTATAAGCATTTGAAATAGCAGTTGGTTAGTAAAACCCAATAAAACAGAGGTTTTAAAGTAATAGAATATATGTGTATCTATTACATAGCTAATCATGTCTGAATTTGTTTTTAACAATCAGTTAGTATTTACTGATTGTAGTGTTCAATAACTGTCTAGCTAAATTAATAACTGGAAAACTTAATTTTAGGTGTCAGTGTTTCTCATTCAAAGTGCCTCTCATTCAACAGCCTAGCAGAATCAAGAAAAATGAAAAAAAGTCCAATATATATAAGATGTATATTGTAAAAAAAAAAAAAAAGAATGCTGCTAAAGCACATTTATTGAATGAAATTGTTTGGTTTCATTCTAGTGATCATTCTCAGTGAGACAATCAAAAATATTTCTTACCATTTAAGCAGGAGCTACAACTCACAGGCTGACAGTTCATTGCATTTGTTTCTACATGTATTGAAAAGAGAGAAATGGCATTGTAAGGAATGACTGGATAATGTACTCAAACAAAGCATCATGACTACAATATCCTTTCCTAGCAGTTTCCTTTTCCATAAACTTTATGATATTTGAATAGTGGGCAGGTCTTATTTGATTGATAGCCCATGTGCCTTCCCATATGGCGGCCTGGCCATGTGAGTTCTGACCTGGAGACGTGGCCTCTCCCCCAGAGAGACAACGTTAGTTGATCTGACACAATAATTAATGTAGTAAGATACCAATCTAGTCCCTCATATCCAGACAGCCAGTGAAAGTAGGTGACAGAAACTGAGTTAATGAGCACCTCTGTGGATACCTCTCAAAAGCACCTATATTCTTCAAGGAGTTAAGGAAAAACGTATATCCTCCAGAGGAAAACCATGATTCTTGTAATGTGGAATATTATCTTATTTATCTACTCTTGCCCTAAGTTACTGTATTTTTACTTTTCCTTAAAATTTACCAGAATTCTAGGGAAGATATAGATCAAATATGCTTGTTATTCTTTTCCAGCACCCACCCACATTGGAGTTACAGTTCAGTTTACACCTAAAGTGAAAGTATTGAGGGATACAAGAATGAGATTTTTTGAATTTTAAAGAACAAGTCCCTATTTAGAATTAAATCATGTCCATAACCCTAGGAAAAAAAAAACACTTGCAAAATTAGGAACTGAAGATACTGAAAGTTGAAGCTGAATTGTGTTATGAATTAGAGATGGTTTCATCTTTATTGCTGTCTGACATACTGAGAAATGCCACATAGAAGCCCCTAGTATCTGTTATTTATAGAGTTTATATACATTGATTTTAAGATTTGTTCCTGTATCACTCTACTTTTTGAAGGAGGGCACATCTTTTGACATTTTTATTTGTCTGAGATAATATTTAAGTATATATTTACAGTTTGAACAGGACTCTGAATCATCTTAGCATTAATTCCGAGAAAGAGTAGGACTAGAAGCTCTTAACCAATACTTTCACGCTTACAAAAAAAGGTGATATTGGGATATATCTACTCTGAAGATAAGTGTTCCCAAGTTGAGCTACTTTGACCATTGATTCTCTTTAGGCAGGAGACTGAATTTAACTGTAGTAACTGATACATTGATTGTGGCATCATTCACTGATGTAATGGATCTGAGAATAAAAAGTCCTCTGAATTTTAAAATTTACCATTTAGCCATTATTATAGCTAAAAAAGAAGTGATGTATTTGAAGCAAGCAACAACTCTTGCTCATTATAAGGCCAAATTATTACTGTGTTTTTGATTTTAAGAACACATGATTAAAAAAATAATCTTGAAATAGCCCAGACCATTTTTTGAAACAATATATTCCTGATATATGTACCCAGGCTATACTAAATGAATTGTTAACAACTGGAATTTTACACCATTAAAACATGTAAAGGAAAAAAACCCACTTGTATGAAAATAAAACAGACTTTCATATAAAAAGTTACTCAAAGGTATAGTTTAACTGATTTAATAAATTAGATTATTTTAGCTTATTGCTTTCCCACAAATGAATGCACAGAACAATTCTTTGCCATGTATCAGCAAAGCATTATTAGATGCAATGGTATCCTCTACAATGGCATCTTAAGGCAGTAAGGACTTTTGTGTCGTCTAATTACCTAACGACAAAATATAACTCCCTAACCAAATCATTTGGAACTTCTCAACGTTGAATTTTCTAGATACCTTCTTTTTGGTTGTGTTGAAGTTATCACTCATGTGCCTAGAAATATTTTAGTTTTCTTGGCACAAATGGTGTTCTGAGATCTGAAAAAGACTAAAAGAGCAAGTGTATTCTTTTGTTCACATTTCTGGGGAAGTGCAATCCATGAGACATTCAGGAAGTTTGTGGAACACAAGCTCTTCACTGCTTTCTCTTGGAGCAATAGCAGTTGGTGCTGCTGTTACTAGGTAAGAGTCTGGTGTTTAGGGACATAAATCAGAACATAAATCATGACACCTGGCTAGTTCTGTCCATTTATCCCACCTTGTTCTACCATCAGGGAGACCATCCTAGCAACTAGACTTCAGTGTGTTCTCTGGTGATAATATTCTTTGCCTTTTCCAGTAAAGGAAAAGTGTATCTTTTTGGGAAGGAGATACAGTGGAAAATGAGCCATGCCTGGTTCTGCAGTTGCAGCAAGGGGTATCAGCTGAGGAAAGGAGCTTCATATTTAGGTTTTTCTTCCTTTTCTTTTTACAAATACAAGAGCCAGAAATTAGGGTATGAGAACAGGTTTCTGAGTTGATTTGTAAGAAATACAAATTGTGTACATAAGTCAGTGAAATGGGTTTAGTGTGTGGAACTTTCACAGGCCCCATACAGTTCAGCATACAGTGGAGATCATAAATGATCTGCAATAACTCTTTTCAGTTCTTCATTATCTCTTACTGCCTCTGATACCAATTCCAATGATAAACTTCAACAAGCTCCTCATTTGATCTCTTTATAAAATGTAATAATTTTCTCTTAGAATTTCACATTGAAAGAACCTTTTAGCTTGATTCAGCAGAGCATTTCTTCAGTTCTCTAAAAGAAAGTAGTTGCACTGACTGTTCTCTTTCTTCACCTGAACATATTAAATGTTAATTTATTTTTTTATTTATAACCATTTGGAACAATTTTAAGTCTGTCCTGCAGTTAAACAGTTAGATGGTATTTATATCAGAAATATTTTCATAAATTGTCATGTGCCTAAGTTAAGCACATTAACAAAAATTAATGTACTTTAGAGTACTCAGTCTAATACATTTATCAAAACTAAATCAGACCATGCTGTTTAATTTAAATTATGCATAGATTTTCCTCTCCACTGTTCAGATACAGACCTGTAGTTCATCAGATTTTTTTTTCCAATTTACTTTCTACCCTCCATCTTTAACATAATCCTTTCATTTTCAACTGTGCTTTTTAACAGCATGTGAATACTTATGTCAGAAAATACAGTTGAATTAATGCATACACACATATTTCCTTAAAAGTAAAATATTTCTTCACTTGTTGCTAATCAAATTGTTCTAGATAGTTCTTGCCAGTATTGATTGTTATGCCAACATTTTCCCAGAACTTAGCTGATTTTAATATTTGAGCACTGTTTATTTTCTCTTGTAAAAAACATCTAATTACCATTTTTGCACGCTAATAAGAGTTTTTAAATTATTTTTGAGAATGCTATGCTGTTATTATCTTGTATTGCACAAATCAAGAATATACTACAGAGGATTCTGGTATGCATGTTTCATCATCTTATCACAGTAACTTGAGTATTAACAACAATAAAATAGTAATACTTCTGAGATTCTTCTGAGGTTTTAAATTGTTAGTCCTGTAGAAACAGTGCTGTGAAATGATGCCAATGTATGTTCTTGGAAACATTTATAGTAATAATATAGCTTCAGCAGGAAATACCAGAAATGCAGCAGGTGCAATTGATTATATGCCTTGGAGATACCTCACTTATGTGTTTTAACTCCTATCAATGTAAATCAAAAGGAGGTGATGTTGTCAGTAAGGTGTATCACAGTCAAAATAATGTGCAGTGACAGCAGTCTCATGCTGATGGAGCAGATCATGATTTTTGAAATGCAGAAGACATTCATAGCACAGCTGAGGTATTATAAATGAGACAAAAATAATCTGATTTAAACATGTGAATCATTGTGAGCTGTGATCAAATTTATGCAGAAAGTTCACATGACTGATAGAGCCATATCGACTTTATGTTAAACAGGTAGGGCTGCTTTACATTGAGTTGACTTGTGTGTTTGGACTTGATCTATGTTTTATTCCTGCCCTAAATGTTTGCAGCTTTTGTTATTTCTCAGGCTTGTAAATCTGGAAGCTGAGCACTGTTTTTTAGGAATTGGAATGAATACCTAGTAAAGGCAAGCATAAAAGTCTTGACTTAAAAGACAGTGCTCAGAGTCCCTGTGGTGGTTAAGTACGGCATAAAGAAAAACTTTTCTTGTTTTTTGTGAATTCAGATTTACAGAATTACTTTACCAATTTTGAAATTAACATTTAAAACACATAAATGAAATATTACCTGCTTTAAAAAGCTTTCTCACTCTTCATTATGAATAAATGTTTATATTGTATTCTAAGGAATTTTGTGCTAAGAATTGGAGATACGTTCCTTATGTAATACGGAAATTCTAACACTGCCTTCTAAAATTCCCATAAGAGTAGAAGATTAGCCATATGAGTTTGTATAAAGATAGGAATAATAATGTACATTTGCATAATCTTTTTTTGAAATTACATATGATATGGACATTTATATCTAAAGATTTTCCTTCAAATAAATAACAAGAAAAATAAATTATTTGTAATTTGTCAAATAATGCTGACATATAATCTGCTGAAAATTAGATTTATTTTTAACTTTATTAGTTAATAATAGATAATTAGATAATGAGATGGCTGAGTTCCAATTTGTTACTTTTCTTTTTGAATTAACAAAGTGTGTCTGAAGCAGGAGCGAGGTACATACCAGATTCTGACAGTGTGTAGTTAAATCAAAGCTTTTCTGCCTGTTACCTAACTGAAAACTTGAAGATTAGTGAGGAAATCTACTTGTGGCCAGATATCAGTGGAGATGGATGTGCCATTGTCTTTGTTACCTGGTGGAAGATACTGTAGCACCCTAAGTTTTAAGTGGGGTGTGTAGTTTTGAGTAGCTGGTGTGACACTAATATTCTGATCAGTAATTACTAGATAGTTTTTATTACTCATCTACGGAGATTTTCGTTTAGGTAATCTTTCAAGGTTATGCTGAATGGAATGTAAAAGAACAAAGAAAATGCCATTTTTAAAAATCACAAAAGGAATGTGCACTTTCTGATTCAGAAAGAAATCTTTCCTGGAAAAAGAAACAAAAAGAGGTGTTAGGATGTGGATGGCTTTTCCATTTGAGCTTGCATATTTTGTGAATAGGGCCAAAATCTGATGTAAGTTATATCACAATGATCTACTGTCTATCATGCAGCTTTACACACCCTGCCACACCATTTCATTTCCCCTTAATAGACTGTAGAGTACTTGCAGCACTTATTGCAGCATACGCAAAACTTGGATTTATAAATACTTTTCAGGATTTTTACCCAGTCTTCCCTTATTCTTTTTCTATGAAATTACTTATACTGTATAGACAGTGCTGAAGGAATATCCCCAAAAATATCATACATTTTGTACTAGGAATAGAATTAATGCAGATTCACATAATTTACATAGGAAGGTTTTTAATTGGGTCTCTGTAGTGATTTAATTTCAATATGAGGACTAACGTTGCTAAAAAAATAACTATGATTTTGTTATAGAATCATGAGATTGAGCTCCAAAGATTTACAGGTCTCTCTGCTAAGCCATGTACAGATGATTCTTCAGACCTTTATTTTATTACCCCTGCACACCTGGGAATGCAATTCCCAGGTATATTCTTGTCATGGAATTCCTTGGGTTTCAGGGTGAAGTCATAAGAGCAGGTGTTAATTTACATGGAGTCACTTTAGGTTATTTCAGCATTTGCAAAGCAACCATATGCAATAATTTCATACTGCATAAAAAATTCAGCATGGTGCTGGTTTTTGTATCACTACTAGATGCGGCCCCAGTTACATAGCAAGCAGAGTTCCCTCTGTAAGAGGGAAACTGCATATTTTTCATTAATGGATAGCTGACACATATTAATTTCTTCCTTAACAGTGACACTGACCAGAAAGGGCTGCAGCAGTTGATTTGTCCATTCTGCTGAATTCAGATAATAAGATACTCAGGTCTTCCTGCTGCTGCCAGTTATTTCTCTCTGGTAACTTTGTGGACACCTTGCTCTGTCCACAGAGGAGATGTCATTGTTGCTCATGTTATAAGACGTAAATTTAAATTTTTTCTGATCTCCCCAAAATGCCAGGTTATGAAAATAGTGTTTTAGAATAAAGGACTTTTTTATTTTTTTCATATGGATTAGGCTGTTAGCTTGTAGTGCTAATGAAACTCAAACCAAAAGCAGTCATGCTCTTCCTAAATATTAGAATGATGCTTTTTTTTTTTTTCATGGTAGTGAACTCTCATACTTATGATTGACTTATCACGGACTCATTTTTTGAAAGTCTGTCATTGTTAAACCCTATCATGCTACCTAAAGATGTATCTAATTTTATGATATACACTAGATGACTGTGTTTCAGCTGTGAAATCTGTCTATTGTTCTCATAAATCTTCCAAGGAAACTAGAGGATATGAACAGGATTTCCTTTTGATGACATTACACTGGAAGATGTGTTCCAGGTGAGCACTATTTCAGCAGCTAATTTTCTTCAGTTATGGGACCAGCTTCAGTCCCACAAAGTAAAATACACGAAAGCCCAGGCAAAACTACAGTTCAGTGCATTCCCGTCACTGGATACCAGGGAGAACAGACCAGCACCTCCTTCTCCACTTCCCCTCCTTGGGAAGCTGGAGTGAGCAATGAGGTCACCCCTCCTTTTCTCCAAACTGGACAAACCCAAAGTCCTCATCTCCTCCTCACAGGATATTCATCTCAGCCATTTTGTCAGTTGCCCCCCCATGCCTTCTGGATGCATTCAAGGACCTTCACATCCTTCTCAAATGGAGGGTCCTGGAACTGCACACAGTGCTCAATGTGAGGCCACATGATCACTGAGTAAGGTGGGATAATAATTTCTTTTGCCCTGCTAGTCATGCAGTGTCTGATGCACCCCAGGATGTGGTTTGGTGTCTGGGCTGCCAGGGCTCACTGTTGAACATCTTCAGGGATTGAATTACTACTTTCTTAATCCTCGGAAAATTGTGACAGACTTTCTTAGCTTTAAAATATCATGGAGATAATAACTTTGAAGGTACTTTTTCTGAAAGCGTTTAATAACCGGGACAATTCTGATAAATGACAGAAAAAAAATTAGTACAATAAATAGCTGAATATTTTAATAATTTGGAAAATTAGAATAAACAACATGGTTTTATAACTAATCTTATTTTAAAGCCAGATGATGTGACTGAAATCTCAAATACTAGGTTTCACTTTCCTAAAGAAAGCTTGGTGTTAAGGATTGAAATCAAAACCATTTGTAGTTATCAACAAAACTAAGCATTTAAAATACATTAAAAAATAAGATGCTTTTTAAAAATTATTATTATTTTTGCTTCCTTAAATGCGATCTTTATGAATAACCTGTAATTAAAATCCCATAAAGCTTCAGGCTGTAATTCACTCTGAAACATTAACTGAAAAAGTTCTGAGTCATTATCTCTCCGATGGAAGATAAACATAACTGCCTCCTTTTTTTTTCCTCTGAAATAATGCTTGTGGGTAGGCTAAGGCAGAGAACAAGGACATGGTAAAATAGTAACTTTTGGTTATAGATTGAGACTTGATCCTCATGTTGTCTTTCATTTTGTGCAGCCATATCTATACAACATATGCCAAGTGCTAAACATCTATTTGTTTATTGATTTTCAGGTAATTTTTATCCCCTAGAACCTAAGACTCGCTGAGTATCTGTGTGACTTATATATAAGCTTATGAAAAACCTTTTTCTTTGAAATTCATGGAACATCAGTAAAGTGTTTCTAATATCTTTGAATCTGAAGTCAGAACAAACTGGTTTTGGCTTTGCACAGACACAGTTTAACAGTTCAAATGGACCTTGTTTTTGTCACATGGTTCTTTGCTGCTTCCAGTGAAAATAACTGTTCTCTACTATGGAATCTTCAGGCATTAGCATATCCCATGGACTGCCATTTGTTCTCTTGGACTTCTCCATTGGAGGCCTGTGCACAGTTTATACTGTTAGGAAAATCCTTCACTGTCTGAATGTCACAAATGTTTGCTATTTTTCTGCTATTTCTTTTAGCTCTCTACTGGTATTATTTTATGTGTCAAAATACATGTGAGTAGTCCTGTGAGTGAAACATTTTATGTGAGCTGATGCTGAGAGAGATGGGACTGTTCTGCATGGAGAAGTGAAAGCTCAGGGGGATTGTAATGAATGTTTATAAATACCTGATGGAGTGACTGAAGAAGAGGGAGCTAGGCTATTCTCACCAGTGGTCACTGACAGGACAAGAGGCAACGGGTGCAAATTAGCATGCAGGAGGTTCTGTTTGAATACAGCAAGTAACCTATTTCCTATAAGGACAGTCAAACTGATTGTCCAGAGTGCCCATGAAGACTCCATCTGTGAAGTTATCCAAAATTCAAATGACTAGAGCCATAAGCAACCTGCTCTAGCTGAGAGCTTGGAGTAGATCTGTGATTCTGTTCTGGGGAAACTTTGAGGGCTACCTTATAAAATAGAGACTTTCTGGTTCCTAAATAAAATCATATTATTATATTTTGATTACAGCTACATTGTAAAGCTTGTTCTCCTATTTAGGATAAGATTAGAGTAGATAGAGAGAGAGAAATATAGAAAGCAAGGAATGAAGGAAGAAATAAAGGCAGAAAGGAAGAAAGAAGGAGGCTAATGATGCAGTTGGAGTATGACTGGAAAGCAGCTGCCAAAAGAAAATGTGGGATTCAGGCATATTTCACTGTGAGAATTTCTAAATCAAGTAAGGGAGGGTAGGAGTACTTGTGTAAGGCTCAGCCTTTATTTAAGGCTAGAGTAGGTTGAGGGAAAAAGGAAGATGAGAACTGTGGACGGAGTGGGGGTGTAAAAGCTTTGTCAAAAGGAGAAAATTGTGCTGTCAGCAAAATTTCATATGGGCAATGGCTGTGAGGTCTTTTGAAAAGCTTGACCTTCAATTATGTTTTGAATTACATACATTATTCAAGAAAACTACTGTGGAATGACTTCCAGAACACTGAGTAACTCATAAAAAGTATTCTGGAAAAGAGAAAGAGC
>NW_016690189.1:3852292-3853999 GCF_001604755.1 Lepidothrix coronata
GAATTCCATAAATGTCTTGTTTTATATGGGAACATTGGGACTGTAGAACAGTGTAAATCAATGGCTGATACTTGTGAGATTCATCTGGATTTAGTGATACACAGCTATTTGTATAAACCTATTCTTAAAATGAATGTAACTTCTGTACAGCAGTAGGGACTATATTTTCAGATAAAGAATTTTTGAAGGAGTAGTTACATGCACTGAGCATTGGCCTCAAAATCCAGAATTTCATGTCCACTGCCCTTGTTCACTTGAATCTGGACATGCCTCGGCCATTTCATCCAAGCAAATTTGATATTGTCTGGCAAAGTATGTGAATCTTGCCAGATGTTTTTTATTTGTTTCTATGCATTAATTATTCCTCGTTAGACTAAAATGATCATCATTTGGCATGATTTCTCAACATGTCCTTTTTGCAGATGGGTATTTATATTAAACCATCTTTCCCCTGCCCCCTGCCTTATTTCTTTCTCATCCACTGCAGGATTAATGCCACTGAATCAAACCACTACAACTATCCAGAATATGTCTCTGCAAAGAGATGGTAAGATGTTATGATTTAATCCTAAATATATCACAAATCTATATGAGAACATAGACATCTGGCACCTTGATTTTGTGTGCATAACTGTCTTGAATTCCATGAAACCTTGCTTATTTATACCTGCTGCAGATCTGACATAAATAGTCAAACTATAATTGAATTTATTCTTATGTATATTCATTGCTAGCTGTATTAGTTTTTTCTTTGGATTTTCCTAAACATAATGGAAATAAGAATTGAAGTTTGATGATGTAAAAAAGCAAGTCCACAGTTTCTAACCATAAACTCTTGCCAGTAATTGAATCAACCTAGATCTGCGCTGAAGCAGTCCGTCAGCATCCTTGCTACATTCTGTCAATACTCTGTGCTCACTGGGCAGAATGTTTGCCAAAGTAGTTAAATAATTATCAGGAACATGTTTGTTAAATAGAAAAAAAGAATAAATCAGAATTGACTTTGTGACATAGTGTGTGTTAGTGTATATATGCATGTAGATGTTTTATATATTTTAATATATTTTCCATTTCAAATTAAATCTGACAACAGAATCTTGTCATAAGTTCAAAGACTAAACCCAGGCTCAGAATAAGTGAGTCTTCTAAGACTTGCCACTACATGAAAAAGTTATCTAGACTGGCAGTATAAAATAATTATATCTTTATGATATCATAATATCAAATAATGTATTATATGATATCTTTAATATTTATATCATAGAATCACAGAATGGTTTAGGTTTGAAAAAACCTCTAGGATCTTCTGGTCCAACCATTAACCTAACACTGTCAAGTGTTAAGTTAAACCATGTCCCCAGCTGCCATATCTACACATTTTTTGACCATTTCCAGGGATGGTGATTCCACCACTTCCCTGGACAGCCTGTTCCACTGCTTGACAACCATTTTCTTGAAGAAATTTCCCCTAATATCCAATATAAACCTCCCCTGCTGCAGCTTCAGGCCATTACCTCTTGTCCTGTTGCTAGTTGCCTGGGAGAAGAGGCCAACCTCCATGTGGCTACAAGCTGCTTTCAGGCAGTTGTAGAGAGGGATAAGGTCTAACTTGCCTTTTCTCCTGGCTAAACAATCCCAGCTCCCTCAGCTGTTCCTCATATGACTTGTGCTCCAGACTCTTCCTCAGCTCCGTTGCCCTCTAGCACC
>NW_016690189.1:3856910-4003566 GCF_001604755.1 Lepidothrix coronata
GGCTCCCAGCACAAGAAAGACAGGGCCCTGTCGGAAAGAGTCCAGAGAAGAGCAGCTAAGTTGATCACAGGACTGGAGCAACTCACTCATGAAGGTAGGCTGAGTGAATTGATGTTGTTCAGCCAGGGGAAGAGAAGGCTCTGGGGAGACCTTATAGCAACTTCCAGTACCTAAAGGGGGCCTAAAAGAGAGATGGAGTAGGACTTTTTACAAGGGCGTGTAGTGACAGTACAAGGGGGAATGCACTTAAGTTGAAGGAGGGTAGGTTTAGCAGAAATTCCTCAATGTGAGGGAGTTGAAACATTGGAGCAGGTTGCCAAGAAAGATTATGGACTCCCCATCCTGGGATGTGTTCAAGACCAAGCTGGATGGGGCTCTAGTAAAAGGTTCCCTGCCCATGGCAGTGGGGTTGTAGCTAAATTATCTTTAAGGTCCCTTCCAACCTAACCATTCTAATGATCCTGTGAATTTCCAGAAGCTGTCTCCACACACATGCAGGAATAAAATCACTCTGATTCCATTAGGTTTGTCTGGTGGAAGGCATGGTCTGCCTTCTCCAGCTGCAGAGAACTGGCACTCCTCAGTGCTTGTCTCTGATGTTGCAGCTGTGACTGTGTCCAGGACCGCCCCAGCTTTTCCCTTCTAGATTCAAGCAGATACCAGTCACTTCTTGGCTGTTGTTTAGTACTTAGATTAATAGGGGTTTGATATGACAAAGTCCAATGTTCGTCTTGATGCAACAGAGCAGAGACTTGCAGGGAGAGCCTTGTATTATCTCAAGGGTTCTATGGGAAAGTGGAAAGAGTGAAGATATAAAAAATATCCATCTCTTTCCACTGCTTTTTTTATTCTGCGATTCTAAAGCATTCTTTATTCTGTTCTGTCAATTTAATTTAATTTTGCAAGTTTACAAACATTATCAGACATGCTTTGAAAGAGAATACAAAGTCCTGAAGAGGAGAATTAGTTTACATCTTGGGCTCCTGCGATGAATCAGAATTTGAAGCAAGTGGGGAAGTTCTTTGTCGTATTAGGGGTTGGCAAACTTTCAGAAAACTCTAGGGAAAATGAAAGAAAGAAAATTATCTGCATTTTGTTGAGAATAACAGCAGGGGTGGGGGGTGGAAAAACCCAATCAAAACCCAACCCAAAACAAAAAAGGGATATGCTTTCCAGGGCCTGTAACAGGCATGAAATTTGTATGTAGGAGCTGCTTCTTCCTTTGAAAGCCCATAATGAGAGTAAAACATTTCAGAGAGACTATTTTGCTTAGTAACTATGGCATAATGTTTCCTTATGAATAGCATAAACAAAATTAAAATTAATGGAGAAATGCAAAGGTTGTTCCCATCATGGTTAGAATGCAATCCTCAGGGACTGCTTCTCTGTGCAGGGATGGCAGGCACTCTTCAAATGACTGTCTTTGAAATAAATGCTTCAACTTCTCCCACTGCACATACGAAATGGGGAAAGCTACTAGGAAAGAATTTCAGTCATTAATCCATCCATTTATCCACGTCTCTGTCTGTGTGTCTATCTGTATATATAATATATATACAAAGTGTGTACAGATTTATGTACCTATATGGCAAAAACTGGGTTAGGAATGTTATATTACCTCATTAGAACACAGTTTCGAATTAAAAATAGAGGTAGTCTGGAAATCCCTGTGGAAGTTTTCACTTAAGTCACCAGACGTCATACCAAAAAAAAAAAATCTGCATTTTTTTCTCCTTTTTCTTTCCATTTTTTTTTACACGTGCAAGGTCTAAGCATTTTGAGTTTCCTACTGCATTTCTCTCAACTTCTTACTCAACCATGGAGACAGGCTAGAGAAAGCTCTCTGTAAGGACTGTGTAGCAATAAAGGTAGATAAAAGGAAAGCATAGAGACTGATCTTGCAAAATTCAAAAAAAGCCTAAATTTCTCACAACTTATCTTGAGATGCCACAATATCTTAATTTTGTGGTTTCTGGACTGCAAGTGAGATTTGGACAATTGAATGTCTTAGCCTATAATCAGGTCCACAAGAATGAAGTCCTGCACTTTAACATTGATGGTACATTTCATGGGCAAAGTTTGTTTTCTGAACAGAGCCCAGAACACGATATATGAGTCTTTATTTATGAATACGCTTTTCATGCTTGATACGTGAACATGTTGTAGACAGTGCAATGTGTTTATAGTACTTAAAGATCTGTCCTTCAGCTTAAAATGAAAGGAACTCAAACAAAACTGAATTTAAAACATCGTCCTTGTTCTTTCTCAAAATCACTACTTGGTTAGAAATTCCATTTGTGACAAATTATTTTCCATGAGATACACTACATGGATATAAAATGCTGTGGAAAAATAGCTTCTGTTCTCAATTTCAGGACAGGATTCACCACCCTCAGAGAAGTTATTAGTGGCTGCATTTGCATCAAAACTACTGCACAAAAAGTTTAGAATGTGCAGTGGTTGGTGAAAACATGCATCATATTTTAAAACTCTATAAAAAAATCCATTTAAAGCAAGTACTTTGTCCAATCCCAGAGCATTTTAAAAAGTTTAATTTTTCCAATTTATAAAAAAGAGTTATCTTGTATTTACCTGAGAAAACCATGACCCAAAAGAAGAAGAAAGAACAAACCCTAGCCTGAAATAATGTTAACCAACTTGATCTTATAAATCACATAATAAATAAATATATAATTTACTGTTCTTGAAGAATTCAGCCATCATCACAAAAAAATATATCAGGTTTGAACTTTTCAGTCCTTTGTTGGTCCTGCATCACAAAATCAGACTGAACAAACTTGACTCCAGAGTTGAGAGCTCTGTATTAGCAGATCCTTTTTCTTCTTAAATTAAATTATTTCAGCTTGATTGCTTTTGATCCCTGCCACTGAGTGATATTACACAGGGGACGGGGGTTGCAAAAATAAGGCAAGTCCTGGGATATCAGATTCTGAATTCCCTCCCTCTGCTCTTTTTAGAATTTAACATGTAGAAATATGAGATATTCATGATCATCTCTAGTAATCCAATTTATGGACAGTTCCATTTCTTACTAAAGAATTACTCTCAAGGATGCATAAGAAATTAATTAACTGAAAAAACCCTGTTTATTGCATTGAATTTTAAACTTCAAATTTGTCTCTATGCTAGGGATTTGGTCCATCTTTAAAATCAATGGTAAATACAGTGTTCTTCCAGAAGGCAATTCTTGGCTCCAAATTAAAGAGGATATTGAAGGAACTTCTAGTGAAGTAGACTCTCCTAGAAAGTTTCTAATATTTTCATCTTAAGGAATTCAATTTTCCTGGTTTCCTTATTGGTGTAGGGTATCCCTCATATCTAAATTACACTGTATCAAACCTTAAATATTTCTTTAATTTTAGCATGGGTATGACTGTGTGATTAGGTCTGTAAGACCTGCAGCAAGAAAGAATGATCATAATATTCTTCAGGGTGTCATTGCGTCAAGTTCTACTGTGGATTATGATCCAGACAATATATGATGCCAGTATATTGATAAAATTGCATTAACCAGTATGTGTGGACCTGGGAGAGCTGTGGTCTTCTACATCTGGTACATATTACATTAGATACTCTGTGTTTGAGAAATTTTATCTGAACCAGGTTTAAGAATGGGTCAAAGTGCTGTTAACATATACATACCTCTGACATTTAAACAATTCCATAATCTTTTAGGGATTTTTTTCCTTGATCTTTTTGTTTGTTTGTTTGTTTTTTATTTCCCTATCTGTGATTGCATTATGTGTGTGATTAGAAGATATTTGTTATCAAATGCAGATGATGCATGAGCTGAGGAGAGATACAAGTCAGACGCTACATAGGGCAGACACAGTTTTATGATAAGGTAAGAACACATTACTCCCCAGTAGTGTCACAGCAGAATCAATTGCAAGGCAAATTGCTCCAAATCTGGAACAGTATCACAGAAATTAAAAGGAGAACTTTGGGGCTGCAAAATGGAAAAGGGGAGATTTACACAGAGAGGATGTCCTTCTGATATGTGGGTGAGCTGGACTGGAGAGGGTTCTCCTCAGCACAGCCAACAGCTGTATAGGGCAATCTCATTCATACATTTAATAAGCTCTACATTGAGACTACTGAGCTTTGTTGCATCTAGCCTTTTTCTAGTAGAAAACTTTTCCATTTACCTGAAGTGATCTTATACTCCGAAGACAGAACAAGTCCCTGGTACCACTTTCCATTCTGTTTGCTGCTGTAAAGAAGATTACAAGGCATGATCTACTTCCCTGTTATATGAGAGGCTGAGCTTACTAAAAGCATAAAGGGCAAGAAAGTTAAATATTTGAGTATATTCTTGACACAAGAACAACTTGAAGCTTGGAACTGAAAACATGGTGGTCATATATGTATGTTTAATTTAGATAAACCAATCCACTCAAATAACAGCTGGTTAGAGTGACCTCTCTGTGGAAATTACAAAACCTAATAGTACTATACTAAAGTAACAAAAATCAAACAAACAAAAAAAGCAACCCAGTGTCATTGGTTTTATTTAAATCTGGATTTTTTTTGCAGAAGTTATAATTCTGTAAATACAAATTTCTGCCTCCTTTCCTCTGGGTAAGTGAAAGCACATTTGTACATTGTAGAATAAAAGGCCAAGGGATTAAATGAAAAGTAAAATAGCTGTTTAAGAAAAAGTTTACAGTTCGTCAAATATAAGAACCTCTTAAAATACCTTAGCAAAAAATTCTCAATTATTTCTGAAGGGCAAGTGAGAGACAGTGTTAAAGAAAGAGCATCCTGTAACAGAACTACATTTCTGAGTGTTTCTCTGTTCTTTGTTACAATGAAAAAAATTTCAGTTCTGCAAAATAAAAATGAATACATTTATAAAAAAAAAGTTGATATAGTTTTCAGTTCAGTAGAAGAGAGAACCAAACATATAGGATCATAAATATGCAAAATTTTAGTACATTAATTTTGACACAAGCAATTATAGTTGTTATAAAAATAGAGTACACTAGTGCTGAAAATTCTTCTAATGGGGTTGAAATAGTTATAGTTCACAACAGAATCCCTGTTAAGAGAAAGCTATTTTGATATTCTGTTGCTAACTCTTGTGTTAAGAAGACTTAATATCCTCTAATTAATAGTGTTTATTACCACCCTAAGTTTTATCACAGTGAACAAGCTGTGATCATAATCAGAATGGATTCTGATGCCTAACGTGATTGCAAAGGAATTATACATCCCACAAAGTGTAAAATATAAATACCAAAAAATTACAATTTTTTTAGAATTCAGTCAATGAAGTCAGATTAAGAATAAGTATGTAAAGTATGTTCTTTGCCAAACTCAGAGAAGAGCAGAGGTGTCTCTAAAAAGGAAATAAATTATTAAAACATGGATTCAGATTCACTTAGCTTCTGCACAGTGATGCCTTAGAATTTTTAGGATTTTTAGCTTTTGTAGATTTTCATGTAGCTGGAGTTTTCCTTCACTTTACACCCTTACTTTCTTGCAGTTTATGTGTCACATTCCCAGAGCTTTGGTCTAACTGTCTGTTAACCATCTTTTCAAGGCAATAGGTTTTTAGGAAGAACATTCCATTGGGATGTGCACCTGGACTGGAATAATAAGAGATATGGTAGACAAAAGATGATAGAAGGCTCCAGGCCCTTGGAGGGGCTCCAGTGGGGCAGTTCTGAGAGTAGTATCAGAGCAAAAGGGGTCTTAGGATTGGATGTCCCTATTATATATGATAATTAATAAAGATATAAAAGTGTAAGAATTCTGTATGTGTGGGAGAACTTTTGCACTCCATTGCCTGAAGGCCTTCATAAAAAGAGCTGCTATCTTATCTAATATTGCCTGGAGAGTCTTTTTCTCCTGGATCTTTAGGCAACAACAGAGAAATCTTTTGTAGCCCCGTGGACAGATCAGCACAAGGGAGTTGTGGATGTATTGAGGATGATTGCTCATATAAGCGACCGGCGCCTTTTAGTGTTCAGTTTACAAATTATGTTAAATAAATTCTCTACATAAATATTACCATACCATGACAAATTATTTTATGGTGGACTTTTTCAGTCAAAGGAAGTCTGGCCTTGACTTCCAATGTATACGCAAATGGGGGAAGGGATGACGGGACACACTTGTCCAAGATTTTATTTTTCATCTTCATCTGATTGAGGGCTTACTAATATTTGCACATCTGAACTATAGCTAATAATACCATTTTCTCTTTTCATTTCAGTGTGGGTGTTTTTCAGTTTTAAATGTTTAAAATGATAGCAGGAGGTTAAACTGGGGGTTTGAGAACCTAACTATTGATTCCTTCTGATCAAAATTCGAATTTTTTCTCTCTCTTAACAACAAAATTGTATGCAACATGGTTCTAATCTGACGATAGTAATCATTAGGTATCAGAGTTAAAAAAAGAAAACGAGAAAAAAATCCAAACCACAGACTCTATGTTTTCTTTTTCCCAGTCGTTCTCTGGAGATTTTCGATGTTTTGTTTCATACTATCATGTCATGTCTTTATGCATCACTCACTAAATACTTCCTTAGTTAATTATCCATAGTACAGCTTGGTCACAGATGGCATTGCTTCCAGTACAGCTCCTATCATATAGAACAGTCTATTTGTGCCTATGTTCTTTTTTTTTTAGCTCATGTATCTCTTAGAAAGAAAAAAATCCATTTTCTGAAACTGTTTAATTTCTCTGTTCCTCAATTCCTATATTATTTATTATTCAGATCTGTTACTGTATTATTTAATAGTATGAAGAGTCTTTAAATAAAACTACTGAATAAATTTCTATTGTTTATAAGAATTAATGTCTCCTATTTTTAGTAACGATAGGTCTAAATGAAAACTTTCTACATTAAAATATTAAAGTTATTAAAGTCACTTTCTTAATCTGTGGAAACATTTTGCTTAATGCTTTTCAGTTCCTTATTCTTTTTCTGTGTCCATGAACCAAGGTCAAGGAAAATACAAATCCTTCCTCGCTTGAAGGATATCTCTTTCTGATTCCATGCTGCTAGTGAAATTTGCTCATGGTCTCTTGTGTTTCCAGTAGATACTACAATTTGTGCCTTTGAATGATTTATTGTTTTCCTTAATTTTCTTTTTTTTTTTCCTTTTTTTTTAAAACTGAACAGCCTTCCCCCCCCCATTTCCGGTAGGTCATATGCTGGTGCTTATATTAAAATAAAGAATACTATGTGACACAATAATGGGCTGTATTAGAAAGAATAATACTGAAATATTTGTATTAATAGGTACCCCTGTCAAGAGACTTGTGAATTCTGAACAACAATAGTTAAACCACAATTTAATTAAGAAAACCCAATATATCAATAGAGCAAAATAGCTGAGTAATAAAAGTGAAAGCACAATAAATGAACACGGAAAGCCTCATAAATAGAAAATTCCATTAACCACCAAGAGGTAGAATAGTGAGAACACTTCTTCACATTTGAACTCCAAAGTTTCTGTAAAGGTTCCTGTACAGAGCACATTATTCTAGCACCTTTGAAGACATGGTTTCAGCTCTCAGGCTTCAGTTGTAGTTGCTCTTGTGACTCTTAACATAGACCAAAGAGGAACATACATAAAATTTTAAGTTGCAACAATATTTGAAACTTCTTTATGGGCTGAACCTTAGTCCCATGCAGGAGAGCTTAAGACAGTTTATGAGACCAGTTTATCTTTAAAAGGAAAGCAGTATGCGAGTATATTGACACTTCTCACTTCAGAATTGTTGAAGTGATTTTAGGAAAAGTTGGTAAAATGTATTTCAACAAATGTTTCAGTCTAGATGGTATGGAATGGTTGGGGTTGGAATGCACCTTAAAGATCATCTTATTCAACATTTATCTAAGAATTTCATCAATGCTGTGTTGGATTTGCATAGCCAGGTTTTGGTAGCAGGGCGGCTCTAGAGTGGCTTCTGTGAAAAGCTGACGTGAACTTCCTCCATGTCTGATAGAGCCAATGCCAGCCAGCTCCAGGATGGATCTGCTGCTGGCCAAGGCCAAGCCAATCAACAATGATAGTAACACCTCTGTGATAACATATTTAAGAAGGAGAAAAAAAAGTTATTGTGCAGATATAATTGCAACTGGAGAAGACTGGAGTGAGAATATGTGAAAGGAACAACTATGCAGACACTAAGGTCAATGGAGAAGGAAGGGCAGGAGTTGCTCCAGGCACCAGAGCTGAGATTCCTCTGCAGCCCATGGTGCAGACCATGGGCAGGCAGCTGTGCCCCTGCAGTTCATGGAAGACTGTGGGGATGCAGAGATCCACCTGCAGCCATGCAGAAGACCTATGCCGGAGCAGGTGGATGCCTGAAAGAGAGCTGTGACACCATGGGAATCACATGCTGGAGCAGGGTCCTGGCAGGGATCTGCAGACCTGTGGAGAGAGGAGCCCATGCTGGAGCAGGTTTCCTGGTAGGACTTGTGACCCTGTGGGGGACCCACACTGGAGCAGCCTGTACCTGAAGGACTGCACCCTGTGGAAGAGTGATCCACATTGCAGCAGTTCATGAAGAGCTGTTTTCTGTGGGATGGATTCACACTGGAGAAGTTCATGGAGAACTGTCTCCCGTGGGAGAGACCCCACACTGGAGCAGGGGAAGGACTCTTCTCCCTAAGCAGTGGCAGGAGCAACATGTGATGAACTTATCATAACCCCTATTCCCCATCTCCCTGGGCCACTGGTGGGGAGGTAGAGTTTGGGAAGGAGGGAGGGCTGGGGGGAAGGTGTTTTTAAGTTTTATTTTACTTCTCATTACCCTGCTCTGATTTTGTTAATAATAAATTCAGTTATTATCTACAAGTTAAGTTTGTTTTGTCTGTGACGATTGGTGAGTGATCTCTCCCAGACCTTACCTCAACTAACAAACTTTTTTTTATATTTTCTCTCCCCTGTCCAGTTGTGGAGTGCAGTGATAGAGCAGTTCTGATGGGTGCCTGGCATCCAGCCATGGTCAACCCACTGCAAATGGCTAGTAGATAAACCATTAGTTCAGGAAACCTCTAAAGTACAAGGGAAAGCTGGGAAAGTGCCCTGAAAAAGTATGTAAAGGGCACAATTGTTGTCTATATACACTGACTTAAGTGCCCTCCCATGGATTCTTTAATAGTTACTCCAAAAGGACATATGCAGGTCTATATGGATCTGTGGTCTTATCCACTAAACATGTGTTTCAACAATGCAGTATTTCCATACTTTTACTTATTCTTTCATAATTGTGTCTGTAATTTATAAATAATCAAACTTTTATTCTTTTTAATTAGGATGGCTGCTTTATGATATTCTTGAATCTCTACCCAGGGTGCTTGATAATTAGATCCTGAATGAATCAACCAGTAGGTTATTAAATCAAGCTGCTTGAAATTTATGTTCCCTTTTCCTCTGCCTGCTCTTCTCCCTCTACATTTTCCACGTCTTGCTGCACTGTATTTTAGATCAAAGAAGAGACATGGGAAGAGTGTCATACCCTACTCAGCCTTGTGTGTATTCTGTTGGTTTAGATAATTTTTTCAAAGATGCAATAGGTTATAAGACCACAAAACACAACAAAATCTCATTAAGTATGTCAATAGACGCTTAGGATGACAAGAACTTCTGAAACTAAAAAGAAGGCCTTTCAAAATGTCAAGTTTTCCACAGTATTATTAAAATGTTTTAAGTGGTCTCCATGGTGAGAGGAAAGTGAGCTTCTATGATGAATTTCATGAAGTAAGTGGGGTACAGATGAAGTTTCATGCTCTTATCTGGCATGTAATATATTACATGAAGCAGGAGATAGATAAATTGTGAGTTATTATAGTGTAAGGCAGCATAAATGGAAAAGCTGTGCTTTCAATGGAATAACTTTTCAAAAGGTGTATGAAGGAAAGACAGGACGATTGTACTCGAATAGAGTGACAAAGAAGATGCAGACTGACAGAACTCATAAAGGCAAAGCCAGATTTCTGAATTAGCCCACTCACCCAATGTCAAAGGATGAACCTTATTCTTAGTAATATTTAGCATCACATTTTAGTGTTATATTTGGTTTTCAACTACTCACTTTCATACACATTTTCCTATTATCAGAATTAAACCTTTCCTTTGCTGAAAAAAGAAAAAAAGATAACTTTAAGTATAATTGCCTCATAAAGTGACCTTTGGTGATCACAAATGAGTAATGGATTTTTTCCTTGGATATAATAAATAATGTAAGAAAGCCTATCTTCTGGATGCCTATAACTTGGAATGTTTTGGCCTATAGAAGAAGTTATGTTATTCTGAAGGGAGGTATTGTCATATGCTAGTATAAGAGGTAAAGTCTTCAGTGAGGTAGCACACTCCAATGAAACAATAAGCCTGGGGTGACAACCTATAACTCCATGTTAATGCTTATTTTTGCAGACATCAATATGCATTTGAATAAATGATTTTCTGCTCAGTACTGTGCATATTTTTAGAGATATGCAAAACACATCAAAGGATTTAGGATCTTTAAGGCACTTACATTTAAGAGCACCTAATTGTTGAATCTCCAACAGGCATGGTTATGAAAGAGATATGAAGTTGCTCTTCTCAATCTGCACAGGAATAGGTATTGATAAACCCAGCCACAAAATTTTAGTCTCTTAACTATGTTTAATTTTCAAAATTTAAATCCCATGGTATTGTGAAACGCCTTTCTAAACTTTTGTTACTAAATTAATCCTAAAACATTTCCTGGATGCTTAAGTTTCCTATTCACACACACTTGATCCATGGCACCTTAGCAGTGAGCAGGATGCTTTTTTGATGTGCTTTTTGGTATAATGCTAAAGGTTATCTCTGCTTGGACGTCCTCTTTGAGCACTGTGAGTAGTTCTGGTGTGGGGTCCTCTTTACATGCAAGCAAATGTTGATGAGTTGTTTGCTGGAAATCAGTCTGAAAATCACTAGTAGAACCAAGGATATAACTGATGAATCTTCTTTCCTGAGTGTTAACCTGTATCACACTGACATTTTTAGAAATGAGACAAGTGTGATGACATATCAAACCCATTTGGAATTAGCTGCTGAAATTTTTCAGCCAGCTGTATATGTTTTAAAACAGAAAAAGATGAGAGTGATTAAAACTTTAGATGGATTTGTTGCCTAAAAGACCAAGGAGAAAAAAAGACTCCAGGCCAATTTAGTATAGAGATAAGAAGAACAGACATTTTAATGAGCCTCCAGGCCCCAGTGGCGCGCGTGCGCTCGGACACGGGTTCTATGATTTTATAATAATGTCAATCCAATCCCCACTCATCCAATCTCCTGGTTCTGCCCCATTCTGCCTCCCAGCACACCCCTTTGGGAATTGAGTCTTGGGGAATTTGAGACCCCTCTTTCATCATCTTCATCCTCCTCACAGCATGTTGAGTTCTTGGAGGCCCTCCAAATTTCCAGGTTTGAAGGTCACTTTTGCCTGTGTTTACATCTTCTGGTGCTGGTCTTAAGGTATTTTTCTGCAATTCTACATTGAAAAGAAGACTAAACAGCTAACAGAATTTTGAGGGATTGATATGGGATGGGGTTTGGTATGTGCAACTGTTAAGCTACTGCCATTACTTTTACTAGAAAATACTGGTAAGGGATATAACACAGTGAGACAGCAAAAGAGAATGTATGTTAATTATGCTGGTAGAGAATGTCAGTGCCTTGTCAGAGGAATATAATGACTTCAGTGTGGAAATGGTACCTGAGTTATGTGCTGCTGTAGTTACTTCTACTGGAAATACTTATACATTAAAATCTACATCCACTACCTAACTACTTCTAAAATCTATAAAAATTAAAAAATCAAAAACTCTGAGACATCAATTTGATAGATAAGGATTGTTGTTTGGCCCTTTCATTATGTTCTTCAAAGTTCTCTTTGAAGCAACTGTTTCCTTCCTGTCTGCCAGACATACACTGTGCAAAGAAAATAAGTACAACACGTGAGAAACTTCACACAGTCCTGCCATGAGTCTTTAAGACTGTTATCCTGAAGTTTAGTTCTTTCTTTTAACCTTTGAAGGTTTATACAGCAGTCCTAAACGCTTTAGACAGATATACTATGGCTACCATTTAATGGTTCCCATTTCTTGTGGATAACCTCTGGGTTATCCAAGTCTTCTTCCATCTCAAGTTGTAAAATATAGCCTTTTCTTCTTTTACACATGAATCACAACTGTGACCTCTAGAAAAACAGACATAATATCTTTTATATTTATTGTATCTTTCAACCAAGGGTCCATCACACTCTGAAGTAACCTGGGAATGTCATATTTGAATCACTAATCTACCATTTTTCAGTGTTGAAGAAAGCTTATCTATTTTCTATTCCCTCATTTATTTGTAATTTGTATAGTTGCTTAGTTGAATATGTTTCCAAGTTTCCCAGTTAATTCTTGTTAAAGAATTCTATTAGCAGATGAATGTAATTCTGCACATGTTTTTTTCAAATTGTTGAGTCATTTGCTTTTCAACTGTCATACACAGGTGGTATGTACAGGAAAACATGTTTCTTACCATGATAAGTTAGATTCCCTGTGCAATGCCAGATGTGTACAGCAGACAATATGCTTCCAGGTTAGTGATGATTCAGTATGGAAGTGCTGGATTATTGTAAATAGTTATTAAAAACATAACTAAATGTTTTTTAAAGTTTCCTAATTATTATATTTCACAAAGTGGTTACACATTAAATTTGCTCTTTTTTCAAACCTCTAAAAGGAAACTAGAATTTTCTAAGTGTCTTGCAGCTCAAATGAGGTGTACAATTTTAGTATGAGCTGGAATCCATTAAATAATGTCTGAGTTCGCTAATGAAAGATTATGAACAGTATTATTTCTAAGTGCAATCACCTGTTTGAAATGGGTACATAGAGTGTTTTAAATATTAAGATCTCCTTTAGTTTTGCAACACCTCAAACATAAAAGACATATATAAGCATCATTTGAAAGGGGATTTGAAAATTTCTAATATTAGAGCAAGGGCACAACAGTAACAATTCTCATTTAAAAAAACCCCACACCCTCTGCTTTCAAAATCTCTGTCCTTCCTGTACATGAGGAAAATGTTAGTGGCATAGGCAAATGTATCAGGATTTTTCATTTCATGTTAATTTTTATGAAAGATGTTGCAGTATATGTACATTCCCCCCATACTGTTAAAAGTGGGTTACATGTATAAAAATTAGGTGGTCACAGAGGAAGAGAGTATAATACAAATATCTGAATTAAAATATTTTCAGATTTTGTACTGAACCTCAAAGTGATAGACTTTTGGACAAAACTATATATTTTGTTAACTCTTATTTTCTTCACCACCTTTGTAGAGCATTTGAGGAAAAGCTTCATACTTCAGATAGTCACAGAGCATTTAGGCTGAGGAAGGATGCTGTTATTATGCTGCTCTGCCCACAGTTTCCTACCTGCCACCATGCACTCCCTTCTGTTGGTATAAGCATTTATAAAGCTACACAAGTGACTAGATTTGGGGAAAAAATCTGAATTCAAGCTATTTTGATAGATAAAAAATAAGAATTGAAAAAGCATTCAGAAAAGATGCTTATACTAGTGCATGGAGGGCAGGAGTGAGAATTACATAGGCATTTGATCTTAATGCTGACTTATGACAATTTACAGAGATGAGAAAGACATGTTTTAAATATAATTTCATTAAGTGGTAAGAAAAGCAAAGGTGTCATTAAGCCAGATTTTAATTTCCTGTTTCATAGATGAGACAACACTCCTGACTCAAGATCATGACGCATAACAACATTAGTATAAAATTAGTATAAGTACCACAAAACCACCTGCCTGTGAACAGGCCTAACATAAGGAAAGAAAGCCACAAACCCCAAAAATATTACTTTTACCCTTAATTGTATCAGGAAGTAGTGCAAGTGAGCTGATGAACTATGGCAAGAGTAATGACCACATATGCTGAATCCACTGCCCAGAGAGACAATGAGTGAAGCAGTCAAAGCCTTTGGGCACAAAAAAGGAAAGATTTGTAAATTGTAAAGATTTTCTTCAAATTGAATTTTCCAGTTTCAAGCAAAAGTCTGATCTAAAATAATAGTCATTGTTCAGCTCTAACAGCTGTATATTTCTGTGAGTAACAGCCCAAATCCCAAGCTCCAGTGCCTTTAGACTTTCCCTTCAGGTAGTGCATTGCTTTTTTCTTGTTTATTGATAAATACAAATATTTGAAAGCATAGCTCTGTTTTCATGTGAAAATAGGAATTATAGACCTTTTTGAAATAGGTGGGGTCAGAATCTCTGTGGCAAGCACACTGTGCTAATATTTTTGTTCTATGAAAAGCCTTCTAGACAGGTCTGAAAATATCCTAGTGGGTCTGAAAGAGGTGCATATGAACTTTACTCGTCTAAGGAAAACAGCTGTAATGTCACCAATATTTCCAAAGGCTATACTTTTGGGTCACTTCACTGCAGACTAGTTTTAACATTTAAGATGTTCCTAGCAACACTTCACAGCTGTGCTATTATCAAAGCTGGAAGGCTGGAATTAAGTTGTCATCACTGTCGCTTCTTCTGAAAGTTGGCTTAGTTAAGTACAGCATCCATGCTATTATACCCATAGGAATATTTTACCACAGCCTAATGAAACACATCATTGCTCTAAGAATATATAATCTTTTCTGGAATGAAAATTAGGTACAGAAGAGTCTGGCCACATTATTACCAACATATGTATGTCAGTGTAGTGGTTTATTTGGATCCACCTTGAAAACATTACCCTGCATAAGAAAGTATACAGATGCAGAGGAAACAGTAGGGCTGGGCTTACCTGGAGATATTTGGTGCATCATATAGTTCTGCATGACTTTAACAGCTTCATTTTGTTCCTCAGATCCTGCTCTGCTCTTTGAGACCTTAATCTAAAGCCCACTGAAGCCTCTAGAAATAGGTGTTATTAATCAAAAGCATACTGTGGATAACATCCTTACTTGAAATTTTTGCAAGATTCAGGAATTTATTCATATGAAACACATAGTTGATTAGGATGCATTTTTGTCCTACATTTCATGTAACTGGCATAGCAGCAAGTAATGCTGTGTAGTAAAAAGTCTACTACATTTCAGTTTTCAGTTGTTCATGATGCTGTGGGTAAATGTTATCCAGAAAAATTACTGCTAACTCCTTCCTTTTCACAAATAAAAAAAATTGAAGACAATTGTGAAATAGTTTATACTATATTCTTCAACACTCAATTAGATTCTTTCAATTTAAAGTAACCTTATACTGTAAATTTACTTCAGCTTTATATCTTAAAAAAGTTGTTTTCTTTTTCAGACTCACTCTTTTCCATTTGTTCTGCAATGAAAATGAGACATCAGTTATGACTACAGAGTAATTCATAGCATGCAGTTGATCTATAATCAGTAAAAAATCATTTGAAACTTATTTAGTAGGAGTGTGAACATGTATATGCTCCATTTTGCATCCTTCAAAAATAAGGGGGAAATGATTTGAAAGATAAGTGTGATGATTCTGTTTTCTGTTTATGGATTTCCATATGTAAGAGGTATCTGAAGCCTGGAGATATAAAATAAGGAACTCCAAATAAAAGGTTCCCCAGAAAACTTACGTTGTTAATAGAAAAGGCAGTCTAGGAACTGGTTTATAATCAGAACTCAAATGTGGACTGTGAATGGTAGTACAGGCCATTGTCACCTTTCTTGACATTTGAAAGGTACAGCATTTGTTCTATCTTTCTCTTTCCCTCCTTTCTATATTAATTTGCTCTCATGAATTCCTGGAAGACTGAAACATAATCCTAACACTGCTTAGAAACAACTATTTTTTTTTCTAAGTAGGCAGCAAGTACTCAAAACTATGTAATTTTTCAGCTTTCTTGAAAGAAAGTGAAAATAATAAAAATTTATGAAGGAATAGTTCAACTATGACAAGGCTGCCTGATTTATACATTTACAATATTTGTATCACCTACTGTTTCACTTGCTTCCGTTCACCAAATATTGAGACCTGCCAAAGGGCTAACAGCTTCAGAGCTTGGCTGTTATATCTTCTGTCATGGTTTTCTAATTCTTTCTAGAAGACTTTCTAATTCTTTCTTCTTTTATCAACAGAGTGACTTGAAGCATATGTAAAACATGGTTTACTGTAACCATTTATTGGTTTACAATGTTACTCATGCATTTTACAGCAAATATTGTAGAAAAATACGTAAGGTAGGTAGCTAGGCTGTGT
Organism: Lepidothrix coronata; assembly: GCF_001604755.1. Lineage (NCBI taxonomy): Eukaryota > Metazoa > Chordata > Aves > Passeriformes > Pipridae > Lepidothrix > Lepidothrix coronata. The sequence goes on from NW_016690189.1 coordinate 3,873,168, forward strand.
TCATTGTATTGTAGTAAGTTTTTATGTTTGGTTTTTTTTTTACTACAAAGATGATAGAGATAATTTGCTTGTTTGAAAAGAAGTCATCTTTGGGGCAGTGTAGTGGGAATAATTCCTACACAGTTCCTTGCTTTTAAATTGTTTAATTTTAATATTACTGTAACAAATTGAGCTGAGTATGTTGATATATAAAGAAAAATTAATGTTCTCCAGAGTTTCAGGTTTGTTTTGAGCATATATATCCTGGAGACTTTTCTTGGTTTCAGAGGGCTTTAGTGAATCAAAATGAATACAACAGGATTTAGGAAGAAATGTGTTTAATGAACTGCATCACAAAAAGAAAAACAGAAGATAAAATGCTATAATGTAATGTCCACAAAACCATTGGCATAAAATTCATGATACAGATTTCCCCTACAGTATATTGGAACTTCTCCCACAGTAATTGAAGAAATATTTGTGGAGCTAGTCATGTGTCCCTATTAATCTGGAAAGAAGCCCCAAACATAAAGCTATTTGAGACATGTTAGAGATGTTATCTGTTGTATCCTACAGATCTAATTTTATGCTTACAGGTGAGTGCTTTATATGATTATGTAAATACATGATTAATACACATCTACTATGTAGGTGTGCCTGAATCATAGGTGGATGCATATCTGTAGCAATTGCACGAGTTTCTTCAGAACATCTTCAGGAATCACACATAGTTGTTCATCTGTAGTTTGAGCTTGCAAACAGTTCAGAGAATCACAGAATATTCTGAGTTGGAAGGGACCCACAAGGATCATCGAGTCCAACTCTTAAGTGGTGTTATTAGCATCACACTCTAACCAACTGAGCTAGTCTCAGTTCTCTATGCCGAGAGAGACTACGGAGTTACAGACTCACGAATTCATATACTAGGATGTTCATAGCTTGTGGGCTTGAATGCTGTTATTTTTGTTATGTCTGTAGAGATGTGGTTTGAGAGTTCACATCATCAAGAAGTCTCTTGATTTCCCTTTCACATAATTCCAGAAAATTTGAGGTTGGAGGGGAACTCTGGATGTGATCTGGTCCAAATTCCTGCTTAACTAGTCACCCAGAGCCAATTGCCCAGGACCATGGCCAAACAGCTTTTGAATATCTCCAAGCGGTGAGACTGCACAGCTGTTCTGGTCAACCTATGCCAGTGCTCAGTAAAAGAAGTGTCTCCTGAAGTTCAGAGCAAACTATCTCTGTTTCAGTTTGCACCCGTTGCCTCTGGTCCTGTCACTGAGCACCACTGAAAACAGCTTGGCTCTCTCTTCTTTACATCCTCCTTTTGTTCATGTTAAAGAGATTCTCTAGTGAACCTTCTCTTTTCTGTGATGAACAGTCCCAGCTCTCTCAGCCTTTACTTGTAAGACAGATGCTCCAGTCCCTTAACCATCTCTGGGCCCCTTTGTTGGACTCTCTCCAATGTTTGTTTTGCAACTGAGGAACACAGAGCTGGACACAGCACACTCCAGACTTAGTCTCACCAGTGCTAAGTAGAAAGGAGAAATATCCTCCCATGACCTAATAGGTAACACTCTTCCCAGTGCAGCTGAGGATACCGTTAGCTGTCTTTGCCACAGGAACACACTGATGACTTGTGCTCAGCTTGGGAGCCACCACAACTCTCAGTCTCTTTCCACCTGGGTGGTCCCCAGCATATATTTGTGCATGCATTGTTCCTCCCCAAGTGCAGAACTTTTCAGTTCTTCTTCTTGAACTTCATGAGGTTCTCTCATCTCATTTCTCCAGCCTGTCAAGATCTCTCTGGATTGCAACACAACTCTCTGGTGTATCAGTCACTCCTTCAAGTTTTGTGTCAACAGTAAACTTTCTGAGGGTACACTCTGTCCCATCATCCCAATCAATAATCAGGGTTACACATGATTGGACCCTGCACTGACTCCTGAAGAACAAATTCCTTGAAAAGAGAAGAGAGAATGAAGGGCTATGAGGGACAATGGTGTCTATCAGCTGCTTGAGCAAGATAGCTAAGCAGAGGTGAATACAGAATTCAGATGCTTAAGCTTATTCATCTTGTGCTATTATAGATATTAAGCTTATTCATCTAGTGCTACGGTCTCAAGCCTGATATTTAATAGCATCTTCAAAGGATCTGTGTCTCTTGTGGGACATATATCATATAAGATAGTCCCATGTAATTGTTTTAGGCTCAAAAATGGCATGAATTGCCTGCCCTTAGCCATATGAAACACTCTCCGAGTGTCTACGAAGTTATTATCTTTCTGAGTTTCCTGGAAGATGTGAAGTTTCTCTGCTTTACGGACTGGAGCACATGCACAGATCATAAAAGTAAACATACTATACAACATCCCCTTCTATGATTTTTCTTCTATGAAACTGCTTTTATCTCTGAATGATATGAAATTTTGGTGTTATTAGCAGAAGATTTAAAAATCTCTACAGTTTCTAAGAATTACCATGCATTAAGTATTCTACCTTAAAGGCATATTTTTACTTTTCCAATATTGTACTGTGTTTGAAAATTTATGCATTAATTCCAATGTTATTTCATTTGTATAATCTCATCTGCTTTAAGGCTCACCTTGCCCATTACATTATTTGAATTTCTCCAGCAATTTTGTAGAGGCAATTTTGTTGACTGATAAATATGTTAATTTGTCATGAGTTGTCATGCTCTTCCTATTATAGACAGCAATTTCATGCACATAGCACGATGTTATTAAAATCTTCACACAGACAGCTCTTCACTGATCACTACAAACTAGGCTTAAAATGAGAATATGCTGCCATTCTAGGCTTAAAATTTTAAATTACCCTACTAATTGTATTTCAGGTTGAATTTATAGCAACTTACTTCAATTTAGAAAATTTCTTAGTCAAAAAATTAAAATAAGCATGCATAAAAGAGGAAGCATCCTAGCTTGATTCAAGTTACTATCTGCAAGTATGCCAGATACATCTGAAGTTCCTTTATGTGGTTTCTTAGCTGTTACTTTGTACCTCTCTTGTGCTTGAATAAAGATCAAGGTGGAGAGGCAGCATCAAGAATGTTAAATGAAGAAAATCAGTAATGCCAAAATGGCCATCAATTTATAAGCAGCAAATTAGAGCTCGGCACACAGTGAAAGTGCCAGAAGAAAGCAGGCAGTGCTGCAACATACATATCAAGGTTATGCTCTGACAAGTGGCACCAGCCAGGGCTCCCATCAATCAGGTATTCTGAACAGAAGCTGCAAACACTGAATTCATTTGGTGAAGTGATCACTATTCGATAGCCAGCAGAATGGAATTTTGCTCATTTGTTTTCAGACATCACCTCACCTGATCTTTGAACCTAAAGCTTCCATTGTTAATAACACCTGCTATTGTACTCTGTTAATGCTCATGTGTAGCAGACCTATTTGTAGTAAATGCTCTGCAAATATCCTGCAGGAAACGAACTTTGCCCAAAATAGCCTACAGCCTAATTTGAAATTAATTCAATCAATGCATATGACAAATGAGGGAAGAAGAGATATCTTAAATTTTACTATAAAATAACATATTATTCAAAGGAGGTGAAAGGTAAAAGTCAAACTTGTTGTGAATAATAGCTATTGAAAGAAAATATTCAATGGGGTCAGAAAACTTACACAAGTTAAACTTATAATGAACTGAAAAAAAAGCTTCTGATTAGAAGCTTTCAGTGAGCTTAGAAGGTTGCAGAAATCACCATAAATACAGTGTAAGTGTTTTTAAGATGAGAAAAAAATGTCTATATAATGAACTTATGTTTTGATTTCATACCTTTGTGTACATTGCTTCTCCGGAGACCATTTTGTTCAGTCTTTGCTTTTGCATTTCTCAGTGCTGCAGTTGGGATCCAACAAATATTGTTCTCATCTCTTACTGTGTTCACATAGGAAGCTATTTAATTATGGACTTTTTTTAAGGTTTATATGAACAGAATAGATTTTCATTTAGTCACAGAGACCAAAATAACTGGCCATGTTATTTGCTCAGTTATATATTCATCATAAACTGGTAATATTTTTTTTTAATTTTACGAATTATGCAGAAGATTCCACTCTTTGTAGAATATACAGAGCTTGTATATACCTATTATTTCTGGAACAAGACCTCTTTCTCCATCTCTAAGTTATGTGTGGATGATGTTGTAAGACTTCATACATTTGTCAATGATGATATTAATTCAATGTCATTTTATTGTATTTACCAAGCTGTGTAATATCTAGAAAGCCTGGAATTATTCACTTCTAAGTGTTACAGCTGAGTCTTAATAGGTTCATGCACCTAGGATGTGCTGAAACTTGCACATGCATGTCATTAATTTAAATCCTGAACCAAAGTGTAGAAAAATTTGAAGTTCTTCAAGAATAGCACACCCATCTGAATGGATCTATATCAAAAGATTATGTGAATGGAGTCTTGCAGGGACCACAGTGCTGTTAATTTGTTATTCCCAATCAATCAAGGAAGATGAAGAATAGGGACAATTAGAGTGAAAATGCAAAAAGGGCTGATGCTGCTTTGCTGTCACCAGTCAGTAGAAGCCTTGAAATCCTGACAATATGAAGTTCTGAAACATGAATGAAGCACCTCTTCTGTGCTCCTTCTCTTCACACTAAGAGCATACTGGAGAATTTCCTTTCTTGTTTGGCATTGGTATACAGAACCTGTGCAGAATAGAGATTTTTTTTTTCTTCCTATAAGTTACCAACTAAAGAAAGCTCTTATGTATTCACTCTCATGACATGTGAACTGTAGCAAACCAATTCTTAAAATAAATGGAAATTCTTGACCTCCTGGAAACTCAAGCTCATGCTGCAGTACACCACGGTGACGTGGAGAGCTATGTCTGGGACCATCATATTAGAAACAGTTTTTTTGTTTGTGGGGGTTTGGCTCTGTCTCTGGTAAGCTGGGTATCTTTAAACAAGACAATTTTCCTGAAGCTTCCTCATCCGTAGGAGGCCTCTTTGAAATACTTTGAAATATACTTTTGAAAAGTCACACTTATGTGTGTGTGTGTGCGTGTGCGCGTGTGTGTGTGTAAACTAATTAGAAAAACTAGGTAGCAGAAATGAGAAAAATAAATAATTTATACATGACCTGAAAATATTAGGGATACTATTTAGCTACATATGGAACCATTCCTGTGTTTTGTATGAAAAAAATAACTTTCTCTTACAGTGTTATGGAAATTGATTTATTTTTAGCAAATTGATATAGCCATGTCCTTTTGCTACATTTGGTTTGCCAAAGAGACTTAGGTACCTTAAGTTTGATTTCTGACACCAGATGTGAGGTAACAACATAATAGGAACATCCATGTATGCATGGGTATATAAGAGTATATATATATAAACACGAAAAATAATGGCAGTTTTAAAGCCATTTTTACAGGTCCTGCATCTCCTGCTACATGAAGTCAAAAAATAAGTCAGAATTACTTTTTGCAGATTTCTCCAAACTATTTCTTCTTTCTGCTCTCTGTCTTTAAATTTCCTGTAAAATTTAGTTCAAATTAGAAAATGTCAGCTCTCCTCAGGCTATGCTGTTTTCCTAGGTCTTCAGTAAATAACTTCCTAGGAGCAGATAGCAGCTGGGAGAGTGTCTTTGTCACCAGACAAAAATCCATCTCTTCCAGCTTTGATGCCTGTGAGTAACTGGGAGCTATTTTATTTACCTTAAATTTGCATGATTTCCTACTGCCTTTTTCAAGCCCTTTTCACTTTCAGACTTTGCTTCTGCTTTCCTTCCAAATTTCATGTAGGTTGCCAAGGTAAAACCATAAGATTTTGACTGCATTAATTTATTCTTGTTATTTATAAGTCCAGCTCTATCTGGATAGTGTAGAGAAACTTAAATAATCAGAATATTACTAATGATGGAGAAACAGCAGTGTAAAGTTTTTTGTAAGCTAAGTTAATAGCAAAATGAAAAATCACAGCTTACAGAACATAGCTGCGGAAAATGAATGAGTTTTCCTAAGGAAAGATCTGAGACCTTTTTCCTTCATCTACACAGTCCTTCCCTCTCACTGCTAGCTGAAAAGCTGAGGGAGGGCACAGAGAAACCTATTCAGACTTGTAGTATACACAGGACATAATAGAATTGTTAATACCCTGTTATTTTATCATTGAAGATAGTTGAAAAATCAGTCTGGTATTTGGTTCAATAACTCATTTTACAAACTGAGGCAGGCAGACAAACAGAGAGGTAAATCACTCCATAGTCAGAGCTTGGCAGGGCATAATGGCATAGGAATTGGCACTCTGTTTGGTTTGCTAAGTCATGCACCCCTAGACACAGGGGGAGGGATTTCTGCCATCCCAGGATGTCTTACATGCTATTGTTTCTTTCAAGACTGATACGTACCAAAGACATGCTCATTGCAAGTTTTCAAATACCCTGTTGGTAAATGACCTTTGCAGGATGGCACATATCCCACTTTTCTCATGCCTATTTCCTAGCTAAATTGTTTTGTTCTGCACAACCCATTGTTTCCTTCTTTTTATTTATCTTCAAAACAAACAATAATGCATTTAGAAAAGTGGTATTTTTGAATAGAGAAACAATTAACCTCATATGTGCTCTAGTGCTTACAGGATAGCATATATCCTGCTGCATGTCTACAGATGGCTCTTATTTGGATTTGCATAGAGGATGCTGGATTTGGACATCTTGTGCTCTTTATTACTGGCTCAGCAAAATTAAAATATTTGTCTTTTGTGATGGCACTGTTTACAGCTGTTATGATGGTCAATGTGTTTAATAGATTCATGAGAAAGGAACAGAATAACTCTAAATTTACCAAAAACTACGTGGACAAAGGTCAGAGCTAGATTGTCCTGGAATCCCTCTCCAGTACAAAAGAAGGGGCTAAACAATCATCTTTCATGTTTGTGATCTGTACACACAGACAGTCACAATGAATTCAGGATGATTGCTTGGAATTATTGCCACCCCCACATACAAAAGCTGTGAAGATGCTACAAAAGCTGACAGTACCTCGCTGTCATGCAGGTAAAGATTGTACAACACATCTCTTCAGAATGTGGAAAACCTGCCACTCTAATTTACATTTCTGCCCTTTTCAGGTTTCTGCTTATAGTCCACTTATCATTACACAGTGCAAACCAAGGCTAGAAGTGACAACCATGAACGTTGCCATGCCTCAGAGAGGGGGAGTGAAGCATGAAAGACAACCAAAACAACTCTTGCATTTAGAGTGAAACAAATGTTATATGGCACTAAGTTCACTTGGTGGAAAATGCTGTAACTGGAGACTGAAATCAGGTATGGATTTGGCATTTGTGTCTGCATGTTTGTTTTAAATCAGCAGAAAGAGTAAAATAGAAGTTTTTCTATAGAACTTTTTTTTAAATTAAAATATTTCATTTTGGAAACAGGAACATTTAAGGAACATTCAAGGAACATTCAAAGTTTGAAATAGAATTTTGATTTTGATTGAGAACTTACATATTTCAGACTTGAATGTGCAAATTAGAAAATAAGAAGAGAATGTGCTTAAAGATCCCTAAAATAATCCAAGGACATCTTGAACAGAAATTTCCAGTGTTTTTTGCATTTGTTTGATCAACACCTCGAAAACGTCCCTTTCAGTCTTCCTCTCCTCTTCCCCCTTTCTGCCAATTTCTTGATTTTGGTAAAAAAACCCAAACAGTCCACTTTTAGTAGTAATAGCTTTGGTGAATTGATAACAGGACAGATATATCAACAGCATTAGAAAGAGTAGGTCTCGCACATTTAATATTGTAAGATCTCTTTTATCATCAAACTGCCAAACAATTCATTTTTATGGAACAACATTCAGAGCAGAAGTTTATCTTCACCCTCTTTGACTCAAATGCAGTGAGAAGCTGTTACTGCCAGGTCCATCTAAACAGACCACTTAATGACACCAGTGTCTAGCTCACAGCAAGAACGGTAACATGATGTTCTTCAGCAGTCCCTGAGGATCTCCATGCTCAGATCTACCTCAGCTTTTCCTTCCTACTGCTTTCATCCTATGCCTGTCAGAATTTTATTTTTTACAATTGTGCAAATGCAACCACCTTTTTAAAAGGTCATAGCAAACAATATCTTCTTACAGAGTTATCAACTTTTCAGGGGTATGCAATCAGTTATGATTCACATCAAAACCAAAATAAGCTCAGGTATTTCCAGGCTAGCTGGTCCATATCTGCAAAAGTGTCCTAGACGTTCACAAAGATCATACAGCTTTTAAATTTGCCAGAGTTACACCATGACAAATATTTTTTAATGGAAGAAATAGTCCTCTAATAGGTGCCTTTTTTGACAAAAATTCTACATGGCAAAATGTGTCTTGGAATACTTTCCTAGAGAAATATTTGTGTTTTCCTGAGAACACAGTGAAACCTCAATAATTGCAGAATGTGATTTATTTTCCCTCTTCCGTTTTAGTTGTATTCTTCCCAGTGACAGACTGTAGCTTGCCTCTCTCCATATCAAAGGTCTACTGGACAGTCCCTCAAAGATCCAACATCCACCATCCTGTTAGAGATTCAGGAGAGGCCTTTATTCCCCTTTTCCAGAGTTTCAATTCGTTACTGGTCAAGTATATGCCCTTCAGACGTATCCATCTGTCAGGGAAATCTTTTAGCTTCTTAGACCAGACTAAACTGAGACTACCTTCCTCTTCCATACCTGCCAACATGAAAGCAAAACAGCAATTAAGGCCTATCAGATTCTACCTTTCAAGCATCTGTGATTATTTGGGAACAAACAGGTCTATTTTCTATTCACCTAGAAACTGCATGCAGCATTCAGGGTTTATACTATCGGATCAATTGCCTGCAGCTTGTTACCTGCTCAGAGTTTAAATGAGCACAGCTATCTCTCTTAAACGGCTCCTAAGGTGATACTGCTTTTCTCTTTTTCTGATAACCCACTATTCTTCCCCCTTTTTTCCTCATGGTGGGGCACTTGAATGACTCATTTTCTCCTATCTTTTCTCTGGCCTTGGCAAAATGAGTCTGCATTCTTTCTAGAAACATGGAGAACAAAACACTGAGGAATAAAACTCAATACTCTCATTCAGATATTGGCTTCCTACTTGCCCTTCCTATCACATTTTATCATACTTTAGATTATTCACTCAGAAAAAATACTATACAGCAGATAAATTGAGGCATGCACGTAACATCACACACAAGGTGATGCTCTTCCCTCATCATCTCATCTTTGTTTTGCCCCTGCACACATTCCCAGCACATCCCCACACAAAACAAAGCCTTCTCAGTTAGGTTCAGCAAGATCTCTGAGCCATTGCTGCCTTCACTTGAACTGTGAAGGCTGTTCTGGTGCTGTTATTAAAAGGGGAATTTGAAAAAGTGTTCTCCAAATTATGCCTTATTTCAGTTCTTTGAAAAACCCTTTGTTTATCCACAGATTCCTGGGTATTGCTCAGCTTTTTGTGTGTTTTATTGTAAAATTAATGGTAACTTTTTTTTACAAAATACATATTCATGCTGTTTATTGAGCTTCCTAACACAAAAGAAATATTTGTTTTATTTTTTATAAAATTATTTTCACTTATTATTCCTATGCAATATTCTATCCTATACAGTTATTTTCTTTTTATTCCTTTTAGTATTCTTGTAAACCAAATGGATTCTAGCATAATAGCTTCTTCCATGTTCCTTCTTGCAAAATGAAATATATTAAATGAATTCCACTTCAAGTTAAATCACATCTCAGCAGATTTGTGATGACTTTCCATTTATTTTTTTCTGTAATTTGATAAAGAGTATTTAACAGTTTATTTGATATCTTCTATTGATATCCTTTGAGTCAGATCAAGATGCAAGTGGAACAATATACTCTCCTTATGAGTTAAATGTAAACACAGAAATATCTTTGAGGACCCAGGTTAAAAAAACCCCCACAAATTTATGACATTTGTATCTGATACAAAAAAAAATTATGTAGCAGACTTAAAATCCTTTGGAGTTCTTCTGATCTGAGTGCAGATATGTTGAGATCCTTCCTATATTCAGGTTAGCTGAGCTAACTGCAGCATAGTCTAGAGGTGAAGAGAAACTGCCCCTGTGTACAGCTCTCCATCCTTTGGCTGAAGTAGCACCTTCTTTTATATTTTCAAACAATTCCTTATTCATTTTTTTGTGCATAACTTTGTCCAATCCTACATGGAAGATGTGTTGCCCTCCAATTTTATGTAATGATGGTGTGTTTCTTAAAAAGTGAATTGATTTCCATCTTTGCAAAATTGACTCATTAAAAAGTGTTTCAGTTTCAAAGACAACATGATTGTGCATTGTGAAATAGGACCTTGTGTTTTTTTTACCACTACTGATACTGTTTTATTTCTTCCTTTATACTCAGTGGACTAATGGAACTCACCTGTGTTGTATTTTGTTCCAAAATTCTAAGTTTTCATTCAATAAAACAGTGTTTCTAGCACTTCCTTTTCAATGCAAACCTTAAAAACACCAGCTAATGTAAAGAAATTATATTTTCTCAGAATCTGCAACAATGTTCACCAGTATTTTTGAAAAGTCTGAATAATCTTCATGGGAACTACTAAGCTTTTAATTGTTAATCTTTGCCTTAAGAACAAGCAGATATGTATACTTACTGCCTGATGGTTTTGTGTAACAAGTCTATGATGTAATATGATCTGATCTGTACAAAAATACATAACTTGATTGAAGGCATAAAGATATACTGTTATTGATGCAATGTATTTTATTAGAAAAAATATATTAGAAGAACTATTATATTAGTCATTGTTAGTCTTTAACTCAATTAAGAAACTCTCCAACATTTTTCTGGTGCCACTAATAAAGGCATTAACACTGACAATTCTCATGTGTTTGACTTTTACCTGCTTCAGTCTACAGAATTTCTGAAGGTATCATAGCAGCAGAATGTGAAAGCTATAGCTGATTGTGAAAGTTATAGCTCATAGCTTTTGCACCTTGCATTATTTTTTATTTAAAGCAAAGAATCTAACACTATAAAAATCTGTGGTAGAGGCAGAAAGAGAGAATGATTTGATGATTCCTTTCCTTATACCATAGTGTTCATCAGATATTTGCTTGCACTGTAGTTTCCTTTTGCATCTTCTAAAATTATATGATATTTAAATGTGCATCAGGTCCAGAAATCCTGATTCAATTTCAGACATAAACCTACATTTCATGGTCTCTTTTTCTTTCTGTAGAATAACAGTAACATTACACCAAATTATCTTTGTTTATGGGAGACTTGGAATCTCTGTCTCACAAAGAACACAGGATATAGGCATGTTGACTTTACATCATGTCTTTTCTTTGTCAAACAATAAAAATAGTGATGTTAGCATCACTCTGTCTGGGATCTTTGCAGGTTTGATCATTGTAATTGTTGAAGTGGATCTGCTGATAAAAAACCTTTTCCTTATCCATATCCTCCTGCAGAAACTGGATGCTCATAGTATGAATGGATGTTCTCTTCCCTGGGTGAAAAACTGGCTGAATGTCTGAGGCCAGAGAGTGGTGGTAGATGGAACTAAATCCAGTTGGTGGCTGGTCAGTGATGGTGTTCTCCAGGGCTCATCTAAGAATTGATATGCATGCAGATAATCCCAGATACCAAACCATGTCTAAGATATTAAGGTGAAGTTTATTCTGAAGTTGGAAACCCTAAATACACTGCTAAAATCACACAGAGGGCAAAAGAGCAGCCCAGGAAACCTGTTCTAGTCCTTTTATAACAATACCTTTCACACGCACATAACTTCAAGGCTGTATTCTCCCCTGTCTTTGATGGACTCTCTCTCTCTCCCAGCAGGGGCCTCGCAGCATGTCTCTGAGGAAGTGTTATCTCTACTCAGGAATCCTACTTCTCAAAACAGGCAGAGAATAAACATATGTAGCTATAATAAATGGAATTTTTCCACGTTGATCTTTTCCTAGGCCAAGTTTTCTTAGCAGCTAAAACTTCCTTGAGCAAAAACTCTTTATCCTCTTTGAATAAATCTTCTACATTTAACTTCTTTGTCCCTACAGGTCAGAATTGCAGTTGGTCTTGTTTAACACCTTTATGGATGATTTGGATGAGGAGACTGAGTGGCTCCTCAGTAAGTTTGCAGATAACATCAAGTTGGGTGGGAATGTTGATCTGCTGGAGGGTAGAAAGGCTCTACAGAGGGGTCTGGACAGGCTGGGTCAATGGAATGAGAACAACTGTGAGAGGTTCAATAAGGCGAAGTGCTGGGTCCTGCACTTGGGTTGCAACAACCCCAGGCAGTGCTACAGACTTGGGGCATAGTGACTTTAGAAATGCTCAGCAGAAAGGGACTGGGGGTGTTCGATGGCAGCCAGCTGTACATGAGCCAGCAGTGTGTCCAGGTGTCCAGGAAAGCCAGTGCCATCCCAGCCTGTATCAAAAGTAGTGTGGTCAGCAGGACCAGGGAAGTGATTGCCCCATTGTACTGATAAGGCAAGATCTCAAGTACTGTGTTCAGTTTTGGGCCCCTCACTTCAAAAAGAACATTGAGTTGCTGGAGCAAGTCCAGAGAAGAGCAATGAAGCTAGAAAACATGTCTTATGAGAAGCTGCTGAGGGAAATGGGGCTGTTTAGTTTGGAGAAGAGGAGGATTAGGGAGGACCATATTGCTCTCTACAACTACCTGAAAGGTGGTTGTGGTGAGGTCAGGAGCAGTCTCTTCTGCTGCAGCTCAAGTGAAAGAACAAGAGGAAATAAATGGTCCCCTATGCTAGGGGATGTTCAGATTAGATATTAGAAAATTTTTTTCTCTGAAAGAGTGGTTAGATGTTGGAGTAAGTTGCTGAGGGAGGTAGTAGAGTCACTATCTCTGGAAGTGTTCAAGAAGTGTCTGGATGTGGCCCTTGTGTATATGGTTTAGGGGTGATTTTGATAGTGCTAGGTTGATGGTGGGACTAGATTATCTTGAAGATCTCTTCCAAATGTGATGATTCTGTTATTCTGTGAAACCTGCAGAGACCACTCTGGAAAAAAAAAAAAGGCAGAAAAAACTTTGCAAACAGTCTGGTAACCTGCTTGCCAGATTACTTGCTTTTATGTGAATAAAAAGTAAACTGTATGTGAAATTTAAAGACAGGACTTTGGAGGCACAGTTCATTTCTTTAAATAATTGTGCAGTGAACTGCCAGCAGTTGTTCGGGACTGGCTCAAGTACAATCCTCAAATATGAATATATTGAGTAATGAGTCACAAGGACCTGTGTGAATAGTATTATCTCCTATAAAATTCAAGAACACAAACCTGATCTGTAATCAAGCGGAACTTTCTTGGAACTTCATTTTTCCTCTGGATAGATCAATAGAAGACAGGAAATTAGATGTCTCTGATTAAAAGGAAACTTCATGATCATAACCACAAAAATCCCTGACATATCTATTCTGCGCATATTAAAGAGACTTCTGACAACAAAATATTAAAAAAAAAAAACTATTCTAATTGGTTTTCTTGATATTAACTTGCACAACAGAATAAGAGGGAACACTGACAAGGTAAGACCAGATTAAGTGATTACCAGAAGTGTTCTGGGGCCTTTGTCCATGATTATGAGAGATTACCTCAGATTTCTGCTGTTAAACCTAGCACACACCTGACAGACTTTTTTCTCTGTTTTAATAAATTGCCTTTTGAGCTGGCAAGTATGGTTTTGATTATGTCCTTAAATTTAGTTTCTGCTAATACTCACACTCTCAAAGGAGTTGAAACTTATGTCTTAGTATTGTGATTCTGACATTTGATTAACACTATCATATTAATTAAGCATTTTGACTTTGAAATTGAGGAATCTTATGGGCATTTAAGCTACTTCTTCTTGCCTTTCAAAAGCAGGAAGAACAGTGCATGCTTTCTACTTCTGGAAACTGAGTTTGTTTCCAGGCAAGGACACCTTTGTCTAATGAAAGACAAAATAAACCAAACTGAAGTTGTAGGGAGAAGTTTTCATAGGGAAGGATGGGAAGTAGGCTGGAAAAATTAGGTCATGGTAGGGGGAGCTTCTGGGGTATGGTAGTTACCAGAAGGGTTACTGCATTTCATCATGCCTAAATTCAGATGAAAAGTACTTTTATAGTGTTTTAGGATTCAAAAAGTAAAAGCAATATATAATTACTTTTCATCCAGGTAAATCCTCAGAAAAATAAGTAAGTCTTAGATAAGAATTTTCTCTCTCTGTAATTCCTCTGACTTTTACTAAAATAAATGTTAGTTTAATTAATTTATTTTGAACATTACTCACTTTTACATAAAGATACTGTTTCCAGCACTTTTCAGTAAGTGTCCTGTCTGACATTTCTGTATATTGTCTCCCAAGAATAATAAAATCTCTTCCATGCCTGTAGGCTCCATTATCTATCTTACTTTTCCCCCCATTTAGAATCATTACCTTGAGTGACTCCCAAGGTCTTAATAACACTGAAAGTTAACAGAGTCTGTATTAAAATGTAGTGACCCCCAACTTCTCTGCTTGGCTAAGTGACAGGAATAATAGTTACATGGAAAGCATTATTACCGATTTGCATCTCCTGCTAGCTCAGATGTGATTTCAGAAAGCCTGAAAAGCTTAGGGCCAAACCCAAACCTTGGCTCATGTCCTCTGCTGACATGATGCTTTGCTTGAGGATAAAGAGCAGTCATGTTCAAATCAGAGCCAAATTCAGTTGGATTTTACAGCAAGTCCTTAGCAGCTTCCTAGGTCTTTGGTAGGGAAAAACACCTGATTGTTGGAGGATTGCACCAGAGCAGGTGCTGGGTGGCAACAGGCCCACTGTCCAGGAAGCAAATATCATATTGACATGGTAGGTGTCTTCTGCAGACAGCAGCAGTGACGGATAGCCATGCTTATGTGCAGTGGGCTGGCATGGATGCACCTTATCAGGCACCACCAACAGAGATCCCTGAATCCCCAAGTCTGGGCAATCGCTGCTTGGGACTCCCTAGGTCAGTGGGTGTTGAACAACTGTATTGTGCATCCGTTGTTTTTTTTGGGGGGTTGTCCCTCTCTCTCTCTCTCATTTTCATTACAATTATTATTATTATTATTATTAAAATATTTGTGGTTTTTTTCAATTATTAAACTTTTCTGATCTCAACATAAAAGTTGCTTGGTTGCCAGCTGGAGTTAAACCATAGCAGGTGGATGGAGATACACTGAGTTATCTCTATTAGCAGATTAATAATTTTCCGGATGTCACTAAAAAAATCTCAATACAATATGCATATATTGTATTGTTTTAAATTCTAAATAAGACAATGTAATTTTGATTACTATTTTTTTTCTGAGATAAGCATTTTATTCTAATTCACTGCAGGTTTAACATTGTGGAGACTCCTTAAATTAGAAGCATTTACTTTGCTTTTAATGAAAATTAATTACATTCTAAAATACCTTGATATTGTGTAAATTAGGTTTCTGAGATCAGAGAAAAGAACTATATGCAAAGGCAATTTTTCTCAGGTAAATCATTAGTATAGAGCTGTTCTGCAAGGTACAATATATAGTAATAACCAGTCTCCAGAGCTTTACGTTATTTAAATTGGTCACCTACTAACAGGCCTGGGCTGGATTTGTGGAGCATATTAGGTGAGTAACACAATATTGCTTTATGGCAAATGCATTTTTTAGCTGCTATAGGGTATATTACATATAATTTTTTAGTGATGACTTATGCACTTGACACACATCAGGCTGTTTAAATCATTAGAGTGTTATTTTTCTTCCCCTGAGGAATCATAAAGGGAAGCACTGCTAACCTGTCAGCTCCATTCTGCCCTCCTTTCCCCCTTTGTTGTACAAAACTTTAAATATGTAGGTGGGATTCCTGGAGCTTGACTGGTTTCAGAGCAGCCTGGGGACTGATTTGGTTGAGTTGCCTATAGGCCATAAATTCTGGACAATTGAATGGAAACAGGAGGCCAAGTTCAAGAGTAGAAAGCTGGGTGAAAAAGCCTGATGATTTGAGTATCCAAGGCTTCCAGGAGAAATGTTTTCCCCCTCAGTCATAAAAAGTAAGGGGAAGCATGACACCTCAATGTTATGGCTGCTAATAAAAAAAAAGGGAGAAAAGGATAACTCTGGTTTGAGAAGAGAGTTTGGATTGAATTGTGTGTTGTTGCTGTTGAGGCTGAGTCTTGGGATCCTGCTGGGGGAGGGGGCAATTTTTTTACAACACCGTGATGTTATTCATAACTGTAAGAATAAGCCCTATCCTTATGTTGAGGTCAGGAAGACTGAAGAAAACTGTGGATAATATTGGTGTCAGAGGACAGTGAGACAAGGAAAATCCAGAGTCACATAAAATGAAGTAAAATTCAGGGCTTTCCTGGAAGATAGTGGAAACACCACTAAACATACAGATTCAAAACTATTGGAGAAGGAAACTCTTGAGACTATAAAAATGTTCCAAAATCCCCCAACCTATTACTTGGACTGTAAAACCAGCGGAAAAATACTGGATAGTACTGCTTTTATAAATTATGAGTTTGAGTCTGGTGTGAAATTTTATCTGAGGAGTTGATATTGGACACTTTCATTTTATTTGCATTTTCAGTCTGTTACCCATACTGACGCATAAAAGAACTTCAGTCATTGTCGTTGTACTGGTCATCAGATGAACAAGACACAGAAAAGACAACTGGTCTCCAGAAACCTCTCTTTAATCTCATTCAGTTCAAATTATTTTTCATTTTGTCTGGAGTAGGTTAAAATAGAAAAAATAACTAAACCCCTTTAAAAATTTTATAATTTTTAAAGTTTTGTCTTGTTCCTCAGGGTTTAAATTAGAGAGTTTTGATTTTTTTTCTTGACATCATTAAAAAAATAATATGGAAGACGGATATTTTCTGCTTGTTTCTTTGATTTTCCTTTAGGCTACTGAGAGCAGTATTCTAAATGCTTTCTAAATTGCTTTTCCCTTTTGTGTTTTCTTTTTTCTTTTTTTCCTTTGCTTTTTTAAATGTGCTACACTGTAAATTTTGTTAAATATTATTAGATTCTAAAAGATTTCTGAGAGACAGAGTTAAATGTCATTTTTTGCCAAGTGTTTCTAAGGAGGGGTAAAATAATAAAATTCAGTGACTCCAGATGTCTGTCATTTTTTCAGATGTAAAAAGTCCTCATTTCCTCATGCAACAGACTTGGACTAGCATTCTTCAAAGGGCAACCTCCTGCTCAGAGAGACTTTCTCCTAGTGTTTGACAGGTCTGATTTGACTGATGAATGAAACTGTGAATTGCAGTTGTTTTCTAGGATTATACATCTGGTGAGTAGCCTAGCCATCTTTGAATGCCGAAGAAAAAAGACATGTTGAACTTCCCTCAACACTGTAAGAAGTGTTGAATTTGAGTTGCACAGATAGCGTTCATAACTTTTGCAGCCTATGTTGCTGAAGTCATGTAATTTTGTGACTTTATGTGGATGATTTTAAAGTATGTTATCAAGTGCATTATTAAATGAATATAAAATGAGCTTAGATGTCAGGGAAAGTTCAAACAACATTTTTGTAATGCCATTTGAGGACGTCAAAGAAGCAGAATGTATGTTTCCAAAAGTTCCTGTCTTTCCTGAGAATTGAAGCCTTTAGGACATTTCATAAGCAATAAAATTCTTGAAACCCTTGAAATTAACATGAGAACTGCTTTAAAGACAATTTTATTACCTAATTTTATTTTTTCTTATTTAAATATCAGTATATAAAAAACAGAGATTACTTCTCTCATGCTTTCCCTCAGTTTTTGCGTCAGATACTCATTCTTTTTTAATACCTGCAAATCCAAACTCAAACACACCAAGTCTAACAAAACTGGTTTAAATGAAATTGGTCCCTTACATAAATATTTCTATCAACACTAAAGCTAGGCATTGTCAGGTTCTGAAATGTAGATTTTCCCTTTATTTACCTAGCATGTCCAATTTATCAATTTTGCATATTTCTGCAATTCTGGAAACCAGCCAGAATTTGAAACGCTCTGTTCATTTTCTGGCAAATTCTGCTGACTCTGGAGCTTTGTATGAGCCTGAGATAAAAATTCATATTAAGCGTTTAATCAAGCTAAACCTGACATTCCACCTTTTTGATGAAAACTTCCATCGCTATTAGTTATTCGGCTGTATAGTAAGAAACATTACTTCTTACAAGTAAGAAACCAACAGGTTTATTACTGCTGAAGCTGTTGTGACAATAAATTATACAACAAGCTGTTGTATAATGCAGTATCATGAAAGTTTCTAGGGTGTTTTACTTAGCTTTTGCTATCAAAGGTGTTAATTGAAATCAATGCTTCTATATCCATAGGCAGGTGGGTTGTGCTATTTAATGATACATTTTCTGTGGTGACCTTTTTTATAACTATGTAAATGGAGAGTCTCATTAATGAAAGAAGTGAGAAATGCATGGGAAAACAAAGTCATATTTCCCACTATCATAGTCCTGGAAGGATTTCAGGCTCTTCAGGAGGGACAGGCAGGGCAGGAGGGGTGGCACTGTACGTAACAGAAGTATTAGAATGTATGGAGCTCACAGTTGGCAATGGCACAGTTGAGAGCCTCTGGGTAAGAATCAAGAGGAAAATAATGGGGATGTCATCATGTGAGTCTACTATAGACCTCCCAGCTAGGATGATGACACTGATGAATTATTCTTTGAGGAACTAAGGGACACTTCCAAGGCAACTGCCCTTGTCCTTACGGGGGACTTCAACTTGCCAGAAATTAAGTGGGAGCCTCACACAGCTGGTACAACCTCGGCTTGAAGGTTCCCAAAAAACCTGGATGACAACTTTATGGAACAGCTCCTAAGAAAGCCATCTTGGAAGGATGCTCTCCTTGACCTGCTGCTTGTTAACAGAGCGGATCTTGTGAGTGAAGTGGAGATCGGCGGTCATCTTGGCCACAGTGACCTTAAAGCAATTGAGCTTAAAATCTCTGTTGACAGGAGGAAAAGTGCCAGCAAAACCTCAGCTCTGGACATGAGGGGAGCAGACTTCAGGCTGCTCAGGGAATTAGTAAGTAAAGTCCCCTGAGAAAATGTTTTTGCAGGTGCTGGGGTCCATCAGTGCTGGTCACTTTTCAGACACAACTTCCTAAGGGCACAGGAGCAGGCAATTCCCAAATGTCAGATGTCAAGCAGGTGAGGCAGAAGGCCAGCTTGGCTGAGCAGGGATCTTCTCTTGGAAATAAGGCAAAAAAGAAAGGTGTATGCTGAGTGGAAGCAAGGTCAAGTGACATGGGAAGAACACAAAGATGCTGCTTGCTGCTGTAGGGAGAAAATTCGTATGTCAAAGCTCAAATGGAGCTGAAGCTGGCCAGAAATGTGGGGAACAATAAAAGGAATTTTTTCAAATATACTGATGGAAAAAGGCATTCTCCACCAATTTGTTACATTGAAAATACAAAGCTAAGACAAGCCATAGCCCTGAGGCCTTTAAACACTGATACAGCACCTGTGGCTTGTTGTTAGGAATGACAATGATGTATTTACTAGGTTACAGAACTATATAGCCTTAAATCTAAGCAATCCAAGTATCTAAGAAAAGCAGATGGGAAACCTCTTTCATTCAGGTTTACTCTTATCTCCTGCTTCACTTCTCAAGAGGAAGTTGGTACCACATAACCAGATAATTTCTTTCTGACTTCTTAGGTTCTTCTAGAAGGTTGTGGTCATCCAGGCTATTTGCTAGCCATCCACGCAAAGTTGAGGGAAGATACAAAAATGTGCTGGTTTCAGACCAGCTGATTCCTCTATCAGCTGGCACGAATGATGACAATTGTCTCTGTGAGCATGTAGGACTCTAGTGCCTCAGAAGAAGCCATGACAAAGGCAGTGAGCTCTTTCTTCCCTTTTCTGCAGAGGAGGAGATGATGATAGGTGATAGGGTCTAATAAATGTCTATGCTATATGAAAGGCAGAAAAAGCCTTTTTTTTAATCCACTTGTGACTGTCATTTTCATATTCTTTTTGTTTTCCCTTTTCAGAGCAAGGGCTAGAAAGGGGAAAAAATGATTTCTTCTTGCAGGAGAAATCGTTGCAAGATGGTCCTTTTCACTATTGCACTTACTTTCTATGAAATACCACTTGATTTTCTTTTGAAGAATGAATGTTAAAGGCCAGAAGCTCAATTCATAAATCTCATAAACATTTCAGCAAATGCATCCAAGTTGGCAATACTAGAACTTTTCAGAGAATTTTTGGAAGTCAAAAGACTTAAAAAAAAAAAAGATAAAAAACAACCAGAAAAACCTCCCAACCCTCTGATATTTTTACTGACTACACTCGCCAACAACCTCTGCCTACATTTCTCCTGTTCAGTTTTAGTCTAAATTCACAAGAAAACAGTCTGTAGTCACTGTGTGGATGATGGAGGTTGTGGAGATGGGAACATTCCAAAAAGTCACAGGCTATCAGTTGGCAGATGTGAAGCTGTGGCTGTAACATTAGAGCTCCCCGTATGTTCATATGTCAGGAATTTGGGCCACTAATCATGGAAGTTTTTGATAACACTTCACCTTGGAACTATTCTAATTAATGTGCCTTTTACTATAAAACAACCTTTTGAATTAAATTCTTGAATCATATTACCACCTTTCCAGACTAAGCAGTCAATTTTTCTAGCTATTGTACCTACAAGGTCATAAAACCAGAGGAGAAGAGGTACCACCATTTCAGCTAACACATAATAACACACAACTGCAATAACTTATTTTCCCTTCTGGCTATGCCAGTGTTTATCAGTTGTTGGAGAATAAGCCATTTGCAGCACCAGAATCCTCATAAATGGTAAAGAGACTCAGTGAAGAAATATATAATGAAAGAGAGAAGAATGGGGAAAGTGAAGAAATCTTGCAGCTGTGATTAAAGTATAATCTTGACTTCTGGCAGACAAGATATGTACTGCATTCAGAATTTCAAGCCAGTCTGGCAGACTTGATGGTGGAACTGTCATAGGAGCTGCAGAAGGGTGAGGTGCTACATGGAAGTCTTGGCATCAGCAAGAAAACCTTCATGCTCTTGCTCTTTCAGGAATCTCACAGATGGAGGCTAAGAGTAAATTCAGCTCAAGATGTGAAAACCTACTGCATGATGCTTCCATGTGAAGCAATGATTTATTGGTACAGTTAGTTAGTTTTGCAGATGATTGTTTTAGTAGTGCTGATGTGCAAGAGAGGGGGTGAATATGATCTTGTTAGCCAGAGGGGATCAGTTAGCAAATAAACTAAAGTAGAATGAAAGAAGAAAAAGGAAGGGTAAACAAGAGAGAGAAATTAATAAGAAAGTATATTTCTCTTTTCACTGCTTGCTTTCTTGTATCACTCCTTTGGCAACTTTTAAAAAATTTTCTTAAGTCTTCTCTCTCTATTTCCATGGCTTTCTATTTTTCATTACGTGTACGTAGATCGGATGTTAGGCAGAATACTTGAAGCAAGGTAAATGAAAAACAAATGTCACTTATCCTGGGACTATTAAAGACTTCCTCTTAATTCTAAGGAAGTTCCTTCTTTTTTTGTTCACTAAATGTGGACAGAAGAGAAATAATATTGAGAGAAATGGAACATTTCAATAAGCAAGTATACAAGAACCATCAAAAACTTCAAAATATACATTGCACAGCTTGCAGTGTGCAGTGCCACACCAAAGTTCTTCAAATTAATATCCTTAACAGCAAACTAAGCAGAATCTGAGCCTAGTGACATCTAAGAAATTGTCCACCACACTGTGCCGTCAGAAATAATTTCTGGAGATATCAAGGTGGGAAACACAGAGGATTCCTGTTCACCCCATCCTCCTGTAGGGCCTTGGCAGAGGTTTGGGGGCTTTGCCTATTCCCTTTCAGCAAAGAGATACACTTTGTAGAGGCTGTCCACATTGTTCAGGTGGTTACTTCTCTTCTGCAGAAAAAGTAATAGGGTGAATGGAAGTTTTCTGACCACCGTGTTTTATGCATGGATTTCAAAATACATGTCATAACTTTTTAAGAATAATATATGACTATCTCAGGAAATGGTATGCAAAATATACAGAAAAATGCAAAGATACTGAACTTGGCATGAGATTTTGCTGAAATACTTTGGCTAAAATAGACTTGCAATATACAGATGTGCTATAAGTGCTTTTTCAGCTAAAGAGGGAAGATTCTGGCTATGCTGGTGGCTTTGCTCTGTGGGATGTGTAAGGAAATCCATGACTTCAATCCCAGTTGCACAGATAAGTGGAAAGTTTTAAGTAACGCAAATAAAATGAAACCACTTCATTCCATTCTGAATACCACTTTAAAGTACAGTAGCTTCAAATAGTGGGTTCATAAAAAAACATTGGCTGTCTCTCATGCAGTTCAAACATATAATTATTACAGAGTTATAAATCTGCAGACAGTGGAGATTCCTTCTACAAAGACATCTTTCAGCTAAAATGGTTATGAACAGATCAATACATTTATTATGTATTATTATGTTATGAATAATCTCTTTTAGATCTTGAGCAAATGTGATTTAGCAGTTTTGACAGAAATGGAGCCAAGTGGTGTTTTATAGATTTCAACAATCTTGTAGCTGTTTCAGTGAGGTGAAACTGACTTGTTGAGCAGTGAGAGCAATAAGAGAAGGAAATAAAGAAAAGGAAATGGTACAGTGTAGTTTGGACTTTTAGCTGATTTCTGTATTAGATGTATTTCTAGGATAAGAAATATGTGATGGAAAAAATATTCACATAACTTTTTGTTATCTGGTAGCTTTTCTTATCAAAAAAAGCTGGAATGAAGCTACAAAAAACTTATTTTCATCCACAGTTGTGCCCAAAGTACTGTATACTAGCAGTTAGATTTGTCCTTTTAAAATGTGGGTTGCTTCCCAAATGCCTTAAAGGTGACTGAAGAAACTGAGTACAGTGTCTGAAAAATATAGGAATTTGGTACCTCATCTGACACAGGGCTGAGCACCTGCACCCCTCTTTGAAATCAGGAGTCAAAGATGTAAACACTTTATGGCCCAGAGTGGTTACATTTTATTTAAGACTTTTTAAAAGCCTTTTGTTTCATTATAACCTCAAATTAGCATCCAAAGAAAAAGTCACACACTCTTCTCTAAGAGAAATTCTTTTAATTTAGTGAGAAAAATAGGATATTTTTCAAAAGGTTTTACAGGAGTAAAATACAACCAAGAAAAAATATTTAACTAAAATACTCAGCACAAAGACCCCTTCCATAGAAAATACCCACTACCAACAATCAATATACTAGCTTTAGTAAAACACAATTCATTGGTTTAAGTTACCCACAAGAGAAGGAAGAGTAAAAGAAGAAAACATTAAAAGAGTAAAGAAAGAGAGAAGAAAGAGAGAAGGAGAGACAGGAAAGGAAAAATTATTACCTACAGGATCTAATAGTTCACATGGTTCAGGTAGCAGCAGAGAAGAGGAAGAAGAAAGCTCACATGGAATCTCGTGTATTTATAGAGTTCAATGTTCCCTCCCAGCCAGGATATCTGGTCAGTGCCTTCAGGCCGGAGTGAGATGTGCTGTAGGCAGTCGCAGGTTCCAGGGGTGTGGTGTGGGTGGGCTACCAGGCAGGTCTGCCTTGACTGACAGCCCGGCTACAGCCCTTCAGTGATGCTGTGTGCT
This sequence comes from Lepidothrix coronata, assembly GCF_001604755.1. NCBI lineage: Eukaryota > Metazoa > Chordata > Aves > Passeriformes > Pipridae > Lepidothrix > Lepidothrix coronata. The sequence continues at coordinate 3,896,831 of NW_016690189.1, forward strand.
CTGCATGGGCACAGCCGTGTTGGCTCTGCCGTGTGCTCTCAGCAGGCCTTATGTGATAAGGCAACCTTACCATGTTCCTGCAGGTCTCAACCCAGTCCTTCCCCACACACACACACACTCACAGTGAGTTGGTTCCGACCCATATCAATAATTCAATGAGATTCAGATCCAGTATCTCACAGATGGGGAGAAGTTAGAGAAGACTCCATTGTAACTTCTGGGATCATTTGATGGACTAAACCTCTCTTCTTCCCCATATGGACACCTAGTGGGTAAGAACTATATCCTATGCGTGCTAAATGATTATCTTGAGCTAGATGTCATTGGCAATTAGAGTTTGTATGTTGCTTTAAGTTTGTCTTTTGCAGTCAGTTACTATCACTGTCAATCTTCAAAGCTTCACCTGTTACAATTTTCTATTATCAGTGAGTTCATTAATAATGTGTATTACTCTGTAAACTGTTTACCGTGAGTCTTTCAAGGGCACTAGTAGTTGCCAGCATAACATACTTCAGGAAGAGTGGGGAGATCCAGGAGGGTGTCTCTCTCTCTAAACTATAATAAAGGATTCGACTCTGATATGCTGTTGGTGCACGTCCCAGAACAGTTAAACTGCTCTCCAATACAGCAGGACTGTTCAGTCGGGTCCCCATGACGGGACATTGGCAAGTCAGGCACAGGCATCTCAGCTTCCCTGGGGCATTGACAGACCAATCAAACACAAAGGGTTCGAGGAAACCCCCCTTCACATTGCAAGGACACATAAGCTTTCAAGTCCTACCAATCATTCTGTAATGTGAGGAAGTAATTAATGGGAGTATAACTGCCTTGCAGACACTGGAGGCTAAGCCACACACTGAGTTGTAGGTAATGGTTCATTTATAAATTCCACTGTCTTCACAAGAGGTCTGCCTAAATGAAGGGTGAGTGAGGAAGAAGGTTAGAACTTGGCTCATAGTGATGTTTATTCATCATTTCTTCCTGTGTTCTTTATGCTCATATTTCCAATGATTGATGATTGTAGACAATTAAGGATTAAAAGTGTTTTTCCAGGATGAAGCCTTTATTGCTAAGCAGCAGTAAAGACATAGAAGCAATATAGCAATTTATTTATATAAAAATCAGTGGTTCACTGTGTTTATAATGAGTTATCAATATAGCTCGTATTCTGTTGTGCTGTGAGAAAAAATTTAGTTCTGACCCAATGTTGTATAGCAAAGAAAGGTATGATTATTTAGGCTTGAATTCTGTTGATTTTAGGTGCATGTTTTGGTTAGTATACAAATTTCTTTTAGGCTGTGCTAATGAAGGGCGATATATGATTCCTTATGATCTACATGGAACAGAATATTCTCCAAGCTATTACCATGAATACAGAGTTTTGCATTGAATTTTTTTGTTCTGGAATTAGTAAAAAATACTTTCTGTGAAAATTTTGTAAATGATGCCCTTCAGTTAAATGGGTTTAGAGGCCTGTGCTATTGCATATATTGAATGCTGTAAATGACATGAATATGATACTGCTATAAAAAGAAAAAACCTTTTGCCAAAATTACTAAGCACCTAAAATTTCAGTGTAAAAAAATATTTCTCCTCCTTTCTGGACAGTAATAATCTCTTACATTGCCAATCATTATTTTGATTGGTAATGAAATACAAATGCTGTTTGCTACACAACAGATAAAACCTTTTATCAGATAGTCAGCCCTGATACTGCAAGATGATTTACAAAACTGCAGCCTTAAAGATGAGCCTTTAAAACTATCCCTTACAAGAGTCAGTGAAAAGGAACAAAATTAATGGAGTTATTTTGTAGTTTTGGATTCAGATTTGGACTTAAATTTCTATAGTGTTTTCTATTCCATGAACTGATGTAATGCCCATGCCAAAAACTCTGAAGTATCTCTTCATTTTCGTCTCAAGACTTTCAACTCAAGTGGTTTATTAATTTTTACTTTATGGACAGATCCAAATTATCTCAGTTGGAATTTTGTTTGCATAATGCTTCAACATTCCCATTGCAGGCATATAATTTCATTTCTTCTATGGTGTTTTTCAGAGGAAAAGTAGGAGGAAGAGGTAGTTACTACAAAAGTTATTAGTTTTATAATAAAATCCTTAAATACAGGAAAATATTATATTTTGCTACATAGTTTATGTATGTGTGGGAGCATGTTACTGGTATTAAAAAAAACCCAAAAGAGTTAGTTTTGCTCTTTAAATGAGTCAGAGGAACATGATTCTTTTTAGGTCAAATATTTTATTTTCTCTGTCTAATTGCTTAAAGTTTCCATTAAAGGACAAAGCAGACTTGCAAAATTCAAGATTAGGGAGTCTAAGCATCTACATATATAGACAGTTTTAAAAAAAGATAGCATTTCAACAGTTAGAAATATATTTGCTATCATGTAAACTTCTTCAGTCAGTAAAGAATAATATTTTGCTGTTTATAAGTATGCATATAGTGCTTTTTAGCTATGAATAAGGGCTGAATTATGAATTGTTCCACACAACATATTAAAGAGAAAGAAAAGAGAAAAAGAAATCCTTGTTCTTTCTGAGCAAGCATTGCTCTGATCTCTGATTCGGTCATATAGAATAAGGAACCTTTTCATGTTTTTCTGCTTTGCAGAACAAATATTAGGGACTGTGGAAACTGTTTCTGTATAGATTGTTCAGTGTCCAGATGAACCGAGATAACAAATTAGTAAAAGTCATCTACTGAAGGTATAGCAACTGTGTTTCTTATGCTTTACTAGTAAAGAACCTCACATGAAGAGGGACTAACCTTCATACAATGAATGGGGTTGGTTCTCTCTCATGTTTTCTCATGTCTCTCCAGAGAAAATGACTGTTTGCCTTAATGAACAATTGTTTTCTGAGGCTGTTATATAAGTTTGACAACGTAAGGCAGGAAACTGTGAAAGAATTATCATCATTGAAGGGAACTCAGAAAGAAAAAAAAATATGTTTAAAATCAATTAATACAATCATAAACCAGCATAGAGATTCCATTAGGCTTAAGATTCATGGGGCAGGAGACCTGTTTTAACACAAAAATTGTTAACATCAAATGTTGACGTGTTGTTGTCCTCAACATGCATATGACTTATAGTGTAAAAGTTTGTCTCACATTCATAAGCCAGCAATACACAGAGATATTGACTTGTGTTTACTCTTTTTCTCTCAGTGCAGTTTTCTACTTGCTAACCAAGAAGGTACAGTCTTCAAAAGATAGCTTTCTGGATCTGGAGAAACAAAATAAATACCACTTGGGCCATTCCCTGTGGGCTTGATGAACCAAAACTGGGAAACATTTGTGATAAATGTGATTCAGAAGTTTTGAGCATACTGAGATTCTACCTTCTCCCAAAAAAAGAAATTTATCTCTTAAAATATGTCACAGTACAACATAAAGTGACAGGAGCAAATATTTTCTCTAATAAACAAGTGACTGCCTTATTAACCCTGGGTTTAAAAGTGCACATGCACAAGGAAACTCATTACTATCAAGAGATGTGTGGAGCAAGCAAAGAAATTATATTATTATCACAGGAGGCTAGATGAGTTCAACGAGAATTGATTTGTGGAGGATTGATTTAATGATATTTAAAAGGGCATCCAGTGTAATAATCTCTGTGGCCATCCTGTGTTCTTACTGTAATATCAGTCTAAGCCTTTGTCTTTTATTTTCTTCCCTGAGTACAATGTGTTAAGGCATCTTGGGATATTAGAACACTGTGAGAATCACAGCAAAATCCTCCTAGGTGGAGAGATGCCTCTGTCTGAATTCAGGTGCAAATGAGACCGTATGCCAAAGTCAATAGTACAGATTTTTATTTAACAGTAAATATGAGTCAAATAGAAAGAAATAGGAAAAAGGGGGGGGGAGGGGGAGGAGAAAGAGTGTGACAGCAAGACAGATTAAGTAGAAAAAGTTGTTTCTCTACACAGTTTACTACAATGAACAAAACTCTTTCTGTGATTTTAGTAATGTTTAAGCCGTTAACCATTTCAGTCTGCACAAAAAGCTGTGAGGGAGCATGGCCATGGCCAAAGGGATATTCCATACCATAGAACATCATGCCTGTCATATAAACTGGGAGAATTACATGTCAGGGCAGCAGATCATGACTTAGGCATGGGCTGGATCTCAGTTAGCAGGTGGTGAGCAATTTTATTGTGCATCACTTCTTTTTCTTGTATTCTGTTACTCTCTCTCCCTCTCCTTATCATTATTATATTTTGTTTCAATTATTAAACTGTTCTTATCTTAACCCATGAGGTCTACCTTTCCCTTTCTAGTCTTCTCCCCACCTATGGGGCAGGAGACGGGAAATGAGCAAATGTCTGCATGGTACTTACTTGACATCTGGGGTTAAACCATGATGTTAGTCTAGAACAATTTGAAATGTTCTAAAAATTAAAAGGCAATTCCTTTAAGAAGATGATTTTCATGATAGTTTATAGAGTGTTTGGTTTGAGTAGTAATGTTAAATAAGGCAAGACATCTTATATTTTCCAAGATTAGGCCCAAATCAACCTCAGAGACCATACGTGAACAATGCTACAGGCAGCTGACACCTGAGCCTGGGAATTTTTCCTTAGGAACAAGAACAAACTAGAAATTATACTTAGGGTGGGAGTCGATATTACAGAGTATCACACTCTCCTCTTGACCTAGCATCCCTCTGCAGACTTTGTGACACTAGGTCAGAAAGAAAAATGAAAGGTTCAGATTCTTTTCTTTATGCGTGTGGTAAAACCCCTTCTCTGTGCTTTGAAAAAGACAGTAGGACTCTGTGTAAATAGAATTCTCCTTTCAGCTACAGTAGGCTGTGATTATTTGTTTATGTCTGAGATTTGATTGCAATTGTGGATCCTGAAAATAGAAAGAAACAGGTGATGTGAACAAATGCAATCTGGAGCAGCATCTAATCAAGGGACAATCAGTCACTGACTGTGGGGTATTTCTTTATGATTCTAACTGCTCAGGCTTATTGTAAATTGTTGACTAAAAAAATAAAGTAAAAAAAAGAGGATTATAAACTGAAAACTGGAGTACTCCGTGGTGAGACAGTGTGTCCTGAATTCTGTACTTTCTTTGCCAGTTTAAATGAAATATGATTTACATCTGTAAAAACAGAAGAAGAATCAAACATTTTCAGTATGCATTTTGAAGAATCTCCTTTAGCCATACAGTTTATTTTTAAAGCTTAAGAAGTTTTCTGACTCAAACATTTGTCCTTAATAGGAGTTTCTCACAGGGTGAGCTAAAATGCTCTATTTATTTTAACAAGTCTTTTCCCATAATTGAATAAATCCTTCAGAATATGAAAGTTTTTAACTGTTCAATATGGTAAGTATTAAAGACACATTGTCATTTTCCATTGTTTTGTTTTTATGCAAGAAAAATGACCCAGTATGTGGATATGTTAATCACTACCTCATTGGATACTAACTGAATGCCCCATAGTAATGATACAATAGCTCTTTTGCAATTTAATGAAGTTTATCTGGGTTGATTCTATTTTAGTTTTTTTTTTCTCTTTTAGTTGTACATCGCCTTATGACCAAGGATCAGCTTCTAAGCTTGTTCATTGCCTGTTTGCACTGCAAGAGTTGTACAAAGAGGATGCAAAGAAGCAAGTAAAAAGCAAGTGGTAATTCTCTTGTTACAAAGAAATATTATGTTGCTCTGTGACAATGTGGATGTATCAATGTCAACTTGCCCAGTTGACTTCATTGCCTATGTGAGCTAGAGTTGGAGGGCCTGTGACTAGAACATGTTGCAATTAGATGCTGCCTTTCCCTCATATAATTTATTAATAGTAACATTTTTTTTCTATTGGATACATTCAGAATGAAATTTACAACCAGAAAAGGAAATAACACAGTATTAATAAAAAAATTGTTTTCCTGCTGTGTATTTCTCAGTTTAGAAATGTGAAATGACTCATAATTTTGCAAAGAAATCAGTCCTCCCAAAATGAAAAACTGGGGGATATGCTAGTCCAGGTTTTGAGTTTGTGATTGTCTAAGTCAATTAACAACGGCCCAAACCTGTTGTAAATTGCTCCAACATTTATAATTGCTGAAATATTACATAGATGGTTCTTACATCAATAATAATGATATAAGTTGACAAAACATTGTCATCTATCATCTTCATGCCATGAGATAGCATGACCTCATATATTATCAGCTGGAGCAGTGACTGAGTATTCTTAGAAGTCAGGTAAATCAGTCCCTTGCTTGTTTAAGCATCTGCACAATACTCTTAAAACAAATAGCAGCTGTTTCACTGAGATGTTAGGGAAGAGAAATCTTTGTGTGCCTTATGGCTGATGTCTTCATTTCTGATCCCAGTGGATGTATAAGTACAGCATCTTATCTGACATAAATTCAATTATGGGTAGGTCTGCCACAGAAGAATAACTCCTGAGTGTATACTAATTGACTGAATAGGGACCATAGAATATAATGGGGGTTTTCCAGTCCCCAACCTGAGATACATTAAGGGAATACCACACAGGAGAAAGGAGACTTTTAGAATTACAGAACTAAAATACCTAGGGATATATCATAAAATATTTGATGGCTTTAATTTCTTTGTGTTATGGAATAACTGTAAGGATTATATACACGCAAGGAAAAAGTTATATTGACAGGACTATTAAAACTAAGCATGTATGTATGCAGCTAGCAAACTTTTCACATCAATATGATCAATTCAGTGAAGGAGATTGAATTTCTTATCATCTTGACTTTGCAAAGTTCTAGATCTGCTGTATACACAAAACGTCAGTACTTATTAGTCTAATGTTACTTCTAGGTTAGTACTTTGTGTGTCTTTATTCAGAGACAAGACTGTTTATAAATTATTAGAGGTAACAAATAGTGTAACCTTTTCTTAAAGAACCACAGCCCAAAATACTGGACAATCCATTTTTCCACCTTGAAAACAAAGAAAAATTACTCCTATATACCATTTTGTTCTATAATGCAGATAAAACTGAAGCTTCACCAAAACTGTTTTTAATGTTGATGCTTGCATTGAAATTGAGCAGAACGAAAATGTTCATCCTTTTAATATTTGATCCAAGTTTAAAATAAAAGTAATATTTTCTAACAGTGAAACTGCATGTTAAAATCATATATTAATATTTCTCAGAAGTAATTCCAAGTTAGGCAATGACTACAGGATGCTTGTGCATGGCAAGTATTGCAGGAGGTCTCTGAACCGTGAAGTAAAAGTTGACTAGCACAGAAGATGGAGATTAATTTAGACATGAAGTAACTTTTGCATTCAAATATTTTTATATTCAAGAGAAACAAAAAGTCATGGCACTTATTAATTTCTATGCCTATATATATATATATGGTACAAAGTTCTCAGATATAGAGAATTTGCATGGAACTAGACTGCCATTCTTGTTTTGCTATCCATTCTTTGATAATCTGGTCGTATCAGCAACACTGAAGTCCTTACTGCTGAAAATTCCACAACAGGGTAGAATTTTTCAAGACACGATTTGCCCTCTTCTTGTGACAAAGAAGATTGAGTGCAAAGGTTTCTATTGCTAGCACATCACCTTCTGGAAAAATGAATGTGGAAAGCCTATTAGTGTATACTTCAGTTCCCATAAGTTACTCAGTGTAACACGAGCTGTCGGAGTGAAGCATCATGAAAGGCAATGAATACCTGGGGGAAATATTCAGACAGGACAGAACCACTAGAGTAGTGAAAGCCTGCAGAAACTCACCCTTTCAGACCTGTTCTTTTTAAAAATTAGATTCCCTTTTGCTACCACTCCCTCCAAGAACTTTTAAACATGTGGTACCTAGCCATTTTCTCTGAGCTTTGAATTTTTTCTCTGCAGAGGCAATACCAGTATGCTTCAGAGAAACTACTCACCTCATGTTTTTTCTTCAGCTTTTATGTTCACAACCTGTTTCCACTGTTTCTTCCCCATGTATTTACTCTTATTTATTTCTATATCTCCTCCAGAGCTTCTGGACACCCTGATTCATGTTTTGTTCTCTCTCTCTCTGTCAACAACCACTGTGTACCAGAGTCTCTTCTAGATCCCGACAATTCAGACTAGTTCACTTAGATCACTGCAGAAAATAAATCTCTTTTTCTCTTCCAGGAAAAATAATATTCTTTTTCTAAGCAAAATTAGCTTTAAACAGAGGATGTTTTATTTTACCTAATGGGTAAGACTACCATCAAAACAGGTAGTTCAGTTGAAGGAGTTGAATTGAACTCAGATGTGATGCACTAGGTAAAAGTGAGGAGTAATGCAGACAGAATGTCTTTTAGTCAACTCTGTTTTATTTACTCAGAAGATGAGATACCAAAAATAATGGAAACAATCCAGAGAGTTCAGTAGTTTTTTCATATATTCCTCCTTCTTTGAATCAGCATGAGACAATGGGCGTCTCAATTGTATTTTCCACAAAAAATGGTTCTTGGATGGCTTGATTCTGCTCACTTGAGAACATAATGTCTTCACAAATACATGGAGCCAGGCAGAGCTGCAATTAACATAGCTAACCTGCCTATGAGCTGAACTAGCCCACACAGAGCCTACACTTTTGCGTGGTTTATCTATAAACTTGCCAGTGCGACCACAACTAATGGAATTACCTCAGATGTGTGTCTATTACCTTATTCTCTCCCTCAGACCTCCTGTACTTAAAAAAAAGTTAGCTCGTATAATAAACAGCTAGGAGAAAGCATAATTTATTGAAAGAGATGCTTTAGCTTACCTGACTCCTTTCAACTACTTTGGAAGAGAGTTATATTTTGTTACATTGCGTTTCACATTATGAAGAGCAGGGTATGAAATACTGAGGGAATTCAAGTGAATGTTATGTGATCTGTCTTACAGCACCTTACATATCACTTCTGAATTTGGCTCACAGGTCCACTGACTGAGAAGAGAGAACAAGACATCCAGAATAGCCAGCAAATGAAACTATATCTTAACATCAGGGGAAAATGTTAAGTCAGACAGTGTTGCAACGTGAATAATTATAGAAAAGTAACTTGATAGGGAACAGAAAAAATAGCTTCAGACTTAAGTGAGATTGCAGACATGTAAATAAGACATTCAGTTAAGCTTGATCTTTAATCCAAAACTTTAAAATAAGGGCATATTAAATTATCACTGCTAGGAGTGGCTTATTTAGGGAAATTATATTTACAGCACTCAGTTCTCCTTCTCCAAAACTAGAGCGCACAGAGGTGTTGCTGGCAAAGCTCCCCCAAAGCCAGCTGAGGCTCTGAGGCAGTCTGCACTAGGCCAGCCTGGAGAACCAGAGACACGACACTCACTGACTTGTGTTAGGACTAACCTTAGAGGATCACACTATTCAGATGACTGTCAGGCTGTTTGGTTTGCATGACTGTTTGAAATATTCAACAAACAACCCGACATGGACTCCTGCAGTCATCACTTCCTTTCTTCATTGCAGCTTGAAGAGTTAAATGTGTATGGACAGGAATATGTATACTTGAAAAATATACCATGTCACTCAATAACATCCAGTGATCTTCAGAGAATCATGTGAACATAATGCAACAGATGTCTCACTAAATAGTTCAGCTGCATGCATCAGTAAACAGAAATGCAATTTATAATGCTAAACCAGTTTAATTACTACAATTTTTTTTACTGAAAACAATTTTATTGCAATTTTATACAAAGTTCTGTCTAAAGAATTTTTTAAAATTATAATAGCTTAAATAGATAATTTACCTGTTGATGTGATTAAAAAAGTCTTTTTCTGAAAATCTTGTTCACCATTCAACTCAAAACACATTTTTTATGTAAACAGTGCAAAAAAACCAGTTGGAATTTATACATCCTACATAATAATTTATATGTCATGGATTCCATACCTGTCTGTAATGCTCAAATCTAAAGGTTAAGGAAAAATATTACCAGGAAATTTAATGTGTACTACAAATGTTCATTCTAGGTTAATGGTACTAGGCTTGACTTTTAGCAAAGCCAAAGAAACAGACTGTCAGGACACTTCTGGCTCAGTTTATCGAACTAATGAATACAGGCTACCAAGAAATGTATACCAGTGTAATAAAATAATGCAGCTCACTGCCAGAAGTTTCTTGAAAATTACTGCTGGAATACATAACTGTAAGAAACTGTGTTAGCTCTTATCTACTAAAACTTTAAAAAATCTGACAGTTACACTGAAAATACTGGCCAGCTCAAATTGTCATTGTAAATTAGAGATGGAATCTAAGTAGCAGCTGGACAGCAGCTGACTGAGAGGGTTCACACCTACTCAATTTGCATTATTTTATTATTGTGGGTTGTTTCATATAGTCGATCAATCAGTTTGGGTTGCCTTGATTTATCTAAAAATGTGAGTAATGTAGGTTTTTTCCTATTTTTGCTTTTGAACTTCTGCTTTTAAAACTCTTTAGTGTTCCTGGTAGCCTGTTTATGTCCTGCTCATACTCCTAAAAATTTGGATTATAATAGCTTAAATAGATAATTTGCGTTTTATTTTCTGGTAATGCCTGAAGTACCAGCTTTGGAAGTAGGATGTCTAAAAAGGCAGCTTCACAGGTCCTTCTAATAACTGAATAATGTAGTGAGTTATAAATGTTATTTAACTCTTGGAAAATTCATTGTGTATTGTCAGTCCAGGATTAATGAGGAAGATTATAATTAGATTGATTTTATTATTTTTTTTTTTAAAATATTTCAAATTATTTTTTCCCACATATTTCTACTCAAACATTTTTGCTCTTTACTGCTTTGATTCTTTGATATCTGTTCACAAGCCCAACACTCATCTTCCAACCCCATAATATGCATGGAAATGACTGAAACTGAGATGAGAAACAAATATATGACATGACCAAAATTTAAGATAAAGAAATTTTAGTAATCAAGCAAACTAAGATAAATATTTTGACATTCTAAGTGCTTTATTCCACCTGCAGGCAAGTTATAAATTAGGTGAATCAGAAAACTCTTGAGAGGAAGAGAAAAAGGAGAGACAGATGCCAGATGTTTAGAGAACTTAGTTTCCAAAGTCTAGAATGTATTATGGTCATGTCGATGTATAGGTATATCATTAAGAACTAATTTGTTCTTAGTCACCTGACACAAGCAGTCTGAGCTCAGATAGACCTTCCACTGACACAACCAGTGTAGGCAGAGGTAAGGTTTGACAACAAATGGATTATCTCCCTCCACTCTATATCTCTTCATGGGCTGTTTTGAAGCTGTTCAATACACTAGTTTTTGGCTCAGATGCTTATTTACCCATCAGAGGTTTGAGCACAATCAGTGTGAATCTGCATGTGAGCTTCTGATTGATTTTTCCCTGGTAGGAATTCAGCTCATGAGTACCATAAGTACTCTGTGAACGTGAACAACCTGCAGTAAGGGTGAATGATTTGCCTCAAAAAAACCATAACTGCACTGAGTCAAAATGCTAAAGTAGATGTAGTTGGTGTGGAATATGTGGCAATCACAATTTATCAGAGGATTATACCTTGTTCAGGCTGCAGGGGATGGATTATCAAGAGAATGGAAGGACTATCCCTCAACTAGTTGTAATACACTTGTTGAAATTTGAATCCATACTCCTGTTCTTCAGCATGGATTTGTTAAATGTTTTAAGAAACACTGTGCAACAGAAAGCAGTTCAGCCTAAAGAATTAATATCTGGAATAGTTTTAAATATGTAAACAAACAAAAGCTGTTTTAAAAATAGGTTTCAACAGCAGTTAAGGAAACTTTTTTTTATATTTTTTTCATACAGATCTGTATCCATATGCAAAAATGGATGCCTTTAATACTTTTTTGCTAAGAAATGTAAGCATCTTGCAAATATAAGTTAATGAACTTCACAAGAAATTCCTAAATTACAATCACTGAAAAGATACCATTTTGATAATTAACCATACCATGGTCTGGTTTTCTCGTTTGAGTGTCAGCTAGATATTAACATTAGCATCAAGTCTACATAGAAAGAGTGCTGGCAATCTGATTAGAGTTTCTGAAAACTAAAAGACAGGGAGATTAAACTAGCCACTTGTTTTAAGTTGTCATTTATTCAGCTTGTAAGGTACAGTAAGAATTGCTCACAATTCTGCCATAGCCTTCATGGTGCTTATTCTGCACCATTTTCAATACCTTTTGCCTATTCATGTACCCAGATCTTCAGCAGAGCAGTAAGACTTGTCCCTTTGAAGATAAGACGTGAAAGAAGACAAAATATTTCTGGTTATTGTTTTGGGGAACAGCAGCAGGAGAGCTAGGAGATATAATACAACTATTGTGCTCCTGAGAAGAGTGACAATAAAAAGACTGCAGTAAGTGGGTGGGCTGATCTAAGCATATCGATTTCTCTTGCAAATGCATCATAGAGAAAAAGTCAGAACACATATTTTGAAATGCTTTAAATAGCATGAATGAAGGCAAGAATTTCTTCATAATGGGGAATATATATTAATAATAATAACATACAATATTAATACTAATAATTTATAAATTAACCTATAAATGAAATGCTTATATTTATTTTAGACATCCCATGGTAGAGAACCTGATGTCTGTGTTCATCTGTGAATTGAAGTGCCATTGGACAATTTTAAAATGTAGAGGAAAGCAAAGTTTTACATGGTAAGTTACTGTGTGGAACTCATTAACACAAGATAAGCATAGAGCCTAGTAATTTAAAAACCATACTCCAACATCACATGAATGAGAAAAGCATTCTCCTAGTAATTCTAGTATAAAATTTTAGGGGCTATAAATCAAGATGCAGGACAGAACTCACTGAATAATTAGGGTCAAAAAGAAATGTTTTCTTTAGTTTCCTCTGGAAGTGTAACATTTCTGATAGGGACCATACTGAATTATTCAAAGGCAATTTTAAAACTTTTCAGTGGGTCCACTTTTTGCAACAACTAGGAAAAGATAGGCCGAATAACATAAATTAGTAGTTTGCAATAGTTCCTGATTGTTTGTTTTCTTTTGTCAGAAGCATGGAGAGGATGATAGACAGTGGGGTAGAATATTTCATGAACTGATAAAACAACAGCAATCAGAAAATGAAACTGGAATAAGCAGATGTAGATGGACTTTTGTTCTTTCATTTAACAGCTTGAAGAAATTTAGTTTTCTCCATTAATCAGTGGCTATTTTTTCACTGTATATCATATCCAAACATGAGACAAAGCTTAAGTATTGAGCTTGTTTGAATTTGAAATATATGGTTGTGATATATGAGTGTGAATTTGCATTTGAACACCTCTTTGCAGCTGTAGAAGTATCCTGCTGACTGCACTACGTTTGGTAGCATTCCAGAAATGCATGAATAACGTTTCAAGACTCAGTCTTATCTTTCCTCTTGGGTCAAGATGGTTGCAATATTTCATTTTTTGTCTTCTGTTATGTATATAGGACTTGTACAGCCCTTTTCAATTCCTGTTTTTCACCTAAAAATCTCTGTCAGAGTTTGTTTTCCTTTCTTTGAAAAATAAAGATATTTTGAAGATTTTTTTTTAAAGCTATTTTAAAAGTTATTTTACCTCAAAACATTCTGGTGCTATCTTATTTCTAATGTTGAGAATCACTGATTTATTCTGGGTTTCAAGTGTGGCAGCAAGTTAATTGAGTTTTCTTCTCAGAAGATGAAGATGGTTTTGTAAACATTTTTTTCAAGCCACATAACATTTTAACACATTGTAATACTCAGGAGGAGAAGAGAGAGAGATAGAGGAAGAGAGAAGTCTTGTCCTCATGTGTCTTCAAATAACATTTTTGCGTTTTTTGTGATGACTATTACAGTTTGGGGCACTTTATTTTAATAGTTTAGGTAAAATCTTCTAAGCACATGAGTTAAGAACTAACTCCACAATTACTTTTCCAGGATCAGCTTTTCTTTCTTTCTTAATAATTCATTTTCACTAAGATCACCTGAACAATTTTGGTTTGGAGACTGGGCTAGGAAATTGTTAGGGTGTAATGTAACAATTTGTTTACTGAAAAAAATTTAATAGCAGCAAATGCGTGATGATTTAATAGAGTTAAAGACAGAAAATTTATGCTTGTATCTGATTCTACCCTTCTGCTTTAAAATTCTGGTTATTTTAATCAGATCCAACGAGTATTCTGCATACCAAGGTACTTTCATTCACAATTAGTGCACAGCAAGAAAGCTATGACAGTTGTTTCTCTATAACGGTGATGATGGTCAAGACAAACACTTTAAATTGGCAAATGGCTTTAAACTGAAAGAGAAAAGGTTTAGAGTAGATATAATGAAGAAGTTCTTCACTGTGAGAATGGTGAAATACTGGAACAGGTTGCCTAGAAGTTGTGGCTACCCTGTCTTTGGAAGTGTTCAAGGCCAGGTTGGATGGGCCTTTGAGCAACCTGATCAAGTGGAAGGTGTCCCTGCCTATGGTGAAGAGGGGGTTGGAAATGGATAAATTTTAAAGTTCTTTCCAAACCAAACCATTCTATGATTGTAAGTGATGAGAAGGTATTAATAGTAGGTATATATGTTCAATGCTTGGCAAATGTCTTATTAAAATAAAATCCTCCCATCCTACCAGAATTTATGTTTTCAATATTTTGTGTAGAATAGACTATTTGAAAGGGAATTATTGACTGGATGCTCAGATCAGAGCAGTTTCCAAAGCAGCTGAGTTTGTTTGTATGCAATATTTCATCCTTTAAAGGTATAAAATACCTTTATGAGACTATCTTCCAGGTTTATATTTGTTTTGTTTGTGTAAACCAAGTTTAATAAAATGGCTTTCTAAATGAAGTCTGTTCATTCTGGTTATACTGCATTTCATTTATAGCTGCCCTTAGCCAGACTTCAGGCTTCATTGTATGAGATATCTATAATTTTATGGAATGAGGCAAAACAAATTCAGGGATAGAAAATTAGACTTTCAGAGACATTTAGGGATGATAGGGTGTTTAAAGTGATGAGTTCAAGACCTACTAAAATAGAAACCTAGCAGTTTTATTGGAGTAGTTGGCAGATGGAATGACACACGATGATAATAGAGATATTCAAAAGAAATCCTAACAATAGATTTTCAGGTTGTAAACTTCAACTTACTATTATAGATACTATAATTTAAGGTTTTTTGGGCAACTCCCAAAACAGTTTCTTGAATCTTAATTTATTTTCCACATTCTTTGTAATACCACTTACCTATATGAAACCATTTAGACTCCAATCTGAAACTGATCATCACTAAAAGTAATACAGACACATACATGTTTTTTATAAACTCCATATTAGCACTAAATGTTTTGTTCTATGAATGTGATTTTCAGGTTGTAGCTTTCCTTAGCCCTTCAGGACAGTTATAAGGATTTTTTTTTAATTAGTTCAATCTGGCTATCCTAGTCCTTATGAGTAGCAGCAGATTTCAGATTGTCTTATCATTGGAGAAAAAATTAATATCTCTATTCTGAGTATATTTAATCTTATTCTGGTTCCACACATTCACCGGTGCTGGAACAGAGACCAAGAGAATGAAGAGTTATTTCAACTCTCTTGTTTCAGAAGAAAAAAAAAGTATTATCTTAAAAAAAGCCCTCCTCCAGTCTTCTTTCCACTGTTTTCTTAAAAAAAACCAAATTAATGAGAAGTTTATTCCCAGAAACAGTAAAAAATAAGCTATCTGAAACAGTGCTTTTGAAAAGAAATGTTCAACCTCCAAATTTATTGCATTTTGCACAGAGATTCTTTTTAAAGAGCTACTATATTTATTCCTCATTTCATTCATGCTATGGCACTTAAATGTTCTAATTACGGACTCCAAAGATGTTTCCTCTTGCAAAGGTTTTTAAACCAACCCTTCCCTTAGGCATGCAGGACTTTTCCATAGATTATTTTACTACAATTAGATTATGAGTAAAATCTTATTAAAAATGAATTAAGTATACTCTGTAAACACTGAAGATCAGAAGTAACCAAAGACAAATTTAGAGCAAATGTGTTCTAAAAGGTATTTAAAGGTAATTTATTCCAGTGGAAATTTGGAACTGAAACACTAAAAAACCCTAGCTTGTTAGACACCTGTCTTCTTCTTTATTCACCAAAATGTCTTTTAAAATCCATCATTTGGCTCATGGCTTTCTAATAGCTTCCTTTCTAGAACAGAAATAGCACAAACGCTAAAGCATGATCACAGGCTAAAAGTCATTGCTATCTTTGGTTTCATACTGTAGCTGTATATCTACAGTGTGTGGATACTCAAGTTTGTACTTGTGCATGAAGTTGCTCCTCCTTCACATGAATGTCTATTATTGTGTGAATTCTATTTGCAACTGGGCTTTTTTCTGAGCAACATACACTTCTGCTGCCCTTCAGGGTATACTGCTGTTAAGACCTCTATTGTTCTTCTGACCAAATGAATATATGCTCCTTAAGAGAGTATTCTCTACTAAGAATTTTGTTGTGATTTAACCCCAGCCAGCAACTAAGCCCCACGCAGCCCCTCGCTCTCTCCCCCGGTGTGAAACCGAAAACTCTGATTGTCCCTTCCTACCTCCTTCTTCCACCAGCTTTATACACTGAGAATGACACCATATGGTATGTACCATTGGCCAGTTGGGATCAGCTGTCCTGACTGTATCCCCTCTCAACTCCTTGTGCACCCCCAGCCTCCTCTCTGGTGGTGCGTGTTGGGGTGAGGGGCAGAAAAGACCTTGACTCCATGTGAGCACTGCTCAGCAATGATGGAAACATCTTGAATTATCAACACTGTTTCCATCACAAATACAAAACATAGCCCCATACTAGCTACTACATAAAAAATTTACTCTATTCCTGCCAAAACCAGCATAATAGTCACAAAAAATGTAGGATTTCTAAAATTATTTTCTTCTACATTAACTTTTGTGAAATATTAGAAAAAAGGAGTATGATGCAATCTCTTTTAGAGCACTAGCTAGGACAAGGTTAAGCAGATTCCAGTGAGTTACATATGCATTTACACATGCATAAAAGGATTGGTGGCAATAAGATGCCGCAGGTGTCATTGAAAACATAGTCAGAAGACGATGAAGCTACACTTTTGTAATTGAGGTATAATTTGATCTGCAAAATCTTTATTACTCTATTAAAGGAAGGAAAAAAGTTGGCATTCAGGTTGAATTTGTGTGCCTGGTAGAGGGGGGTTTTTTAATATTCATTGTTAGCAGTTTTAATATTGGAATCACTGAAGCATAATGAACAGAGAATTAAATAATCACTTTCAAGGAGGTATTACATTTTAAAAAAACCCTGACTTATTGCTGAGGGAACTTACAGTAAATTTTGTCGCACAAATACACAGTTTGAGTAAAACAGTTGCAAGTTTAAAAGAGGAAAGGAAATCTTGTGTTTTATAAGAAAGAACTGTTTTCTTAGAAATCAGTCCTTTATGAAGGAAATACTATTATTACCTGAGCTTTGAATTAATTTTACTGATGTCTCTGCCTTATTGTGCACCTTTCATTGTACTACTAAGGGTTTTCCCCTCTCCCAGCCTCTTGCTGCAAGGGAGCTTTCAAATGTCTGGGATGGGACAGGAGAAAATATTTGGTTTTCTTACAGATACTTTGCTTACACCTTTCTAAGGAAACACATCTGTGAATTAAATATTTATGAAGTGCTATGCTGAATTAGATCCTGGGCTGCTCTAATCCAGTATTTGTTTTCTGACTACATAGAATACTGGAGACAGTGACAGAATATCTGAAAGGCAGGGATGATACAATCTGGTTTGTGAAAGTTTCAGACTAAATTCCAGTGCTTAAAGACTAACACTAATGCATGAAACTTGATCTTTTTTTAAGTCTCATTTTTCATAACTCTGAGTGTGATGGCCTTTCTGGCCAACAGAAAATAAAATTAAGTGACAAAAGTAAGAACATTGGCTGAAATACTTGCTTTGAAACTGCTTCTCTAAATCAAGGAAGAACAAAAATCTCAGTCTGATGATTTTTTTTCCTTATGCAAATTGAAATTTAAGTGACAATCTTCCATGGGTTATATTTATCAAATAACAGATTAAAAATACAGTGAAATTTTACCAGGAATTCTCAAAGTAATAATCTTTTTTTTTCTGTGTATTATTTTATGTAGTAACTGTCTTTTCCTCTTGCATGTATCATAAAGACCTTAATTTACAAGGGCTGCATGCCAGGTTGCTACTTACTAAAACAGAATTAATTCTCTGCTATTCAGTGTGCAATAGTATACTCCATATTACTGAGGTGGAGATTTGTCTTTTAATGCGGGGTAAGGGCAGCTTTCACAAAGACTATTGATGTGTGGGCTAGATGTACAGATGGTGAGCTGGATTGAAAACTGGCCAAATGGCTTGGCCCAGAGGGTGGTGATCAGTGGCATCAGGTCTAGCTGGATGCTCGTAACTGGTCATGTAACTCAGGGGACAATACTGGTCCAGTCTTGTTCAGTATGTTCGTTAATAGTCTGAATGATAGGGCACAGTGTACACCGCAGCAAGTTTGCTGACGACACAAAACTGGGAGGAGTGGCTGATACACCGGAGGGTCATGCTGCCATCCAGAGGGACCTCAACAGAATGGACAGATGGGCTGGTAGAACCTCATGAAGTTCAATCAGGGGAAGTACAAAGTCCAGCACTGGGGGAGGAACAACCCCATGCACGAAAATATGTTGGGGACACTGCCTGGAAAGCACCTTTGAAGTAAAGGACCTGGGGGTTGTGGTGGATACCCAGTTGAATGTGAGTTACCACTGTGTCCTTGTGTCAAAGATGGCTAATGGTATCCTGGCCTGCATGAGGCAAATTGTTGTCATTAGGTGTCAATTTGTTGGTAAGGCCACACCTGGAGTACTGTATCCAATTCTGGGCTCCTTGGTATCAGAGACCTAGACATATTACAGAGAGACCTGTACAGGGGCACAAAGATGATTAAGGGACTGGAGCTTTTCTCATGTGAGAAGAGACTGAGAGAGCTGGAACTCTTTAGCCTAGTTTAGGGGAGATTTTATCAGTATATATAAATACCTGAGAGAAGGGTGTAAAGAAGATGCAACCAGGCTCTTTTCAGTGGTACCTTGCAACAGGACCAAGAAGCATTCAAGTTCACAACAAACTCAGTATCTAATAATGATGTAACACAGCAAGGGGTGGTTTTCTCAGGTTCATTGTGCTTCCCATTGTTCACCTAGCAATATTTCCTCCAAGAATTGTGTGGCTTCTTCTGATGTACAGCTTAGTTATGTTTTATCCTTCCTATGCATTTCTCCTTTATAGCTTACAGAGGCCAGACTGCATGAGAACTTCTCTCAAAATCTGAGGTCTGTACTTATGTCTGTATGAATTGGGGGGAAAAAAAATCCATTTAATTCAATTAATCAAATTTGCTTTTAAGAGTAGATGGCTAATTAAGAACAGTAATAGTAGAAAGATGGAAAAATCTTGAAAGGATAGCTACAAGGTCACCTCAACCACTCTTTTGACACAACACAAGTTTCTTTTTGTTTATATGATTTTGAGTGCATATTTACTTAATTCCTTTTTAAAACCTTCAGTGGCATACACTTTAGAGTCATTCGGTCAACTATTCTCTTGCTTTACTATTCTTAGTTTTAGGTTTTTAGAAAATCTTTTTTAATCCAATCTCTTTTTTTTTAATCAAACCTATTGCTTCTTTTCATATATGATAAACACAGAAACACTACTCCTATGGTCTTTCAATTAATATTTTTTTAACTCTAAATGTCTCTTCTTTGAGATAAATATTTATTTTCATTTATTTTGTTGGACATTATTTGATCTTTTTTATTGTGGTTGTTGTTGTTTGGTTAGTTGTTTTTTTCTGCCCAGACTGCATTTCAACACATAAGATCACAAAGCTCACTGTCCAAAAATGGATTATATACTCCAGCTGAGGACCTACACTGGGGAGTGGGCGAAAACTTCATGACTTTTCCAGGAAAAGGCCCTTTTTCTGTCTATGAAAAGACATAGCTGCATTGAAGTCATTAACATTATTTTCTTTACCCTGCTTAAGGTCTGGGTAATTAATCAACAAATGATTTAAAACATTTATTGAGGTAGCTTAATGATTTAACCGCATGTCTTGACCATGCGTTTCTTTCAGTTGTGTTATTTGGGAATCTTAATTTATACACTAACACGTCGAATCATGACAGGGCAATTTCCCAATTGCCATTTCATGCAACAAGCAGAATCATTATTTATGAGCAATCTGTAATCTTTAAGGAATATATTAACAATATATATTAAAAAGAAGCCTAATAAAATTAAAATAAGGACTTCTAGTGACTGTGGGGATTTGGGGTGGGGGTTGGGGTTTTTTTCCTGTGGTGAAAATGTCAAGCTTTACAAGTTTTGCAAGCATTAGGATATATTCCATGCTGATTTGCACTGTGCAAAATCCTGTTGGAGGAAAAATTTTTACAGATTGCTAGAGATGGAACATGAACCAAGGTCACTTTCTAATGTGTTTCTATTTTTATTTCTGTAAAGAAAAACCCTTATTTAAAGGATTAAATCATAATATTGATATGCACTAAGATTAATTAATTAATCTAAATAATCATAAATTAATGTAGATTGCAGCTTCTGAAATCTGAATGCTGACTTTATTATTTGTCCTGTCTTCTGTTGAGCGGACCATAAGTCTGCCTTCTCTCCTTCTCCCTTTTCTTCTGTTCCATCATCTCGTCACAGACTAACTCAGTAGCCATCCATTAAATTATTTAAATTTGAAACTTTCATCTGGTGAAATTTTTGTGACTGGGAGGTGCAGTTTTGACGTCACCAGCAAGGGATTTCAGTGAAACTAGTGCATTATGAATGTCTGCAGTGTAACTGATTAGTAACATGAGGATAAGTATCTCTTATGTAAAATTCCTTCTGTCTTCTACAGAATATTCAAATTGTATTTTCAGTTACAAACCCAGAATTATGGTTAGCACATAAATAAATAGGATCTGACTGCTTTACATAGATTTATGTCGATGAGATAAAAGGTAAATATCTTTCTTTTTTTTTTTAATCTCTTCTTTCCCTTGACATCAATTTCTATGTGTGGATAACCAGCATTCTGAGTTAGGAATCCATATCAGCGAAAGCGTATCAGACATAGAAGAGGAGCAGATGTTTCATAAATAAATTGGAAGTCTCGGTTCCAACTTTCTCGTGGTGTACAATTTGCTGGACTGTTGCAGACCAGAAATTGCTTGTACTTCTAAAATCAATATATCAATGGGATCAGTACACACTGAAGAGTGATTGTGAGTTGATTTGCTTGTTGTTTTTGCCTCCCATTACCAGGGCAGCAGACCATACTTATTATAGTACCCAGGTGAATGAAGTAATACACAAGTTTGTGACAGTGTTGCAGATAATCAGAGATTTATTGAAAGCAAAGAACATAATTCTGGTCACAGTGTTGAGTGTGTTTAGCATTCTTGAAAATCTGGCTGCCCTTTTCGTAACACTCATTACTATTTGTGCCATCAGTTTTGTGGAGACTCTGTTAAATTAGTTTTCAAAAAAATTCTCGCACTTACACTTTGTCTAAAATCTAGGCCTCAGTCACTGGCTTTTATACTGAAAAGCTTTAACTTCAGTGCTAGGTCCATAACAAGCCTTAGGTTGCAGCTAAGCTAGCACACCCAACAGTACCTTTGTTGTACTGATCCTAAGAGTAAGAGATGAGAGCCTGGGAGCTCAGTGGAGTTCTCTCCTTTCTAGTTCTTCTGATAATATCACTGTTGCGTGACTGCTGTCACTTCATTATCTCACAAGCCTCAAGAGTTACCCTCTTCCCTTCCACTCCAAGAAAGGGAATAATTATTTATCTGTTTATTTCCTGCCAAAAATTCATTCTTTTAAGTGCTCCCATTTACATAATTTATATTCTCTATTTCCAGTTGTGATCTTTTTGACATCTTCTGGCTCACTGATTTTGGAATTACCATTTTTTTTAAAGTTTCGAGTACTGACCCCACTCTAACATTATTTTTGATGCAAAGTTTGGTCCATAATCTTGCAACAGATTTTCTCTCTTCCATGAAGAGGTGACTGTGGTTCGAAAGAGAATTTAAAATTGCAAAAATGCAGCCTTTATGAAACTTCGAACTATTACCTTAAATTTCCACCTTTTAATCAATTTTAAGGTGAGTCCTAATCATGCTAGAGGTGGATTCAGAGCTCCAGTAAAGCTGAGTGCAAAACCTTCAGCTTGAAGCGAAGAATACTGTGAAAAAGGTTTCATATTGTTCTTTGTCCTTTGGTCCTTCAGTTTGCACAAAATGGTGTGCAAATATTGTGTCTGCAAGGTCTGGTGAATGGCAAACATAGGCATGCAGAAAAGATACAAACCAATAATATTTAGAAATATAGTTTTCATTAAATAAAAAATAAAAGGAACTTTAAATGGAAAGTTGCTAATTCGAACAATGAAAGTCACATAGGTGTGTTTTTTCTAGACACAGCTGGGCTGCTACATAGAAGGCTGCTTTAATTATCAAGAAGCAGACTCTTCACACTAAATGGTGTATGACCAAACAAGCTGCCTTCATTTGACTTCTCAGACAGCTGGAGTAGAATTCAGAGGCAGCTAATTGCCGTGGGGACCTTTCTCTGGCAAGTAGCCCATTGGTACTCTCAAAGGGTGGAGAGGCTTCACACAGAAAGCTTAAAAGCATCTGGACTGCTGTTGTGCAGAATGCTACTGCTGACAGATTTACCATCTGTCTTTGAGAAAGACAGAAGTTTGAGAAGCCCAGATACCACTATTCCTCAGTAGAAAGCCCTTTGCCAATCAAACCCTCCTCATTAGAATAGAGAGAAAAACTTACTACAGCTAAGCGAAAAAGAAATATCAAGACATTAGTTTACTTTTATGGATAGATGAAAAATCCTGTAATATTAAGAAACAGCAAACTGTAAACACATTTGTATTATCCATAACATAAATTTTCTGCGTGAGAATAGTTTTACAGATGTACCAACAGTAGCCATGTTCATGTGGTTATTTCTTGCTCATCCCAAGAAAGAGTTGTGTTCTAATAGCACAGAATAATGAATTTATAATATATGCTGTAATAGGTTAGATGACAGATATTTATTTTTTGTAAATCATCATTGACTTTATTGCTTTCATTCCTATGTTTGTAGGCAATAGAATGGACTGCATCTATCTTAAAAGGGAACTTCAAAGCTCTAACCATTGGAATAAGAAAAGGAAGTGCAGTCATCCCTGAACATTTTGATGTGTACTTCCTTATACATAAAATTATGTCTATTGCCTAGTGCAATTTTTAAAGATTTGGTCAAAATCAGGAACAAAATATAGATGTATTATAAAAAACTGCAGTACACAAATAATTTCAGCAACAAATGCACATATATAAACATATGTAAATACATAATGCCTCCAGGTCTGAAAGACATGCATTCATCCCAACAGTTCATAAAACTGTTAGGAATTGTGAAGACTGGAATTATGCATTCTATAAATAGCAGTTTTTCTTAAGCCTGCAAGTAAGTCTATGTGTTTCTATAAGACTTCAGTGCCTTCCTGAAAGATGTAAAAAAAGTCCAACTGCACTTCTTGTATTGCTGTGGTTGATTAGTAAGTATGTACTGGGTGTTAAAAGGGAGCAAATATTTACTTCATGGCACATGTTCTTGAAAGCCAGGCTTCACTTGAATGTGAAAACAGAAGAATACTGAATATATTATATAGTTATCATACAAAAGTATTTGAACACACCTATATTTATACATATATATGTGTGTGTATGTATATTGTTTATCACAAATATATAGATAGCTGGGTACAGATAGCTCCTATAAAACAATTTTTTCTGTGTATGTGAGAAATTTTCATGTTTTTCTTTTTACCTCAAATACTTTACCGCAAATCTAGAGGGAGGGAGGAGGAATATATGCCAGGATTTTCCTTCAAGCTCCTTGGCTGCAAAACACTAAAATCTGGCTTCTCTCTCTACATCCATGCAGTATAGAAAGAACACATCACCAGATGTTGGAAAGGATGCAGTTTAGTAATGAAGCCTGAAAACTCTACCCAGCATATTAACAAGATGCCACTGTGAAGAAAAAATCACAGATTTATTACACTAGTGACCACAGCTCTCCAATGAAAATGAGAGTCCTGTTTCCAGTTGCCTTTTCTAGGGTTGTTTCTGTATTTGAATGCAGAATGCTTACATTCTAAGCTTAGGGTTAGGGCATATATCTAGAAGATAGAAAATTCAGATTGAATGTTCTAGTTCTGAGGGAAGGCCCTGAGTTTAAGCACTTAACACTGATCATGCTTTAAAAGAAAAGGGAAGATCAATTCTCCCAGGGAAACAGCTTAATTTTTTACTTCAGGGGATAGGTTTCAGGACTTCAAATTCCAACCTAAAATATATACCCTAATGTAAAGTTAAGAAAGACATAAATTATTCAGATTAAGCAATGTATCATCATCAGACAGACCTAAGTGCTGGTTTATTTTTTGTGCTGAGCTACTTTCAGTACAGAGCTAGATCACGTATTTCTATACTCTGTTGCAGTCTACAGAGCTGATATATCAATGTCACAAAGAGATATGAGAGTCAAATGATGTGCTCTCTGCATCATTTCCTATTCTCCAGTTTAAGTATATTCCTAGTTCATCATGCTGACTGCTATGAATCCTCTTCTCGAAGGGGTAATTTCCTCCAGGCATGGCATAGAAAGCTTAGTTGGAGCTTTGAGTTCCTCTATGGTGGCAGCATGCCAAAATCCCTTTAAGGGACTAGCTCTCAATGTGTCTCTCCATTTCCAAAATGGCCATCACAGTATTTCCCCACTTCAGAGAGGGTAAATGTGTTGTGGTGATGAAATAAGTAGATAAATAAAAGTTCTCTTGTATAACACATTGGGAATATATTACTATTGCGGAGGAGATCTTAGCCACAGTATTTTAGTCATGTAGAGACTTCTCGTTCCATTTCAATTTCACTTGTGTTGATCAGTTAAACCACTGTAAATCTCTGTGACTGTACGGAAATTAGTTTCCTACTGATGTATGAGAAATGTGTTCATGAAAATGCTTTATTTAGCTTTTCTTATTTGGTTAAATAGCAAAGCACAAGGCAATTAAATATTTGTGTACAGCTGAGGTATAATTTGGGAGCATGCAGATAGGACTTCTTGCAAAATGTAAATGCTGACATTTATATCAGGGATACAGTGTTCCACCTCTGATTTACAGAGATTTACCTATGTAATATTGAGGACATAAAGTGAAGAAGAGAAGACCAAACAGGTGAAACTGAAAGCATCATTTGGCTTTCAGATGGTTAGAAGGTATTTTCAGGTATCCACAGGCTAGTGGTTAGAACTGGCACTTAGAAAAAATGTCTCTCCTAAACCAAACTTATTAAAAGTCTCAATCAGTGTACATTAATAAAGGTAGAACTCCTCAGTTTGCCATTTTGGTCTGTAAAGTAGAATAACATTTAAAGTATTCTAACAACTTATTGTGATATGAGCTTTGAATAAACCATGGCTGTTAAATATTTCCTCTGGAAACATATTTCACTTCTCAAGTGCATCTTATAGAAAACCATGTGAATCACAACAATATCATGTTTTCTGCATATTTTACAGTCTGTAAGACTTCTATGCAGATTTTGTATGAAGGTTGTCAGTATACTGGTTGAAAGGAGTATTTCGCAATATCACTAAGGTCCTAAAATGATTCAGTGCACATCTGGTGATCCTTCTACAAATATGAAGATATATATTAATTTTTTTATTATCTTTGTATATAATAGCACTTTTTTTTTCTTTTCTTTTTTTTTTTTTCTGAGGATAATAGCCTAGATACCGAAGGTGTCTGGTGCAGATGAAGTGTATTTCAGGGAACAGAATAGACATGGGAATTTGCAAAGATCCCTTTATATCCTTTGATGTGTTGTTAATGCTAGCTGCCAATGGCACAAAGGCATGATTCCAGAATTCAAACATCATGAAACATAACCAGTCCATAAATTTGATTGTCCAGCTCTAATATTAGATACAAGGAGAGGGTAAAACAGCTATTAAATGAACTATCATCTAAAATTCCCTCAAAGTAGGCAAAATAACCTCAGTTGTTTCTTCATAATTCTGTTCATTTGTTTACAGTAGTGAGGCTCTCTGAGTGAGGTTCATACACTGAACTTCCATTAGCACTTGTAAGAAATCAGTGAGCACACCAAGAAGGGTGTACATGTCTTTGCCATACGTAATGTACTCCTGGATAGATACTTAGCCCAAAATATATTTGAAAATAATGTGAGAGAGAAACATGTGGAATTAAGTGGGAAACCTAGAGGTAAAGTGTTAATTCTTTCATGACATCAGCTCAGCTGGGGTCATGAAGGAATACTGGAAATGATTATGACATGTTAGATTTGGAAAATATACAAATATTTGGCATTCTCAGGTGGGTATTTTAGGATTTAACAAAGCATGTATTTCAAATTACGTGTTTGATCTCATCTGCAACTTGCCTGTACTCAATCTAAATTTACTGGAAAGAAGAAAAAAAAAGAACAGCTCCTTTTGATGTTTAATCCTATTAACAATCACCATTTAGGAGAGCATTGAGAACACTGCCCTCAAAAACTGTGAAGTGAATGGATAGAATTCATGGAAGGTATGAGGTCCAGAAGCTGAGAACATGCTGCATTATAAGCCCATATATATAAATGACTTTGTAAAGAAGTAATAACAATGTCTGTATTATCACTGTTTTTAAGCAACACATTAAAATCAGTATTCTCATCATCTAAAGTCTTCATGTGACTGCTTAGGGATTAAAATCCTGCTCTTCTACATATTTTGTAAACATTTTAGTCTATTTACTTCTAAGGCCTGCAATTTGATTGGAAATATCTATTTTTTTCTTTCTGACAAAGACTGTAAAGTTTGTGTCTGCGAGTATCTTCTGTATCCTTTCCAAGCAGTAACTGAACTTCATATTGCATGAGACATAAGCTCTTACTCTGAAATAAGGTTGTTTGGGATGTGGTACATGTAGAACTACAGAGAGATTTCTACTGAAGGTCCTCATCTACAGTCAAAGTCTCATGAAGTGAATGCTTGCAGCATGGATGTTGCCTATAGCAGTTCACATCTGCCTGTTTGCTAAGAAGGCTTGTCTGTTCCCCCTCAATATTTTCTTTTCTTTTTCATGACTCCAGAGAAATCTGAAAACTATTAAAAGATAGTCTTAATAAGCAGAATGCTTCCCTGAGATAGATCCAGCATATTAGTTACCACAGTAAAACTGGTGTGATAAAAAATTCAACTGTTCTGTTAAAACCCCTTTAAAATGCCTGCTGCTATGTGATTGCCAAAAATTTACTGCTAAGATTCTATACTAGATAATTATTTAGATCATCTTAACTTTCTTTTTTCTCTATCTTGACTAAACGAACACTTAGAATTGAGTCCCTGGAGCTCTTCAATTCACCAGAATCTCAACAGCCAGCCATATTTGAGTGTTTCAACATGCAGAATATTGTTATTGAACCTCAATAATTTTCTGAGATATCATGTCGTTTTGTTGTTAAACAAAATATTTTACTGTTCTCATTTTTTAGCTGTAGCTTCAAGGAACACAAAGTATACATAACTTTTAAAGATCCTTGAAGAATATTTGGTATACTGTTTCTCAGCTGACTTGTCATACAGACTGTGCAACAGAAGGACTGTGCAACAGAATGATCTGTGCGATAGAACAGCTGATATGGTTTTGATAATATTAATACAACTTTATCAAGTCATGCTACTCTGCTGGAGTAGAAACCATAGGGCTAACTCTAGCTAATTGTCAAAGCAGTTGTTTTCAGTGTAGAAAAAAAGTTCTGTATTATGGATGGGGTAATGATGATTTTCTGACTCCCACTCCCACTCACTCCCTTTCCATCTCAGAAAGAAAGCTTAGCAACAACATATCTCTGGGAAAGGACTGGTAAATCTTAATAGACTGCTAGCCAGTAAACCCAATACAGTAAAGACAAGAATATTGTTTTAAGAAGATGGGTAGCAATGAGAGCAGTTAGGAGCTGAGATTACATTTTATCCAAAGCAAAGTGGACAATCACTGATTAAATATCAGTAGACTATTACCTCAATTGAAAGGTTATTATGCAAATTAAGTGCAAACAAGGGAGGCATGTCTGAAAACAGCTTTACTAAAATGTTGCATTCTCTAATTGATTTGATCAGCATCAGACTTCTAGTTATGTGAAACCAGAGACAATATTATTAAGAGAAGAGCTGTGCTATGACTGATATAGAAAATATTCAGTGACTTCCTCATAAGAAAATATAATTTAAAAATGTTTTGATTTGCTATTCTCTTAAAACATTCTTATTATGGTAGGAAACACATTCATAGTAATGTTGATGACAGCTGCATCACTAAAGTCATGAGGACATCAAGTCAAAGCTGTCCTTGCTTGGTAGTTCTTACTAGAAATACATATTTATCCCTGTATACAAATATTTTCCATAAGGTAGGTTTTGAATACTAGAAGTTTTACCACTTCCATATTAATTCAGCTCTCCAAACTCTCTTTTAAAAAATATTTCCTTTTCTTTTACCCACAATATATATAACCCCATTATGCTCTGGTGCTTAGTAATGTTACATATTGAATCAAATTTACGCAACCACAAATGAGGCTCGGAATGTGTTAATTATTTCTAAGTATGCTCAAATAAGGTGTGTTCAGACTTACAGTTCAACTAACTATTTAACTGATACATTACCTACTAACTGAAATCTCATACATAAAAAGTTTGATGTTTAATCTGTTAATAATTTTCCAAGATTTCTGATTTAGATCAGTATTATTATCCCTATTTTATATCAAGGAAAACTGTGGTAAACATTTTGGACTGATGGTGACAGGTTTATATCTAGACTTCAAGAGCAGAATATCTTTAACCACTGGCTATCAGAGGTGTTATTTAGAGTTGAAGTAGAACATGTCCAAAAGGATACATGTTCATGGATGTAGCATTTTTTTTGGCTGACAGACAGACTCACTGGCATGGTCCCACTCAGAGCCACAGTTTTATTTTTCCCATCCTGGCTTTCTGTCTTTAAGGTGCCATGCTCCCTATCCCTTGCCATAATCATCACAATCATACTGAATTAAGGTTGTTTTGAAAGCTACTTTTTTATCTTTTGATCCGGACACCTCCTCCCCATGAGAGTAATGAACACATAGATGTCTCAGATCTCTTGTTACTCCAACTTCCATCTCTCTATTAATTCATCTTCAATAGCTTTTAAGCTATTGCTGCCACCTGGTCAGTATTTCTAAAACTTCCACTTCAAAATTTAAAATGTTAGCAGATGCTCAAAGGAAGTGTATGAAGTCTATATTAAGGATACAGAATAGATTTCACACCCACTTTAATCATGTCTCCTGCTCATGTGGTGAACATATGTAGTTTGTTGCCTCTGAATTTAAACTTAGTCTTGCCTTGTTTTTTCCTTCTCAGGAACATTCTGAGTGTGCCTTTCATTTTTACCCCACAGTTTTCTTTCCATGCTGATTAGATAGATAGCATTTTGAAAAATAGAAAACAAAACAAAACCCAAACCATATACTAAACATTTCTTAACTGTAATAAATATATTGAAAAATATAGTAGTGGAGAGCCACCACCACTTTAAACCTCAGTATGCTCACGGACTGGGTGTCTGAAAAACCTTTGACATTATTTACTAAGTAAGTAATTCTTAGTTTGATACAGTTTCTTCAATGAATTAATGTCTCACTCTGAAAAAAAACCCAACAAACAAAAACAAAAAAAAAGCCCAAACAGTAACAACCATCTACTAAGTAAAAAATTGAAGTTCAAAGGAAAAAAGAAGCATATTCAAAAGCCAAGATGATAACAAAAGTTTCTGCACCCTGAATGCTTTTTGGTTTTATGGATTAAGTAGCTCCCCTGGCTCTAAATTTAACAATGCCATTTAATCAAAATGAATAGATTAAGCTATATATTTAAAGGACAATGATCAACAGTAAAATGGTGAGGAGATTCAGCTAATTAGGCCTCACATTTAACTCTCCATGGAGATGAAGAGGGTCATTTCACAGTTCAAGATAGTGTTTGTCTAATCTGGCATAAATGTGCATCATTCTACATTACCAGGGTTATCTAACTACATAGAAAAACTTTCTTTCAGAAGGAGAAAGGCTTTATGGTGGAGTTCTCTTTAGAAAAACACACAGGAAGAAACTAATTCCGTGGAATTAATGAATTTTTCACACCAACAAATTTCTTTTGTTCTTGCACATGGGTATTTCAGTTTTTGCCTGTGTCTGATTAACAGCTATTGTGAGTTTCTTTCTTTCTTTTATTGCTATTATATGACTGTGATTATTTTAACTTTCCTTTCTTTCATATTAATGGTTGTCAATGTCTTGGCAGTCTCCATAGAATTTAAACAGCAGTTAACAATCTGATATTCTTACTGCATTTGATGGTTCATTAACATATGTGAATATTTGTGAATGATAAACAATTTTAAATGTTATTACTCTTCACAGGAAAAGTACAAAAGGAAATACTTCGGTGAGAGAGACAGCTAAAAAACTGACTATCAAATCATTAAATTACATGTTATAAAAATGAATTCTTATGCAGATTATAGATAATGGCCTGGTTCTTTCAAAATGGTAGAGTTCTTGCATGTAGTTAACTCTTTCCTAGTCTTAAATTTAATCCAAATATGGTGGGTTGAATAAGCATCATGGGAAAACTTCAGCTTGCTTGACTGAACTGTCTAAAGTCTAAGTACCTACTTTTAAGATAGTCAGGTTTGCACTTCTAGGGGCTGATTCCTATCACCTATCTGCTTTAAAATAGATCAGATGCATCAAACTATACGGAAATTGTTTCTCTTTATTTACTAAATTACTAGGCCAAATTCAAACAACAGTTGGGTGAGAAGAATTGTACACATATGACAGTAATGCACTATCAGTAATTTATGTGAGAAAGTCCAAGTCAGTTTTGAAATAAAAGAAAAATACCCATGTTTAACAAGAGACAAATTGGGATAAATGATATGGCACGTATGATACACCATGCAATGAGACTGCAAAAGGGTATAAGAACAGGAGCCTTAAAAGACAAATCTGTTTGCCGAAATAAATATTTTTTCTGTAGCAAATAGATGCACATACTTGCCCTACTTGCTCATAAGGTGAACTGGAACTCCACATAAAAGGGAAAATCTTTTTCAATGAGGTGTATCAGGAGATCAAATTAGATTCTTTTCTAGAAAAAACAAAAATTAACTGAGGCTACTGTTGCATGCATCTCAGAGACACATGGCACATAAGTACTTTTCTTAACTGACATATAGAAGTCTAAAATTTCACAAGACTAAAATTTACTCACTTCTATTTAACTTTTATTTCAAAACATAAATAGAAATTTTGTGAAGCTATTGCCTCTAATGAGAACAGTATAGTAGCAGCTGATTCTGCTTTCATTAGTGAGAACAGACGGTATCATCAGTCCCATTTTCCAAAGGTCTGAGGAAAAATCAAGTTTTTATTATGTGCAAGATCAGTGCAGTCACTTTTCTTTCTCTAGGCAGACTGGATTATTTGGCTAATCTCTGGCATGTGTTTCTGCTCATTCATCTTCTGGGCACTGAACCTGTAAAGCCATATGTAATGCTTAACTTGATATATTGAGCACTTCAAATGTCTTTTTTTTTCTTTTTATTTCTTTTTTGTGTTCAGTAGTAGTTGGATTCTCTTCTTACTCTGCAGGCACCATCTCTATATCTATTTTCAACAAAATATAGTTTTTACCTGTGTCTGAAATTTCAAAACATTCTTCAGTGGGTTTACATCACTCTTATTTACCATTGGCTCTCAATCTCAATGGATGATGAAACTGTTGAGATCAGCATAAAGTTAATCAATATGTTCCTAGAAATCATTTACATAGATGTGCCAGTGAGACAACTAATCAGGCAGCCAAGAGGAGAATGTTGAACTTACTGTATTTTTCTGAGTAAATGCTCTTCTTAGCTGTGTACTCTAACTGTGAAAGTCGACAAGCTCCATTTGTAACCTATTAAGTTAATACACAGGAAGCCATTAAGCCAGAAATAAGTTACAGACAAAAATCTGCTTTGATCATATAGATTGAAATTAATTTGTCAGTAACTATTAGTAATAGTTACTATTGACTGAGTTCAATCTTTTGTTACACTATTGCCAATCCATGAGACTCCTTTTTTATAAATACAATAATCCATGGTACAAATTCTTTCCATTATTCTTTTTTATATCATCTCCTAAAAGACCTAATTGTTCTTATTTTTGTATAGCATTACCATGTCATAGATCATCTAAAATGTGAATGAACCTGAAGTACTTAAAAACACTGAATCGTGTTACTGTCATTAACTCTTACTTCTGCAGTTAGACACACCAGGTAGAAGTTCAGTTTTTTGGTTCTCATTAAATGGTATGCTGTTTGCTGTGACATTCACCTTTCTTTTAGAAAGCAGGGAAAGAGGAATGGTGACTGTTTTATGAGCTTACATGTGGCTGTACCTAACCACAGTTGGCATATGTACCTCTTCATTTAATTAGCAAGATAATAAGAGAATAATTTTGATCCATTCACAGGTTAAAAAATAATTTTAAAACACAATTAACTGGATGGATAAGACAAAGGATTTTGTGAATATAAAACTTTTTAAAGTTGAATTTAGTTAGAAATGTATTGTCTTTGCTAATTATATTTCAATACTACATACATAGTCATACAGGTAATAAATAGGCATGTTGGGGCTGGAATACAGAATCCATAATCTGAACAGCAGAACTGTTCTGGGACAATCTTGCTAACGTCAATGGAATTTCACAGAGAAGAAAACACTCTTATGTTTATGAACTGATGTCTTAGATTTCCCTTTAAAGGCAACATACGGTGAGTATCAAAAAACTATTTCCTTCTAATTTTCATCTTGAACATGAGAGATGTTAAATGATATGATACAGAAATGTGCAATACAAATGTATTGGCTTGCATTACTTTGCAGACACCAGGCCAGTGAATGCTGAAGCAAATATTTAGAGAATAATTTAATTTTTCTTAAAATTATTTTTAGAGACAATAAATAATAAATAATATCTATAGACTTTCTAAGGAACAAAAATTTATTACTAAAATTTATACACAGAAATACAGTAGATCTGAATTTTTCTGGAAATAGAGATGATTTGAATTTGATTTTTTCTGCAGAAAGATCACATTTCAAAAAGAAAATTTTTTTATTTTATTATTGTAGAGTACAATGATAATTTTATTGACGTTAATGACACTGTTATCCTAGCCAAACAATGATTCACTTGATATACTGCTAGACCACAGTCTTTGCAGTGGCTACAGCTAATAACAAAACTGTGACTTTGTAGAAATACTTTGCCGATGGCACATAGAAAGAGCAAACAGCATATGATTTTTTGTTTTATACAGTGCCCCAGGTGCAGATTGTAACTCAGCCACAGTCTACCTTCTGCCATCACCTCTAGCTAGAATAGACCAATATATATACTTCATGCTATTATATGGCCAGGTGCCACTGTGTTAGTGCAGTTACATTCTTGGGGAAAGAATTAATATCAAGGCTCAACCTACTCTCTTCACACCATTATGGAAAGGGAAGTAATAGCTCTGCAGAGGTTGCTTTCCCACCTCATAAATGAGGATGCTTTCCCATTGGTAACGTAGCCAAACCAGTGCAACAGACAGAAAGGAAGATTACTGAGGTAACATGAAGTGGAGCTGAGCAAAAATCCAAATTACTGTTCCATGGGGAAATTCAGCTATTCCAACACTTGGTTTTTGTACCTACTTGAATTGAAAAATTCAAACTTGTCAAATGACAGGATACTGTAAAATCTGCTTTGGGAGGTGGTGACATTTCATTTTGAATTCATACAGCATTAAATGTAGTTCTCTATTGCTGTATACATCTACAATATACCTGTAGATGTATGTTAATGATAGTGCACCATATGCTTCTATCCAGAATAAGATTGCAGTGGATCATAGATTTCAGAGGCCCTTGACCAGAAGGCAAAAACTTGAGTTTTGATGTAAATAGTTGTCTGACAGTATGGTTAACAGTCATTCTATTAATGAATAAATACAAGGCATACAAACAGTTTGCAAGAAGGTATTATTAGTATACATTTGAACAAAACTTGATTAAAATTGTGAGGTAGTGGATCTTCATATGAGAATTCTAAAAAGACTCAATATATGATCCAAATAAATATATGATCCAAAAAAAAGCCTTAGCTACTTCTGCCAATTCTTTCCTCTACTTGGGCTTAATAATTGCTGTTAAATATTTTAACATAAATATCTGGATTTTGCTTTAAGCCCTTGTTTCTTTGTAAGGAGGTGAAAAGAAACCACAATCTCATCCTGACAGGCAGCGGTAAAATAAGTAAAGCTACCACTCAAAATTAACACCATGCTTACAATCACTGTAGTTGTACTGTAAAGAACTCTGAAGAGCTGTGTAGTAATAGCATATCTTAGCTGTCTGTGAGTAAAAGATATTCAGTCAATTTTTTAGCCTGCTAAAAATATTCATAAAAAGAAAACATGTGGCGCAGCAAAACCACAAGGGAAATTATACTTTTTTAAGAAGTTATTCCCACTAGAAAAACAGCAAGTCCTCCTGTTTATCATTATATTTATGAGGTAACTTCAATGAAATCATAAAAGTATTATTTTGTGAACTGAAGAAACTTTCATTAACTTTTTCTATCAAATCACTAAATGGCCCATTCTTTCAGGTGTACTGCAAAAATGGATTTGATTTCCTACAATGAAATTGGGTTAAAAGGAATGAGATGGTTGGGTGACATAGGACTTCCTTTGTAGTGGGGAAAAAAATGAAAGATTGTTATATAGATAATTGCCAACATTTTCTCCGAGACTTTTATGTGGGAGATGTCATTCATTTTATGTGCTCAGATAAATTTGTCCCTTTTTATATGGTACATAATGATAAAACATATGCACAGACTCTAGATTTACTTTAGTGCCCATATGTATACATGAAAATATACATAGGGACATTGCAGATTACACAGTCCATACAAATATCAGTAACAATTTTACTTTACAATTTTACTTTCCTGTCTCTTTCTCTCGCCAAAACAAGCATCTGATTTCAGAATGCCTTCCTGGGAACTATTTCTTTATTAAAAATAAAAAAAAATAAATAAAAATTAATAAATAAATAAAGGTGATGCCCACAAAGCAGTACACAGTTTTGAAAAGTTAAATAAAAACTTTGGGGTACTGTTTTAAAATCATCTGAATAATTTGAGAATGCAAACCACCTTCACAGTCCTAATTTTTGTATTTGAGACTAAAATAGTAGATGGTTTATTGCATTTAAGTAGATGTGGTTTTTCAGATGAGAGGGTCCTGCTCTGAAGATTGTCAGTGAGGATTCCAGATGAATTAACTATCTGCTGGTAAAATGTAATTTCCTGCTCAGGATTACTTTCCCACAGAAATAGTCAGTCTTCTAAGTACACTCGCTAAATAGAGCTAAAGACTTAGGTTATAATATCTTATCTGACAGCTGACAAAGGGAAATGATTTATTTACTTCCAAGACAAATGAGTTTCCCTTAAAATGGTTTTGCAAAATGTTTTTTGCACGTGCCATTGAACTCAGAAATAAAAAATAAAGGTTCTGTGAGTTAGCTGCAGATCAAATTTTATGCTCTTTTGTCACTTTGCAGAGGTTGAAAAATATAAATGAGGATAAAGTTGGACTTAGAATGGGAATAAAAGTAGAACAAATGGGAATAAATAGGAAATATCTGAATCTGGGAGCTAGGCTTTGTGTTGGACAACAAAGAATCACAACATCATAGGAATGCCTGAGCCTCCTAAGTAGACCTAAGTGAAAAAAAGTAAAGTAGAAATGCTGTAAACTGTGAAATATAAAATTCTTAAAGAACTGAATAGACTTGGATGAGCAAAATATTAAATATTTAAAGTAGACCTCACCAGAACACCAACTTCTAAAATGTCTACTGCCTCTTGTGAGAGGTTATGCATTCAATACACAGAGTGAGCTACTCTCTTGCAGTTCAATACATTTACACTTTTGAACATGGAATGAATCTAAAGAAAAATTAAAATTTAGGGTGGATTTCTTCCTTTCATATTCTTTACTTTCTTCTATTTCCCTTGGAAACTTCATGTAGATACTAAGAGAAAAATAATTACTAACTTTAATCATTCTTTAAGTTTTGCATGGGCAGTAGGTGGCATCCAGAATGATCACTTCTCTACAACCTTATGACGATGCCTGCCTACCAAAGAAGAATCTGAGAATTCAAATGAACTGCACCTTCACAAGTTTTTCTGGTAAAATGAAATCAACATCTGATAAAAATATGTTGATAATGTCTCCGTATTTCTTCTTTGGGCCTTTGTTTAAATCTATTTGTTTAAAAAAAATAGATTGCAGATTTTAGTCAGCTATTTTCTTAATTTATCCAAATTGTATTAGAAAAATCAAAAATAGATTTGTCACTGTATTTCTCCATTGTTACCTTGGAGGTGTGAATTAGTAACTGTGTGACAAACTTCTTGATAAAAAAGCTCAGGCTATAAAATCTGAAAGTGAATTGATTCAATGCATATTTGCAATATTTATCTATATGTCTGTTTTTATCACAAAGCCTTCAGAAATAGACACACAGCAAAAAAGACTGTGAAGCCATAAACAGACAGCATACAAAAAATTTCTGAAAAAGTATGTGTACTAATTATTGCTTTGTGTTTATAATAATATTGCTTCTTGTTTAATTACTACTTCATGGATAATTCTTTCATTTTTTCCATGAAGGAATTGACAGAATTTATTTGTTAGACCACGTCTGGAATGGTTAGATCCTCTCATAAGGTAGAATCCTTGGTAATATTTCTCCCTATAGAAAGTTTAAAGGAGTCTCTCCTCATATTCAAGTACAGAGAAAATAATACAGTATTTTCTTAAAGACTTAAGGATCTTAAGATTTTTGTCTTTATTCTTCCTTCTGAGAATCAGAAAAATTCTGACTGGAAATATATGTAACATTATATAGTTATGCAGGCAATAGTAGCAAAACTGTAATGAAAATTATAGCAGCAGTAACCCTTTACTATTTTCTTGCAGTCAAAATCAAATGTCAAAGTAGTAGATATTTTTCCCATCGTAAAGATGGAAAATAAAATATTTATTCAGAACTCAAAATGCAGTCTAAATCAATATCAAGTTAAATGAATCATTAATAATAAAAAATAAATCAGCTATATTTTTTCCAATACTGTGAGAATAAAACAGCTTTGTGAGACAGGTTTCAGGGTTAAGTGTCAAATGAATAATGGCAGATGTAAAAAACAGAGAGCTGATGAACCACACAGCAGTGCTGAAATGAATATAAAGAAAAATGAAAATTTAGGGTGGAATTTAGTTACATTTTGTAATGCAAACATGGAAATAATCCCCACAGCTATTGAATTTGGGACAAAAGTCAAGAATATTAAAGTAATTTGAAAAAAGAAAATAAAAATTACAGTCAGAGAGAGTATATTTAGATATTTTGCAGTAAACTGCCAAAGAACATCTCATCTATCTTGTGATACAAAATATAATAATGAGCAATATTGTGGGCTAAATTGCTTCATTACAAGAATTAAATAGTAGTGTCTCTCTGTTAAGTCTATCTGTAAGACTAGGTTAGTGTGTGCATAAAAATGTCATAAAGATGATGATATAGAAAGCCTGGAGTATCAGTTTAGGGATCATCCAAAGACATAACATTATTTGGAGTACTTGGGGTTCACCTATGCTATACACTCCCCTTTTAACTCCTGCATCTGTTGCCTCCAAATAGGTAGTCATTTATTGCTTTATTATACAATGAATAAATGAGCATCACTTCATCTCCTTCCTATTGGCTCTGCAACTGTGAGCTGAATCCAAGATTCATATTACCCATTCTTTCATGCCCAATTGCTTTTGAGGATAGGTGAATGGGTTATTTCTTTCATTCCATCATGTGTGGACTCAAAGTCTGCACTGAAGGAACAGAAGAAGAATATTCTTTTTGTCTGGTACGTTACTACTGGAAAGAAACCCTAATTTATAGTCAGACAGGTTCCTTTAAAACACTGGTATGCTGTACGGGTATTGCTCAGACGTTGTGGAGCAATGGATTTTGGGGTGGCCCAGATTCTGAAGAAGCAAAATATTCTTATAGAAACTGTTTCCGTGTGTAACACCGTGCACATGTCTTTTCTCTGCTGCTTATAAAGGATAAGAAACAGATGGTGCTTCATGTTTTCAATTAATTATTTGGAACTTCTGAGATCCACCTTTATTTTAATACACATGGAAACCAAATATCTTAGTTTTGTCTTATTTTATTAAATACATACTGTAGTCACTCTTCTGCCTTCAGATACTTTTGGTGGGATTTTGTTTGTTTGTTTGTGCTGGGGTTTTTTATGGTTTGTTGTTGGGGTTTTTTTTACCTTGTAGAACTCAAAAAAGCAGTTTTCCCTCTTTTGTACTTCTCTAGCAAAACTCAGTGAGTCCTGTAGGAATACTATCTCATAATTATTGCTAATTATAGATACTGGCTCATAATGTGCATGTTGTGAAACTTTGTATTCCATTGTATTCATATCTTTTTATCAAACACCACAGCAATCATGTGAAAATAGATTTGAAAATTGATTTTTGGACACAAACTGATATCAGCTGAAATTAGTGATGTGTTGTACATCACTAATAAAAATGAATTTTATTAGTGATAAAGATTTTGCAATATGAGAAAAAATATTTTCAAATTATGAATTGTTTCAATTATTCTGGGCTGCAAATGTTGGATGTTTAGTGGCAATTGCTATGGGATCACTTGTACTGAGCATTTTAAAAGGACAGAAGTCATGAAATATAGGTCAAGTTCACTGAGAAGCTGAAGTATCCAAGTAACTTTAAAACCCAGTAAACATAAAGGTAAATTCTGTGTTGGATTTAATGCTTCTCTTCAATGTAAATTAAAAAAAAAAAAGAGTTCTTTTGGGGATATACCACTATTGAAAATACTGGGTTGCTAAGCTGAAAGGCTAGAAGCCTGAAATAATCTAGCATATCTATTTCTCTGTCTTTAGTACCCACTACATTTATATACTCTGTTGATAAAAATGTATGGACACAAAGCTTCCTTTTTCATAAGTGTAGTCATGCTATCCGTAATAAAGAAAAATGAGACAAATGTACTATAAGTAGACAGAAATGAAGTTTACATCTAAAGATTAGAAAAGACAGTTGATTTCAGTGGGCCTTGAAACATGATTGCGTTCAAACCCATGAGATAACATTAAATGAGGAAATAAAATGTCTTCTTTAAGCAAATAAAGAATATTTTCTAATACAAGGAAAGTGCATTTTTATACACTCTTTGTTCTTGGGAAAGTCATTATAGATCTTTATCTCTTTTCCTTTATGCCTTTTCTGTAGTAGATATAATACTTTTGTTTACATAAGAATATGTTTTCAAATTTGTATTTGGTTTTTTTCTCTGACCTCTTCTCTAAATATTTCTGCTTTTGCCTGCTGAAGTTTCTGAATATTTCTGTTTTCCTTGCTTCCTCTGTTTCAAAACAGAAATGTCCACTCCATCATTTTTATTAGAGTTCACATATTTATTTTTCTTTTTTTCCTCTTTTTTTTCTCTTTTTTTCTTTTTTTTTCTGTTTTCCTCTTTCTTTTGGAGTTGCGTTTTTTTCCCTTTCCTTGTTTTTTTTTGTTTCAATTCAGATTGATGATATAACGTACTAGGCATTACTCTAGATTCATTTACCAGCTTATCCATAATACTGTCTGTCCAACGATGGGTATCAAATAAGTTCAAAACCCCAACTGCTCCACATAGCATGTCACTGCTATTTGCTCAATTTTTACATGTCTACCAGACACTATCCTGGGAGGGATCTTGAATTATAGACCCTTTCCCTTTTCCTTTCCCTTCTCTGAAGAAAAGCAGTATTCTGGACAACTACCAGTGTTGTAGTATGCAGAAATTCTTATGGAATTACATGTTATTTTACATTCTCACTAAAACCAAAGGAGTTCACCATGATTGCTGCAAGTATACTGAATACTAAAGGATTTAATTATTTATAAACTTTTGTATCTACT
The DNA here is from genome assembly GCF_001604755.1 of Lepidothrix coronata. Lineage (NCBI taxonomy): Eukaryota > Metazoa > Chordata > Aves > Passeriformes > Pipridae > Lepidothrix > Lepidothrix coronata. Next base: position 3,937,203 of record NW_016690189.1, read on the forward strand.
GATGATACTTTTTAAAGTAGTAAAAAATTATTCATTCCTTTATTATTTACTGAGAAATGTCATGTTGAATGAAAGTTATTATGGACATAGAATAAGTAATTCCATGTCAGTGTACTTGTAAAGTGGTTAGACTTGTATTACTATTCATGGCCATTTCCTTCTCCTTTCTTTTGACTAAAATAAATTGAGCTCATGGTAAATCTGGAGAAACTGCAGATGTGTGGCAGTATGTGTAGGTGTGGAAATACAACAGAATTTGGAAAATCAGTGGGTTCAGGATGCAGTTTGCTTGTGTACTTGTACATGGCTGTATGTGTATTCTAGAGAAAATGGGGATGCGTGAGGATGTGAATAAAGGAAGAGAATGTAAATAAAGATTTTATGTGTCAAGGAGGTAAAAAAGGATGGAATATGAGGTTAAAAATTAAGGGTCTAAGTATGAAGAAGACACGTTGTTACCTGATGTCATCTTCTGGAATGTTAATAGCATGATGACCAGAAAGTAGTAATGTATGTTACTTTTGACTTATGTCTTTGGTATTACTTTTATGAAACGGGCACTAGCTTTAATAAACCTACAGGAAATTATTAGAGGCAAACTTTGGTCCCAAAATTTGGAAGATATTATTTTTGTTAGCCCCAGAAATGTATATCTAGCCTGAAAAATTAAAATATTCTTTAAGTAGCAAATATATCCTAAAAATAAAAATATGTCAAAATTATTATAAAAAATGTTCGGTAAAAATTAATATATTATTTACCTGAGTAATAATAAACATAAAAAGAATAATGACTTTGGGGTTATAGCCACTCTTGAAAGTTGCACAAATCATTACTTTTATTTCGTATATATGTTAAAAGTCTTTTTTTTTTTCCAGCTGAAATAGCTTATATACCTAGTTGCTAGTTTCTTTGAAGGATATGCGAATTTAAGCTCAAGAAGCATAATAGGATCTCAAAAAAGCAGTTAGTTTTAGAATGTAAAGCAATCATGTAAAGTTCACAAATTTATTTATTTTTATCATTGTACTTCTTTATGAATGTCTCTACAGAGCTTGTTAACATAGTCTGAGTAACCAATGCACATAATAATACTTTCAGACACTCCAGTTGAAGAAAATATAAGGTTTAATTGGTCAGGTCTTGTAACTCCATGATATACAGTTTTTGAAAACTGAAAACGGATTCATGAATATTAGAGAGGAAAGGAACTTGGACTGCTGCTATCTTTGTTATTTTCATTCTATATTTACTGAAAATGATCTTTTAAGGAAAAAAATCCCAAACAAAAAGAGACAATTGTTGTTATTTAACATTTCAGTCATTGTTTTCTGATAATTTTTCTCTCTTTTTTTCCTTTTGTCTGTTGCTAATAAGAAACTTAGAGTTACCAATGTCTTTCATTTATTAGCTACACTGGCAATGCAGTTTGCTGAATAGAACACAGAAAAACATTCTTTGTATCTATTTGACATTTTCATTGCGAAATAAATGTTGTGCTAAAGGCCATTGTTTTAAAATTACTTCACCTTCAGGAACCATTGAATCTTGAAAGATTCTGAGTCAAAAGCAAAAATTTGCAATCCATAAGATTTTGAAGATTTTTGGTGGCTTAACTAAATGTGCTACTCCATTTTCCTTAAAATTGTGCAGCATCAATATTATCCCACCCAAAAATTCATGCACCTGTGAAATCTGTGGGATATCATAGAATCCTGGAACAGCTGAGGGTGGAAGGAATATCTGCAGAGCATCTAGTTCAATGACCCTGCACAGAACAGGTGCAACAAGAGCTGGTTGCTCAGAGCTGTATATAGTATGTTTTTGAATATGTCTAGTATGGAGACTCCACAACTTCTTTGGACAGTATACTGGAGTTGCAACTGGCATTCATATTAGAGGATAGTTTTTACCACTTGGCCAAAGCTCTTAGAATTGATGAATCTGTGAGTGTAAGTTTGTTCTTGTGCTTCCATGTAAAGGAACTCTGACTAGGTAAAGATTAAGGTAAAGTAAAGGTGGTTTTAAAGTTGTTGACAGGGAGATTTGCTTTGGCTTAAATCTAGCTGAATCAGCTCTGCCTCCATCTAGAGCTCACTGTGCACTCAGTTCACTCTGTCAAGGGAAAGTAGAGGAAGAAACAACAACATGACAAAGAGTTTCTTCAAATGTTTACTACACTGATAAGAGTTAGAAGATACCAAATTTTTTTATAGTTGAGCACATTTAAAGCTGGCTTCCCTCCAAATCTCCAAAGCTCAGCGGATGCCTTTTCCCTCCCTCCTCCTTTAGGCAAAGAAAAAAAACTATGGCAAATGAGACAAATCGAAACCAATGGAATTATATCAAAAATATATATTTACATATATTTACAATTTTATATACAATTTGAATATATTGTACACATGATAGGGAGCTCTCAAGGGGGAAAAATGGAAAAGGGATAAAAAAACTAAAAACAAATATCTTCTAAATATACCCCTTCAATAGAGAGCAAGAGAATAAATACAAAAAACCCAGATTAAATACTTCCCTGAACGAGACAGCAGAACTGTGTGAGGCACCAGCCAACTCCCCACGCCTCTCGAAGGGACCAGAGACAATGGTAAGTCGGAGCAGGCAGGCCTTGGCCTCTACAAGCAAAGACCGTCTGCGGAGAGACCTGTCACCTTCAGCCACCGGAAGAGAGATGAGGGTGAGCTCTCTTATCTGTGCCTTTTTATATGTTGTGTTACATTAAAGGATGATATGGAATACTTCTTTAGATTTCTGACCCCCATTGCTAAGGAAGGCCTAAAAAATCCAAAAGCCAACCCACTACAATAATCCTGTGTGAAGAAGTCAGAGATAGGACCACTTCTGTCTTGCAAAATGAAGAAAGAAGAAGTATGTAAGTTGCAGGATGAGAAGACAAAATCAAGGATGTGTTTATCCTTTACATGGTGTATTAAAAGAAGGTTCTAAAAAAGTGATCAGCCTTTATGGACCCTAATACCCTCAAAAGCAGTTTCCCAGGGGCCATTCCTAACCAGTTCATAGAGTTATAGCATGGAAGGGACCTTAAATATCATCTAGTTCCAATCCCCCTGCCTTGGGCAGGGACACCTTTCACTAGACCAGGTTAATCAGAGCCCTATTCAACCTGGCCTTGAGTACTTCCACAGATGTACCATCCACAGCTTTGGCTCATATCCAGTCTCTCATGCACCAGTGCCTCCAAGTCCTCTCAGCAAGGCTGCTCTCCATCTGTTCATCCCCCAGGCTGTATTGAAACTGTGAGTTGCCCTAACCCAGGTGCAGAACCTTGAACTTGGTCTTGTTAAACCTCATGAGATTCCCATAGACCCACTTCTCAACTTTGTCCAGGTCCTTTTGGATTGCATCCCATACTTCAGGTGTGTCAACCACACCACTCAGCTTGGTGTCATCTGCAAATTTTCTGAGGGTGCACTTGATCTCTTCATCTGTATCATTAATGAAGGTATTAAATAACACTGATCCTAATACGAACCCCTGAAGGACACCACTCGTCACTGATGCCCATCAGGACTCTGAGCCATTGATTACTACCCTCTGGATGTGACCATCCAACCAATTCCTTATCTACCAAACAGTCCATTGAATCCATCCCTCTCCAATTTAGAGAGAAGGATGCTCGTGCAGGCAATGTCAAAGGTCTATAACCTTCCATATCAGCACTCTAGTCCAAGGACTCTTCCCTTCAGGCCTCACTTATTTCAATGATTTCATAGCTGAAGCTTTTAGTTCCTCTTATTGATTCCTGGTATTGTGTGCATTATTGTACAAACATTTCAAATGCACTCCAGTGTACTCAGTACACAGTGGGGCGTGTGAAAAACCTCAGTAGAACATTGTCCCTCAAATGTTGTCCCTCAGCCATAACCATACTGTCCAAAGTTATCACTAGTATGCCTAATTTTATCCCTTTCCTCCTTTGAACTTAGTTTAAACTCTTTAACTGTTTACTTTATTTCTGTAGGGTTTTTTTTATTGGCACGAAATGGAAAATATTGATCAGTTATTTTGATTTTTTCTTCTTTGCTTCTGAAGTCCTGAAAGGATTAAGCAGAATCCTTCTGTTTTAGCAGCAAACATTTAATATTATACTGATAAATATAATGTTTAAATACAAAACATTAAAATTTATAGACTTTTCTAAATAAAGAAAGAAGCTTATTAAAAGCTAAAAATGAAGATAATGACTTTGTTTACAGTCTGAAAGTTGAAATGCTTTCTTTTTTACCATAAAAATCTAGCTTCTTTGATATCGACAGGGTTTTATCCACATTGCAAACTTCTCTTTTACCTTCATATGTTAAAATGAAGTCAAGAAACTAATGTGCTTTTTTTGGAAAAGAGCCAAATAAAGTGTTTACAAGGCTAGAAGGTGAAGAGTCTCTGTGTAATAGGAAGGGATGACATTTCTGTCTCATGAATACAATGATTTAATTCTTTGACCTACTGTTGGCAAGAGCTGGTGTATGGTGAACACTTTCGGGTCTGACACATTCATTAAAATAAAACAACCTTCAGACCCTTCTCTTGGCAAAAGACAAAGTTGAATGTTTAACTTGCATGAGATTTCTCTCCCCTCAGATGATCTATAATGTGACTTTGAAGGTTGACTTAAACGAAAAAAAAGGTAAGAAAAGGCAAATCTCTTTGCTTACCTTCCCTGTCTCACAAAGACATGCAAAATAAAAAAAGATAAGGAAAATATTTTGAAAGGGTTATAATGTAAACCCAAGCAGCTGGTTTAGGCACTGCCAGATGTGCACAAAGACACATCAGAAAATCCATGCTCAAATTTGTTTTTGTGTTCCAGTAAGAAAGGTCAGAAAGTTTAGATGTTAAAAGTAAGTTAACTCTTTGCTTATTTGACCATTAAACTGTCATCATGAAACTATGTTTTAAACTTCTGATGGTCTGAAATCTTATTGGTAAATGAAGTCTGAAGACCTATCAACCTGCCCAAGATATGAACCAGAGGCTGGTTAAGCTTCACTGCTAACTGCACCAAGGGCAGAGGAATGGATAGTAAGAAGTGGAAAAAACATCTGAATCTTATCTTTGCTTGGCAAAGTTACTTGACATAAATAATTGCCAGTGCCAAACTTGGATTAATAATATATTTTTTATGTATCTTTGCATTACTGTGAGGCTAAGTTGATTTCACACATTTACCTATAAAATGCCTGCTATTGTCTTTTTATGCATTTATACTTAACACATGTTATGAAAGAGCATTTGAGTAGCTAGCTTAGTTCAACCTATTTGCTTTTGAAAATGATTTCAAATCTCCACTGTCAGTTCATATAATTATACACTTAGTTGCATGTATTAATTGATGACCTTAAAACTCTATTAATTAAAAAAATTGTGGAAATCTTTGGGTTTGTTTTTTTTCCCCCCAAGTTTTCATCTGGCATTGAAGCATATTGTTTAGGAGTAATGAAGGCCAAAAAGAAACATAGCAAAATACACTTGTAATACATCTATCTTATATAGTGTTTTATCTGACTTTCTCAGTGGTGTGTCCTAAGTTCTAGTTTAGTTTGCTATTTAAAAAATGAGATATAACATAGCTATTAAAAACTAAGCACAAGTACATGTATTTTCTTGAAATTACTTAGGTTATTTATCAGAAATGCTAAGCAAGATTATAAACACAAAAATACAATCAACATCAAAACACAATCAAGTAAAAGGCAAATAGAATGATTTATAACCATTCTCTGTGCATAAAAAATGAGATGGAAACAAATTTTTTCTTTTTTTTTAATGCATAACATAAGATACAATTATGATAAATAAACCAAACTCATATTTAGAAAAACTTCACCACCTTCTTCGTGTACTGGAGCTTCCAAAATCCCTTTTAAGAAATATAATTGCCATATTTACTTTTGTCATTTCCTTAAGTGCCTTTGCTCACAGCATAGGGAGGCTGTCAGTTTGCTCTGAACCATGGCCTATACCATGCATGAAATTTTTACTCTCATTGGCTGGACAAGGATTCAAATGTTGCAGCTTGGGTCTGCCATAGTAGCATTTGCACAGCATTGGACTGCCAGCCCTATTGTTTGGACTGTATAATTTCAAATGGCTTGAACTGCCAGCCCTGGTTTGAACTGTATAATTTCAAATGGCTTCATTGTCTTCAGAAGCTCAGCATGGATACACATGTATCAGGGTGACAGAGAAAGGAATTTTATCCCTTATAATTATCCTAATCCTACTTTAGTCTATTCCTGCCTAGTAATTTCTGCATTTCGGTTATTTTTTAATTCTTTATTAAATGCTCTAAAGAACTCTAACTGATCTAAACTGACAGAAGTCACAGATTGATATGAAGAAAAAAAATTGTTTTCTTTAGGAAATAACAGAAATGAAAGGAATGAGAGGCTCTAGAAAGAGTGTGACTTACTTTTCAGCTAAATATTCATTCTCCTGTCTTGACCAAACCTGAGGGGATTTATGGGGGTTGTGGGATATGTACGGAAAATATCATTCATAGCTGTCATGGTGATCAAGGATTCATTTTCATATGATATGCACCACTTCCAAATACTGAATGGAATTAACCCTGGAATTGAAGAAACACAAAAACTTTAATCTGACTCAAAATAGCTCATGTTTTTTTGAAATACAATTGATTTCCTGTTATGATGTTCTGTATTTGAAACTCACAAGTAAAACTGTACTATAAAACAATCACATGAATTTCACCACTCTCAGAGACTTCCCAAGTAGAGGGACAAGTTTAGCTGTGTTTTAATTAGCAAATTATGTATGCCTGAGACTGTAATGTGGCCCTGATGTCAGTCATCACAGACAGGCCAACATCCATGTCATAAAGGTCTCTTCCCTGAAACTGTTTGCTGGGAATAGTCTGTCCATGACCCATACTAACCCTTGACATGTGCCTGGGAACTCTTTGCGTCAAAGCCTGGTACAGGCTAAAGCTATTTTAGAAGCTGTTTTAGCAATTTAATAGTGATGGCAATCAAGTTTCAGAGGGTGAAACACTCTCTTAATTTATTAATATCGACATAATCTTCAGGACTGCTTCCATAACACTTTAGTTTGCTGTAGCATTGGCTGTATATATGCAAATTAAAATCATGATGACAATAATGGTAATAAAAATAAAATGCTGGATCTCCTTCTTTGAGAAGTTAAGTACAAATAAAGCCCCTGACTTCATAAACAACAGACTGACTGTAACCAAGATGCCCTTTGAGGGTCATCATTGACACATACTATCTTCCCAAGTGTGGACAGACACAAGGCAATGATTGGTCACCAGTCTATAAATACTTGAGAGATTACTCAAGTAATTTAATTTTATGGATGATTGCTTACCTGTATATCTATCTATATTAGTAAAATAGAGAGGGCCAGGGAATAGTTCTGGACCATTCCTAGTGGACACGTTAAATATGGTTACTTCGTTTTGGAGTGAAAAAAAGGGAAAGAATGGTCCTGGGCTCATTTTACTTGGTAGTAGAGCAGCATCCACAATGTCTAATGTCTACATGGTAACATTTTTGGTTAGTTCAAGACCAGATTTTCCTTCAGAATAGGGCGCAAGTACATCCAACTGTGGCCCAGCTCTATTATCCTGCAGTTCATCTGCTTTAGCACCAGCCTATCTACTGCTTACTGGAGCAAGGTCTTGCCCACTGGAACTCCATCTGAGCCCTATGTGGTGGAACAGTTGTTTGTGCAAGGTGTCTTTGTTTCTAGGACCTCCTGAATTTGGAAGGGATCTTGCTTCAGCAACTAGGCTGCTACTGTACTTCTCATTAACTTATCATTGCAGAGGAAGCTGACAGACTGTCTCTCTAACACATTTATTTCACATTTGCAAGAAGGAGATGCCAATGAGATCACCAGCTCCTACTCAGAAGAATCTTAAAAGCTTTCCTCATACGAGGAAAGATTTTTCAAAATAGGGCTTTCTGTTTTTCAGCTCTCAGTGACTTCAGAATTTTCTGAAATTCATTGCCTCCTTCAGGTCAAGATCTTCAGAAAATTTTAAAATTTAGATCGTCTAAGCTCCTGGTCTAAGATTAGGGGAAGCCAAAAATGGTGCTACTTATGAAACGTAGTTTCATGACAAGAACAAACTCATAATTTAATCTATCCTTCCTCATGGGGAAAATCAAGATCATTAATTAATTTTGGTTTGGAGTGGTACCATGTGTCATGCAGCATGAATATTTTAGCTCTGGTTCACTCTCTATTAGCTTACACTCTGGAAAATCAGGTGGGTAAAAAGTAAAATCTTTTCCATATTGAAACTAAGCATAGTGAGAGTACTTCTGCTGTCTGCATAGATGTACCTAATACAATGAGTAATTTCTGCAGATGTATTAGGATTTGTGGTTTTGGTGATGACACTAATAACACCTGCTCTTCTTAACTTAAAAATGTGGCTTTCGCTTTTTTTTTTAACCACCATTTTTTTTAAACAACGTAACATTAATTAAATTACAAATGATCCATGTCTTTATTTGTCTGCTGACATTTTTCCCCTGCTTGTCCAGGGTGGTTCCTTACACGAAAAATGTACACCATAAGCATCTCTTTTCTGGACAGTGTTTGACAGAAAGACTAAACGCAGCAGTGGAATGTCAGTGAACTGTTTCTAAGTATTGCAAATGCAGTCTTGCTTCTTCAGGTGACAGCACACAGATAGGGAAAATCTGTGAAATAAACACCTAAACCAAGCTAAATCTATGCAAATATTCTTCTATGTTTATATTGCTTTACGTTATTAGAATATCCAATAAACAAAGAGAAATTGCCATCAATAAAATAAATCCATATAATTTTACAATATGACGTAAATAAATAGATAGATACATACCACCTGAATTTCCTAAATATAGAATTTGGCATTTTTTTATTCAGTATATTTCTCCACTGTTGATTATAGCCATATGGATTAATGTTGTTACTGTATTAAAAGAACTTAAACTGTTACCATATATTCTCTATTGACCTTTGCTTTACTTAAACCTAAAATTCAATGGTTTGATTTGAGTTTCTTTTGATACTTCACTATGCTAAAGTAAATTAAATATTTGATTTGAAAAATAAACTCTTTTGAAATTTTTATATCTTTAAATAAACATCTAATGTGAACTAAAAGCTTTTAGAACATTCAGTCCTTCTGAAAATGTGACCCCAAAACTAACATAATAGTTCTTTGGAAGACTGTTCTGCTTTCTGCACTGTTGATACAATACCTCAAGGACCTGTTTGCACACTATTCTGTATTTTCACTTAATCCAGATCTGTTTTATTTCAGAGTGCAATCCTACAAAAAGGTAGTTCATAGCAACAAGACTGTCACTGAGTCCAAAATTAATTGCCACACTGTAAAAAGAAGTGTTTACATGCTACGGAGAGAGGGTTTGCACATGAAAGAGATAAAGATGAAATCAATTTACAAAGGAGATAAAAAACATTCTTGCTTTGGTGACCAGTTCAGAAAATGAGTGAAGTTTATAGTCAGAACAAAAATATGTTCATAGTAAAACTTAGGATTTCTATTATGAAGCAGGAAAAACATTTATGCAACATTACTATGGAATTATTTACTTACATTTACTCATATTATCTTTTTCAGGAATTTATGTTTTCTTCACTGTAAAAACTTGGTAAACATCCTAGAAATAGTAACTTTTCTCATCCTCTAGGAGTGAAATATTTCTTTGTGATGGCAGTCTTAACATCTATCCTTTTATGGCACACCCTTTTTTCTTACTCTTTCTTCTTTCTATACTTAGTGTTTTTTGTTGTTTAGATGGAAGAAACATTTATAACTTAATTTTTCTTCCTTTTTTCCTGTCATGTAAAAATACAGTTGTCATCCGGATATAAACAAATTTTCTCAATGTAATTTAGCAGAGTTCCTGGAAAGTGTTTAAATATTTGGAATAACCTTCAGTTATATGGGAGAAAGTTGAAATATCCTTCAGTTCGAAAGAAAGACAATTGTTTAATGGACATGTATTGACTTCATATTTGTACTTTTGAAGCTGCATGTTTTGCTTCCCATTTTATACTTTTAAATGAGTCCTGTTGTGATGGATCGTGCAACAGAAATGTAGAAGTTCTAAATTTGGATTCACCAGTTTTCCTTTTACAGGAAGACTTTTCATCTACCACAATAAAGAAAGCTATTCTCTGAATATTCTAATTTGATTATAGGATTTAATACTAGTAGGTTATGAAAATCTGAATTTGTATGCAATTCATCGTATGAATGTACAGCTTACTAAACTGAATATTTTCATGTGGGAGTTCACATTTAGTCTCTTATACCTCTCTTCATATGTTTTGTGAGTCTACTTTCATAAACATTTAAAGCAATGTGGTATTTCATTTAAGCAGTCTTGTTAACATACTTAGGAAAAGTAATGAAAATAACTTAAGAATGATAATAAGAAACTGAATAAGTAAAAAAGTGGAAAAAAAAAGGGATTTATTTTAAGCATATCTATTTTGTACTTAGACTGATAAAATAAACACTGAAAATACTCACAGAGAACTCTTTGCAATCTGCTATCTATCAGTTTAAGAACTGTAAAAAATACATAAACTTTTTAGAAATTTTTTTAGTGAAACAAAATTTTACCGAAGGTATGCCAAAACATAAGAAACTCGTTGAAATTTTCATAATTACTGGAATAGTGGAATATAGGAGCCTGATGTCTATTTTCTTTCAATAGGTTTAAATACTTTCAAAATACTAGACATAAATGTTATTGTATCCTTTATAATTGTACTATGTATTTCTGTTTTTCCTAGCAGGCTTCTGACAGTCTTAAAGGTTTGGGTTTACAACTCTTGGATTTTGTATTTATTTTGATCAGATTTTTTTTTTTCTGCTGCATTTTGCAAATTAAACAACTGGGGTTTGGTTTTCTCCCCACTCCCCAAATAATAAGAAAATATAAGCTTTTGTTTATACTCTGTATTTCACAATATTCATCTTCAGCTCAATTAAGCTATTTTTTAATCCTTCCTTTTAGGAAAAGTCTTACCCTTCAAGACAAAATTATAATTTTTAACATTGTTTTCCTTTGTTATGCCTTTTTTTTTTGTGATAAAATATACTCTGACTATCTTATCATTCTTCATTGATTTTTATTTCTGGCACTATAGAGAGAGAGGAGGGAACAGGACATTAGTCAATGAACCCATCAACTAGACAGAACAACTCCCGTATACACTCTGAATTCACTCTCTTGTAGCTGCTACAGAAAATTCTTTAAGCCAAACTTCTGGTATCTGATGTTTGCATAGAAGTTTCACTGACTTCATGGGAGGTTTGAGCACAAATTAAAGAGTGAATATGGCTTCTTTAACACCATATTTAGAAGACTTCTGACGAAAATTGGCTGTTGAATATGCAGTAAACTTTGCAAAGTTTGGTGTCTCATCCATACTGTGTATTGCCCTACTGCCAAATCTTGTTCTTTAACTAGAATGAAACTACTGAAGCACCATCTGTAGATTTAAATATTTGGATCTCTCTCAAACACATTCTGGGTGCAGTGTTGCCAATGACAGTGATCATTTTTACAAAACTGGCACTTAACTAATAAGTGTACTGGAACTGAAGCATAATTCCACAGATAAAAAACAACACAATTACAGTAAGACAGTTTTCACAAATTTTCTAAAACCACATTTAGCAGATGAAGGAAGAACAGTGGATGTTGTTTACCTTAAATTTAGTAATGTTTTTGACCCAGCTCCCATAACTTCCTAATTCACGTATTGATACTACATACTAGACATTGTGCCTAGTTCAAACTGTACGAGACACTGAGGTGTCATAGATAGCAAGGTGGATTGAAAGTCAGCTAAGCTGAATATAAAAAATTCTTTTTTATGGTGAAATTGATCAAACACTGGAACAGGTTGCCCAGAGAGGTTGTGGAATCTCCATATTGAACATATTCAAAACGTGACTGGACACAGCTCTGAGCAGCCTGTCCTCTGTGCTCCTGCTTTCACAGGGGAATTGGAATAGATCGTCGCCAATCCCTTCCAACCTCAGGTATTCTGTGGTTCTGTGGCTGTGTGAAGGACTTTTTTATCCACCTGTTGCTTATCTAATCTTGAATATAGTTGTTGATATAGTTATTTTTATTCGCTTTGTTTTGCTGAACCTCCTGTTTTCTTATCAATAGTAATACTTAAAGCATAAGCATTTGCTCTACTGCCTGATTGAAATGTTTCCAAAGATTGTGCACAAGATGGTCAGGAGAGTCTAGTGAAGGTTTTCATCAGAACATCATTACAGAGCAAAGAGACAATAAATTAGAGGCAACAGTGTTTTTCCACATTCACCTAGGATTAGAAGGAAATCCTTGTTCCTGTGGCTTTATACCATTGTCATGTAATATATATAATGTGATACTGCTTGTGCTTCCTCACTGGTTGAGAGCACAAATGATTCTGGCATGAAAATTTTACTCTTACTTTTCAAATTGCTTTCCCAAACATCCAGAGCTCTGGAAATTGCTTTTCTGCAATTATTGAGCTAGTAAATCTGATCACAAGGCTTCTCAAGAAAAGTAAATACAAAAGTTTGTAAGTATATCTGAAATGCATTATCTTCGTGCAAATTTTGACATACAGCTCTCCATTCTTCATTCTGCTCCACTAAATTTGATAATCATATTAGATTTTCATAATTCCATTTGCGCAAAATTACTTCTCTGCTTCCTAACTGGGCCCTCAATACTTTTATTGAACCTTCTTGCATACGAAACTATCTACATGGGATATTTACTGACACAGATTCCATAAGACATTAAAATCTGATTTCAGGTTCTGACAGTTGTCACAATAGAATCTCCAGCATATTTTAGATCTTGGATGAGGAACTACAGTGATTAAAACAAAAAATAAAATAAAAAAAATTACCCAACCCCTCTATTAAATTAATCTATATTGTCATAACTTAAAATCCTTGATACAGAATATTTTGGACGAAACCATCAGATTCACTGAGTATCTGTTGTCCTAGAATTTGGGTCGACAACTGATTATTTTGGAACATCTATCCCAATGAAAATCAACCTTTTCATTTTCAAGTATATCAAAGCTATGCAACTTGTAATGATGTCCTCAAATAAATGTTTCTCAGTGCACAAAACCTCTGCAATCTTGAGAAGAGAAATACAAAATTTGCTGTGCTTCTCCTATTACTTTTTCTTATCAAAGGTGAAATGGCACTATCTTTTATAAGTTTTTTTAATTATATATTTTTTCCCAAGAGCATAAGAATTATCCCCTCAGTGTGTAATCAGCTCTGTAGAATAAAGAAGATTCTCCTAGGACAATAATAAGGATTATAATGAGAACTCCAATAGTTGGGAGTTCACACATTGCTTAGACTTCTAGAATTACATTTACCTGATCTCTCATTTACTTCTGAACATGAACCACAATTTCCAGGCACTTTACCTGCTGAAGAAAAAGCAGTTGACCCACCTTCTATGCAAACTGTTTGTTTTCTGACAGAAAAATAATTTAATTTCAACACGAATATTCATATATGCTATATGAGCCTCTGGGTCGTTATAAAGAGGAAAATAAACAGCTATTTATTGTATGAAAGCATACAAAAATACTGTATAGAATGAGTTCAGTTACTATCTTTTTCAAATTAACTCTGTGAAGGAATGATAAATATTCATTTTCTTGTAAATACAGCTAGTTGTGGCCTTCTAAATGCAATTATTAATCAGGTTTTTTGCCACCTGTTATTTATACCCAGGTATATGCAAATGTTCAGGGTGTTTTTTCCCAGATGTGTTTCATTAAGTTACAGCAACCTGTGCTCTGTTATGTATATACAAATACACAAACTTCCCAACAGAAAAAAAGCAAACAAGTAAAGGAAACACACAGATGCATGTACACAAGTGCATAGTCAAACACCACATATGTGAAACACTCAGACAATTTGTATTAAAATAATATCCAAGAGCTGGTATAGACGAGAAAAACCAATAATGCTCTAGGACATTTTGTTACGCTAAATATCTATTATTATATATGTATATCTATATTCCTTTTTTTTTCCTTTAAGGAAAACTTGAGGTTTCTTAGTAAATTTCATTTTTGTGGGAGAGGCAATGTCTTTAGACACTATCATAATTATTTCCCCTTATTCTTCATGGACTACTTAGTTACGAATCCTTATGCTTGTAAAATATTTTAAAATACTGTTCTCTGTTAAAATAATGTACTTCTACCACACACTCAATCAAGAAAACCCTCGCTGCAAGTCAAATGAATTATAGTGTATTCAACATACAACTTCTCCAAACCCACGTAACATAATTTATACTCATGAAATTAAAGCATCTTAAACTTTTAAACTTCAAACGTTTTCCTTCAGTGCAAACCCACTGGCTGCACACACTGGACTATAATATAAGATTAAGGATAAAACTTGGTCTGAAATTGTTATCATTTGTTTTATTTTAAAAAGTTACATACTAATGAATTCCTTTTAAATATTTCACATCTTCATTGACTCCAACCAGTGAAAATCTACCTAATGGAATTTGGCTCATTACACTACAAAACTACTTTAAAAAGTTTAGACACTGTGGTTAAGTCAGAGACAGCTACTACCTCCTCTGATAAACTTTTATAACAAGGTTTAAATTTATTACTTTGTCCTGGTTTGAGAGCCCCAAAATCCAATTCCCGAGTCCAAGCCCCCCTCCCACATCTCAACCCAGTGTGAGATGGGTTTTCCAGACACAACACAAGACTCAATATGGGGGGAAGGGAATTATATTACAATCACTGTACAAATAAATATTACAATACAGTATCATATATATAATCTTTAACTATTTCTCCTATGATAAATCAGTATTTACAATGGACCAATCTCTTCTCCCTCCAATAAAAGTCCAGAAGGGAAAAGGAAAGATCCTTTCCACTCTCAGAGCAGCAGCCTCTCTTTTTCCATGCAGCAGCTATAACTGGATTGTTGTAACTGGATCTCTTCCCAGTACACACAAGAGGGTCTCCTCTCCCTCCCTCTCTCTCGTGGGCTGCGTAGCGGGGACAAAACTCACTTCACCATGTCATATCATGGAGTGTAAGACCCCCATGAAGGTCCCTTCCTCAGGGGATTCACCCCTGAGTCAGAACGTCTCGGGCAGCTTTCAGCTGAAAACCTTTGCCTCAAGAGTTCTGTCAGAGCTCCTGTGCTCTGTCTCAGCTGCTGCCAGGCTTGGCAGCAGCAGCGGGGGAGGCCAAGGTCAGCCCCTCTGCATTCCGTCTGGCCGTCCTGGTCCAGCTCTGGGATGCCTGAGCTTCTTAGCTACTCTCTCTGGTGCATGCTGCGTTTTAGGACTTCCATCCAGTAGGAGTGCACCACCCCTCCTCTCTAGGAGGTGTCTCAAAAGGGGTTTTGGGGCAATTGGCTCAGTTCTTATCCCCAAAACTCTCTGTAGAGCTTAGTTCTCTCTCTCTCTCTCTCTCCATTAGAGATCTCTGTCTCTCTGCTTAGCTGCATGCTTGTTTCTGCTCCTCCTTATCTCCTTCTGGCTCTCTGCCACTGTTCTCCGGTCAATGCTGTTTCTACTGCTGCTCCTTCTGTTCACTCAGGGTGGAGAAAACTCCCAGCTTCTCAGTTAAAGACCTCAGTCCAGTTTAACACTCTTCCAAGTTCCTGCAGCCCTATCTGGCAGGCTGGGGGGCCGTGGACCCCCAGGGGGGTTCCTGCCCCTTCTCCTCGTGGCTTTAGAACATGGCTACTCTCTGCAACAACAACCACTACATCCTTCTTTTCTGGTCTGCTTGTGATATGTTTGTATTTTGCAGGAGCGCTCACTGGGTCCACATCAAGTGACACCACCCCCTTGGGAGTTACCATTTTTTTAACTCCAAGGGGAAAACTTTTTTTTTCCCCCACCACATACTTCCTATAGGTTTCTAATTTCTATAGAATTATAGAAGCAACTGTCCATAGTATTAAGCTGTAGCTGATGTTAACACTGTCTTGTAACTCCCTGCATGAAGACCAAAATCTATCAAAAATTTTCTGATGATTGAAATCTGCCTTAGGATGAAATACTATGAAGTTGTCCAGCGGCTGCACTCTTAAAGCTTTTGCACTGTAGAACTATTTGAGGTGTTCAGCTCTTATACTTAACATAGCTGAGATGATTTATCCAAAAATAAATTAAAACACAGTTCATATGTAGCTTAAGGTGAAATAATCTATTTTCAGGAAAAAAATAAATATATTATATTTATTTGATTTCTTCTGCAAGCAAGAGACTTTCTGACACATTCATTCTAGCAGTAACTATGAAAGAATTGATGGATATTTTGGCAAATGGTTCTTTAAATTTGCTTAGCCTCAAGGAATTATTTTTGTATTTAAAGTTTGTAGGAAATTGGTCTCTAACTGTGTACTTCAAGTACTAAAAAAAGCATTTAAAATCCAATTGCCGACAAGGGATGACTAAGAACTTGTTGCCAGCTTTTAGAGCACAAAATGTTTTTGCACAAGAGAAGAAATGAGTCAAAGGTTAGGAAAACTTATTACCCTTCACAGAAACCCAACAGGTTTTTTACAACTTTTAATCAAAACCAAAATAATGGATCAGATATAAGTACAATAGAACTGGTGTGACTGTACAAAGAACTGGTGGGTAATTTCCACTGAGACTTCATTCCCTAGGATGAATCTCAGCTACACAGGAATTTTTAGTTCAGTACTGAAATTTATAATACACTTTTTTTTTTCTTCTTCTTTTAAGTCATAAAAAATAAGAAAAAAGAAACACTCCCTGAAAGATTTGGAAGCCAGTACTGAGTAAAGATTAGAATTTTATCCAAAGCAAACCTTGCAGTTGGATATCCTAAACAGAATTTCAGACTGAGCTCCCAGTGACAGCTCTTGAATTGTCTTCGGATTCTTAGTGTGTCCTAAAAGCCATCTGACACCTTGTGCAGTTATCACCCACTGGACATTTCTCAGTACACTTGCTCTTACTTCACAAGAGATAGTCCCACACATTTCTTGTGCATTTGGCTTGTATCACAGTAGGACCTACCTCTAAGTACACGACCTCATATGCTGGTCACTGTTCATTAGGGACAACCCACGGAGAAGGAATGGCTCTGCACTTTAGATGAAGGATGTGCTTGCTCATAAGCACCTGGTTCCCTGGGCCTGGATGTGGGGTCACTCCATTTGTGGCTCTTTATCACTGGTATTTGTTGCCATTTATGTCATATATAGGAAAAATGAAACTGGAAAGGTCTATGCTTCAACACATGTTGCCTTTGGCAGTTGGAGTCAATGAAAGGAATCAAGTATTAAAAGAGTTATGAAATCATTAAGAAATTGCCTCAGGAGACGGTTCCATTTTTCCTCTTTTCTGTTTTTTTCTTTTTGTGGTAATAACTAACTGGGTCTAGGACTGTAGTAGTCACAAAAGAGACAAAATACACTGATTTATACTTGCTTTCGCTTGTTCCATTTCTCAGGGAACTCATTGGGAACTTCAATATTTTAGTGTTGTAAAAAGACACTGTTTCCTAAAAATGAGCAATCTGCTGAGGTTTGCTTTGGGATATTTCTGCCTGGATAGAATGGTTAAATTAAATTCTATTTTGCAAAGCTCCCTCTTTCTGGAAAAAAATGGATATTGACTAATCAGCTTCTAGTTCTTAGATTAGAAAAGAGTTTTGGAGCTTGAGGTGCAACTCTTGTTTTCAATTTCTTAACCTTAACTTTCAAGTATTTTCTGCTTTAATGCAATCTGTTTTTTTTTTTTCCACAGGCCATTTTTTATTGCTGCAACAGAGCTGTTTTGAAACTCTTCAGTCAGCATCATCTGTAACACTAGTTACATTTCCTAAGAAATTGCTGATGTTTATTTAAACACTGATACTTTTCCATTTACATGGACATTTAACTCAAATTTGTTATTGTGTCTAATAGTCTTGGAAGGATACCAGCTTTAATCTCTCCTGTAGCAGTGAGGTGGGGCAGGAAGGTGCAAAAGATAATTTAACCTGCACTGTGAGGTCTCTATCCAAAAACCAAAGGGAAGTAATGAACAGGGTCATCACTTACTGAACAATTTTCAGTTTGATTCACAGATCATGTCAGTAGAGGATGAGTTACTTAGTTTAAGTAACTTTCTGTCTGTGTGACAGAAACTTCCCATTAATACATATTCAAAAGAAGACTGACAAGTACTTTTAGAAATTGTTGGTACATTATACAGTGATCACGTTTTTGGAGTCATAAAATGTGTACTCTTCTGACTGGTATGGTTAGACTAAAATCCATTTTAAATGATCCTCTTGTATACCATATATCACCAGTTACTTGTCACCCACTAACCAACAATCTGAGGCCCTGATATCTTTTTCCGCTTTGTGTTCCTCACCCATCTCCTAATTTCTGCCTGTGTTGAATTTCATCATACCTTTCTCTGAGAATTTCACAATGCAGATTCTTTGCAAAGAAACTGAGGCTGAAAATGTATACAAAGAAACTGAGGCTGAAAATGTATGCAAAGAGTCTAACTTGGAGAATGGGACTGAATAGAAGTGAAATGAAAAACATGATACACTTGAGAATTCTTAACAAAATAAGATCAATTTCTTTTGCTCTTATTCAAACAGTACTTCTGAGCCACTACCATTCAACTCCAGATTCCTTTTCAGTATCTCCTTTTTTAAACAAAACCTTAGTTTTGTACTTTTATCTGCTTGACAACAGCTCTTAATCAAGTAGGAAATTAGAGATTTTCTCTGCAGACTATATTTGTTAGTCAGAATTTAGGCTCATTTGATGGATCACTTCACCCCGATATCATCCAGTCTTCAGTCTTCAGCATCATTACTTCAGTTTTGGTGTTGCATTTAGAAACAAGGCATGCTACTGTGAGAGGCAGGAGAAGATTTAAAGTGTCCTAGCATTATAGTACATATACATTCATTCTCTCTTGTTTCCATATTTGTACTTGTTCTTTCAGCAAATTATGTATACTGTTTGTGTTCATATGCTCTGTGCTTTTGACCTTTCAGCTTGTACTTAGTGGGTCCTGTATTTCCCAAGACATAGATTTGTAACCTCTATTTAACATCTAGGAAGCCCATGAAATGAAGAAATGTTGAATATTCAGATACAATCAAGATCATAAAATCACAGAATTGTAGAAAGGCCTGGATTGCAAGGGAGTTTAAAGATCATCTAGTTCCAATCCCTCTGACATGGGCAGGGATACCTTTACCTAGATCAGGTTTTTTAGAGCCTCATTGAACCTGGCCTTAAATGCTTCCAGGGAAGAGGAATCCACAACATCTCTGGACAACCTGTCTCAGTGTCTCACCACCCTCACAGTAAATAATTTTTTTCTAATATCTAATCTAAACCTACCCTCTTTCAGTTAAAGCTGTTCTCCCTT
Source organism: Lepidothrix coronata (assembly GCF_001604755.1). Lineage (NCBI taxonomy): Eukaryota > Metazoa > Chordata > Aves > Passeriformes > Pipridae > Lepidothrix > Lepidothrix coronata. The sequence continues at coordinate 3,956,717 of NW_016690189.1, forward strand.
TCCTGTCTCTACACGGTCTTGTAAATAGTCTCTGTTTGTCTTTCATGTAGACTCCCTTCAGGTACTGGAAGGCTGCAATTAGGTCACTCTGAAGCCTTCTCTTTTCCAGGTTGAATAATTCCAATTCTCTCAGCCATTCCTCATAGGAAAGGTACTCCATCTTGGAGCACCTCTAGTCATCTTGGTAGCCCTACTCTTGGGCCACCCAACTGGCTTGCCCCAACAGGTTGATGTTTTTCCTGTGCTGGGGACCCCAGAGCTGGATGCAGGATTCCAGGTGGGGTTCTCACCAGACCAGAGGGGCAGAATTACCCCTCTCGACCTGCTGGCCACACTGTTTGTGAAAGTACACAGTTTGCTTTCTGGGCTGCAAGTGCGTTTTGCTGGGTGATGGCTCATGTCCAGCTTCTCATCCACCAGCAACCACAAATCCTTCTCAGCAGGTCTACTCTACATCTGTTCATCCTCCAGCCTGTATTGACACTGGGGTTTGCCCCAACCCAGGTGCAGCACCTTGCACTTGGTCTTGTTAAACCTCATGAGATTCTCGAGCTTGTCCAGGTCCCTCTGGATGGCATCCCATCCGTCAGGCGGGTCAATTGCATCACTCAGCTTGGTGTCAGTCACAAATTGTCTGAGGGTACACTCTATCCCTTCACGTATGTCATTAATGAAGGTATTAAACAGTACTGGTCTCAGTAAAGTTTCAGTTCTTGCTTTCTGATTTCAGAAGTATTTCTCCAGCTAGAATAATTTCAAATAGATGAGTTGGAGGCAGAATCTAAAACAATTGTCTGAGTGTCCAGACCTGAAAGCCAAAAGCTTTTTTTTTTTAGATCTTCTTTCCACTGCTCAAATGTAGAAAGCACCACTTCAGTTGTTGCAACCAGTATTACTCTATTGCTGATCCTGAAGAATCTTACTTCTTGGTCAGATAAAATTATTATCTCCATGCCTAAGCAAGACCTGGTTTCAGTTTCTCTGCTGTGGAATTCACTTTGTGTCAGCCAGAGGTCAGAATTGTTTTCTGATCTTCTTTTTCATTATTGTTCTTTCTAAAACTGTTGTATTTTCATAACTCTCAATGGCCTGAAATTAGGGGTCTACTGTGTGTCTTTTAAATCTCAACATTTTTTCTTAGTTTATTTTTCCATACCAAGAAAGTGGAACTACAGTGGCAGCAACATCCCAGGTAATAAACTAGCTGGTTTTTGGGAAACTCCTCAGCATTGATGATTAAACTCTCTGTTCAGTTCCCAAACATCATTATATATTTGCTCTCTATAATACTAAATCTTGTCTGTCTCTCTCTGGTGGTCATCTTCTACTGTTTTGATACCTTAGGGAAGTTTGGACTTATTTTACTAAACACAAGGCTTCATATATCTAAAGGGTGTATAAATAAAGAAGCCAAACAACCAGTCAAGCCTTACTAAATGTTACTACTAAGTTAATTTAACTTTTATGACTGTATCAATGGTTTTCTTATTATAAGAAATTTTTGAAAAGAAGAAATAAGAGAAAGTTTTCCCTTCTGTTGTTACTTTTTTGGGAACCATACTTTCCTTTTATGTTTTATTTTGTTTGTGTTTCTCTTTAATTTACTGCTACCTATTCCTAAAACTCTTAGTTTATATTACTTGGTGATTTTGTCACTGTGGATTTCAAAGTTACTAGCCATTTTATTCTACATGTGAAAACATATAGAAAACAGATTTCCCCGAATCCCTCCAGCATTTTCTGCTACAAGAGAGAGAAATAGCACCAAACAAATTTCTTTCTAAATTTTCAATATTTTCTGACATTTGAATCAGTGCATTGCTGGGAATACTAATACATGCACATATACACACAAAGGGGAAGAGATTGTATTTTTTTTTGAAAGCTTTGAAGATCTTCACATATCAATATTTGTGACAATATTTCAATCAAATTGCATTTAATGAATTATAAAATTACTTCTAATCATAGATCCATACCTTCAAGCGCAGGTTTTGCCTGTGCAGTGCTACACTGTAATAGATGCACTTGAATATACGTGTTAATGGTAGCTGGTCTGTAATTTTATTTTTCCCCAGAGCTTTCCAAAATTTCTGAGTATAAAGAGCAATATAAATAATAAAATTCTTAAGTAACTAATATAATTTGGTGTATTTTTGTACAACTATGGTTAGATGAGATCTTTAGCTCCCTGAGCTATTTGGATACAAACCAGGCTTGGATAAAAACTTAATAGCTCTGTTATCACAAAACCAAGAGTTAATCAAAATCCCTACTACTGAGCCCTGAAATGAAAGATTAAGTACATAAAGTACAACACTATGTTAATGCAGCTGTATGGGAAGAGATTAGTTTTATCAGTACATGTATGCACTCAGTCATGTATTGAGTAATGGTAAAGGACACAGGTTCTCAACATTAATCTTTAGATTCTGAGCTCATATACAACATTCACCTACAGATGAGCTTATGTTGTTCACTTGGTTGCTGAGCAGTGTTAGATTTTGGCTCTGGGATTTGGAAATTGACCCTAAAAACTATATTACGCAGTTTATTTTGCACAAAATGATGGAGGCGTTTCACTGCAGAACAAAAGAGCTCTTAATTTTGCAAACTGGATGTATTTCTATTCTTTCACTGTCTCAGTTATAATAACATGGCTTTAAAAGGCTTTGTTTCTTTGATTATTTATATAATACAATTAATGCACCTATAAAAAGCCCAGTGTATTTTTATATTTCAGTGACAATTTACTTCAAAATCTTTCCATTTTCCAATCTTTCCTGCTTTAAATCACAGAAAATTGCCCATAGTTCTTGGAAGCACAGGTTGCTGGTAAAAAATCAGTCTCTGGACATAATACCAAACATGATGGAAAAAAATCTATTTTCCTTTGATTACTTTAATTCAAATGTTTCTACTGTGTGGGCAGGCATTGTGAATCCATACCACACAGACAGTTTACTCAGGAACAATCATCCTTCCTAGCAAATTTTCTTCAAGTAAATTCTTTATGTTTGATAGAAGACACCAGGTGCAAAGATTTCTGCAAATAGGCCCACACACCTTTGGATCTGTCTTTAATTGAGTTGCTTGAAAAAGGAAAATATCTTCTGCAACTTGTAAGATATCAAGAAACACAACCACAAACAAATAACACAGATCCATGAAATCAATCTTCTTATAATATATAGTTTCTCCCAAGAATTTCTAGTGGCCTGTGGGAGAGTGTATTTCTGATAGCAAAAATGATTTCTATTATATATTCATCTTCCCACCTTTACACGATAAAGTTTTAATAGCTACAAGGTTATAAAATGGTTAGTTCATTCTTTTCTACGTAATTCCGAAAAAAATATTGTTTTTCAAACCCTGTAGTTCTAGGTCATCCTTCATCATTTCATACAGTTTGAAATTTAAGTAAATACCTACTTTTCTTTTACTTGACAGTTTTATTAAATGCATTTTGAGAAGATAAGACCACAATTCCCCTGTTCATGCATGTGGAAAGAAAAGATAGAAGAGCATTCAAATGGAACTACTTACTTCCTCATGAACCATATATAAGAAAGCACCTACATCTTCCAAGAACTGTCTTGGCTCAACTCTGTTTAGATTGTGAAACCTGAGAGCTCACAGCAGGTGTTAATTGCAGGCCATTCTGGGATGTTTACCTTGCATTAATATATGTAGTAAATGGAAGAAATATAACCATGCTAGAAATTTCCAGTTGAGCAAGCCAAGAATTTCAGAGTATTTACCTGAAGTTCTGTGACTTTACAGCATATTGTGAGTCTTCTCTGAGGTTAAATTTACATGTAAAAGTTCTGTTCTTTTATGCAGCCATCACAGTTAATTTAAGAAAATTTAATGCTGTGAGGTCTTTTTGAAGAAATATCTTTTATATTCCTGAAATGATGAACTATGAAATTACTGTTTATCTTATGATTGTAATATTTTCAAGGCAAGTTAACTGTGTTACATGCTAAGTCATTTGTTATTGGTGTCATGTCACACCACAAGAAAAATAAACAGAAATATTGTTTTTATAGGAGATTTATAATACTAGTTATTCTATTAACTAGAAGCCCTGCTTTAATTTACTTTATATTTATTTGATTTCCTACATTGTAGAAAAATTTCATATTGCTCTTTCCTTTGAAATAATAAAGCAGAACTTAGATGTTCTGGCACATGCTTAATAGTACTCAAGGCAATACTGTCTGCCCAGAAAACTTAAATAAGTTTAGCATGAAAATAAGGAAGAACATAGCAATTTGAGCTTTGTGCCTTTAAAGAGAGGATATACAGACCCTAAATAATTTCAGAAGTACTTGAATATTTCCACAGTCCCTCTTCGTCTCTTGGTAACATGTGCTGCAGAGACTTTCCCTTAAGGAATTTCTTACAGATGAGCTCTGCTAAACACACTCCAGAGGAGACACTGAAAGACAGGATGACTGTTTTCTATATTCTTGGATAAGGTTTGTCATTTAATTAGGAAGCAATTACTCTTCCCTCGCAGTACTTTTATTTATGTCTTTAGTACCCCAGAAAAACAGAAGATATGAGAGGCTCTAGTTCTGAAGCGATGCAGCTTTGCCCTGTGACCTTCCCTTCTGTACCAGACCGATGAAGTGCTCCATAATACAGGTTTACAAACTCTTTGCCTTAAAATCACGCTTTTCTTATGCTGTCAGTGAACTTAAGGACTCAGCTCCTGAAAGATGTTCAGCAAATGCAGCTCCTGTGAAGTCAGCGCTCTACATTTTACGTGAATAAGATATACTAGAGGACAGTGGCTTCCTTTTCCTGAACCTAATCTTGGTAACCAGAGAAAGCCTCAGTCATTATAGGAGTGCAACCCATGCCAGAGGGGTTAGATTGCAGTTGTTTTCCTTTGAGCTTTCTGTGTCATGTTTTCCATTTTGCTATGAACCACTAGAGACATTTCACCTGGAGACTGAGAAGAGAATGGGTAAACATATTTCTGAACAAAATCCTGTTGAGGTAACCTTTTGTTACCTCCATATTTCTTGCATAAAATGTGAGCCTCTCAATTGCCAATATCTTATTCAGGGCTTCAAAAGTAGGGGAAAACTTCTGAAGACACAGAAAAATTGAGAAACTAAAGATTTCAGGAAGACTATAACCGTGGTTTTCTGCTCACTGCTGACATCTATCCTAGATGCCTGAGTTAGCCCTTTGGAAATTTACTCTCTCCAAAGAAAGAAAAACTTCTAAAGCTTTGAGTCTACCCTGACAGGAAGTCTGGATTTCCTGTATTTTTTAACATACAGCTTTATAGTTATTCTTGGGATACCTACTTGATGAAATGTGCTCCTAAAAAGATAAAGGCAGAAGTGTCTTGATTGGATCCTGGAGCCAGAAGGCTGTAACAGGCAAGAAAGAACAGCAGGAAGCTTCTCTCCCCAGCGCTGAAAGCAAATGGATTTGGTTGCTTAATGGATCATCTGGGGTCCATTTGGAATGCCCTTAGAATTATGTTCTTTTCCCTCCTCAAGGAGACTGATGCTGAAAAAGCTATGTTGGTCCAATGTAAAGCACATCTCCCACTGACAAAATTTTACATTTGATTTTGCCTTTTTTGAGTATCTAGACTTTCATCTGTATTTCATATAACCAAGAGTTATGTTGTACTTGAGTCCCAACAGTATTTTAGAATTTTGGTGATCTCTTTCCAGACAGAAATTTAGCAGAATAGTATTTAAAGGCAAATGTAACTTTAGCTTATCTGAAAAGCAATGCATTTCACAGCCTCTCAAATAAATAGAATGACCCTTTCTTAAGAATGTTTGAAAGAATATTTTCAAAACACAAGGAACTAATTTATCTTTAAAGTAACTAAAAAAGTTACATAAAAAGAACTAAGGAGATCTTTAAATTATCTTTATAATGATGTTTAATGAGTTTTAACAAAATTGTAGCTCTCTACCACTCGTGAATTGTCCAAAAAATTGGTAGTGATACTATCCCTACCTCAGTTCCACTCCTATCTTTGGAGTGATAGTATGATAACTAAAGATTCAGAAACAAATGAAATTTTTAGCATTATATAAGTTTCCTAATAAACAAGACCTTAAGATATTGAAATTAGTTTGTTGGGAAAGTGTCTAGAAAGATTTCAACAATCTCCCCTGAGAGTGATTTTGACCTAAATTTTGACCCTCATTCATTTCTTTTGATCCAAATGCATCAAGTGAAGGTTAGTCAAAGAATATAAGCTTCATAAGGCTTCTAGAACAAAACAGTTGGAAGTATTAATGAATTTTAAGATCTAGAAATGTATTGGATAAATACTAATAAGGTTTTTATGTGGAGATAGGTATGCTGTAGAAATTATATTGTCTGCTCTTGGGCAGAGATACTGAATGTCTCTACTGAGAGAGACTTTTGCACAGATTTCTCAGATGACACTTGTAGCTTTTTTCTGGAGATCAGGAAGTCACTGTAGACAGTCTACTAGTTCTGGCTTCTATCAGTTCATTCAGGCTGTGCACTGCAGTTCTTTACATTTGTGAAATGTAAACCTGCAAGACAAGTTATAAAAAAGCTCGAAAAATTATAGAAGTTAAATTAGGGGAAAAAAAACCCAGGATGATGCATGTCAGAGCATTTGTGTGGGTCCAATTGACATTCCTGAACATGAAAAAAAAATTAAAACATTAAGCAACATCAATACCTCCAATACTTCTTCCATATGCTGTTTCAGCTTTCAAGCATTGAATGTGACAGTCTGTTCAGATACAGCATATTACTCAGTGTAAACACAGTGCTTAAAGCAAAGCTTTAAACTTATGATTTCCCTTTGAAGTGAACATGTTCATAAGTGAATCAGATACTTACATGTTCTGAGCAACCTTCCATGTGTAGATCCAAAGACAACTTTCCCACAGAGCTTCATCATTCTATCAGAGCAGGAAACCATGTGCACTTCAGCCATGTTCTGGGACCAAACCTCTGAGGAAGCCAGTATGACATCTCAGGAGCATCTAGGTCTTGCTAAAGATAATGGCAAACTCTGAATGATGTCAGTGTAGGACGGGGTTAATCATCAATTTTTTAGGCTCATTTGTTGAATTTTATATTCTAAAATAATAAAGCTGTATTTATGCCACTCCCAAAACACACTCCACAGGATGCTCCTGATGGTGCGCTACAGATAAACAAATACATTGTGACATGAACAGTATAATATAATCATGCTTAAACAGAAATAAACCAAAATAGGACAAGCAAGAAAAAAGCAGAAAAATATACCTTTATTCTACCAATCTTCCTACTCTTTTCTTTGTTTTAATTTTAAGGAAGGATGCCTTTGGGAAGGACCTTATTACTCATTTTCTGTACCACAACTAGATTATATGGCTGAGGTATGCCACCCATTAGCCACTCCCGAACTGAAACTAATATTAAATAATGAGCTAAAAATTTTTGTATTTTTAAACAAAAAATAGAAGTAATGCATACTAAAGCAAAAGCAGCCTTTTTTTTTTTTTTTTCCCCAGGCCCCATTAAAACTGTGAATTGCTCAGGATTCTATATTTTGCTTCAGTTTTCCCACCATAGTAGGATAAAATGTCTGGGGATACAGATTAGTACACATGTGGAAGCACTGAAATGTAATTTATTTTTAAGGCAACCACCTTAGTTTTTGTAATTCACTTAGGAATCTGTGTAAAGGTTTTGCATGCATTAAGTTATTTTTTCACAATTTATTCAACCCACAGTGGGATAATCAGCTTCATGTTTCAGCTATGATTCAGTCTTGATCACAGCACATTATTATACCCACATAGCCACCATTTGCTTTTCTTTCTCCAGATAGGGATGATTGGGTTGCTTGCAGCTTTCTTAATTAAAAATCTGCTTATTTTGACTGGACTTAGGTTAAGAAGATTAAAGGATATGAAGAATATACAATTTAGGACTGAAATGGAAAGTTATCTGGAAAGTAAAGTAAAAGTAAAATGTAAGATTACATTTTGCAAATGTAGCCTGGTACAGAACAAGTCAGATTTTCAATGGAGACTTTCTTACTGACTGTAGTCATCCACCTTACTATTTAAACATATTGACTACATTCAAGGGATTATATGTGCACCTAGGCAGCCTAGAAATTAGCATGGATACCAAGAGACCAATTGTACACTTCAGCAACAGATTTTGAAAAAAAACTTCTGTATGCAATTTAGTTACTGAGTCAGCCCAACTTGATTTTACCAGCAACTGACATGTAACAGTCTCTTCCTCCTACTTTTATGAGAAGTTAGTTTAGATAGGAGTGGATTAAAATATAAATATCTGTTCCATTCTGCAAATTGCACGTGGTCTAGATAGCGTGCCTACTATGAAAAAAGACAGAATACAGAGTTTGTAATTCCCTTCAAAAAACAAAAAAAAAGGTATAGATATGTTTTGTATTCCTTTTGTATTGTATTTTGCATTGTATTATTTCACATTCCTTTTGTATCCATCAGAACAGAGGAAAAACTATAACAAGTCTCTAATAAGACTCTGAGCACACAAATGCATGGGATAGTGAGTATTGGTCCTCTCTGAAGCCACATGGAAAGACTGCATGAAGACAATGGAGAGCCTAAGTGTCGCTTCCCCTTTTAAGTACTTGTGCAACTAGAGAATTTTATGTGTGACATGTGAACTCATACCACTCTTCTGCTAGAAAATACTGAGTCTGGTGAGAGTAGTTGAGAGAATTTATCAATGTCCTGGAGTAACTCAGGGATTGATTTTCTTCACCTGTTCTCTGTCCTTCCTGTTGGCACTGCTGTAGTGTATTTGAACTCTTAAATATTTCCTCCAGAGAAAAACAGTTTTTTGTGTTGGTCAGTTTATTGTTTTTAACTCTATTCTTAACTACAGCTAGGAAAAAGGACTTTTATTTCAAAGGACTTGAAATAAAAATGTACTAAATAGTCAAGGTAGTAAAGATACCTAAAAGGGCTGGAATATTCTCAGATTTTCTGCCTAATGCTTATGTCAAAATTTAAGAAAGTTACTCTTCCACTTGCATTCCATGCCTTTTTTATTTTTAAAAATTAAACATGTGGGAATTAAATTCAATGTTTTTGGTGCTGAAGGAAAAAAAAAAGCCTCTACTTGATACAGCAAGTTGCTTGTTCATATAGGTTTTTTACTAGGAATAAGGCTAGGATCACATATAAATGTCTCTTGACATTCTTCATGCAGATACAAAATTTTAGAAGATAAAGATTTGTATAACTTTATGTCAAGAACTTATACTAGCTTGATTAAAATGGGAAGACAGACTGAATAATGAGATAGGAATTTCAAATTTTGCCCCATATATGTAAAATAAATGGTCACCTAGAGGAAATGGATATTTAAAAAAGATACTACCTTGGATCAGAGATTTTAGACAAGCAACAGATGTGAATCAGTTGTTTATTAAAACCAGTGGTATAAAAGCTGCTAATCAGGAGGAACAGGATGGTCTATTCAGTAGTAGTTTTTAGAATTCCATCACTGACTCTCCTGCTATGTAAACATGTGCTACAGTACAAGATACTTGGAAGAACTGGGGATAACGGGGGGCAACTGGGGCCTGCCTCTTCTCTTTTTTTTTTTTTTTTCATGTGTGCTGTTAGGTTCTAGCTTCTGTCTGTGAAAAGAAACACTTGATTTCTGAATGTTGTTTATCCTCTTCTTTTCCTATCTCCCATTGAATTTGAGTAATGAACCAGATGGAATTGTGTCATGAATCACTAGTGGGATCACATTGACCCACATCTACAGCATTAAGCAGGAAGTGCTAGACAAGTTTGAAGACTTAAGCACACTTGATATGCTATAAAGCTGGTGACATTATTAAAGAAAGAAAACTGCTAGGAACTAATAGGATTTTTAACAGAAGTAAAGAGATAAAAAATAACATTGAAACCTCTAAGTTTAACCTACATAGTAAACAGAAGTAGTGTAGAAATAATTTATTTGGAGAAACTAGGTCATTGAAGGTGGTTTCTTTTTTCTTCAAATTATTCACAGCACAATTTTGTATTTATTTTTATGTTTTATTGTATTTCCTGGGTACAGCAAATATTTATTGTACTGTGAAGACCCAGGGTATTTTCCCTTTGAGAATTTTGCTGGCAACAACTGAAACATACTGCAAGGCAGTTTAGATTTATGCAATTTATACTTTTAAGCTTTCCTTCAAAAGATGCAGTTCCATTCTTCACACATACATGGCAGCTTATTGCTGCTTCTTCACAGCTTCTTTTCTTATACTAGAAAAGCTTTCACCGCCTATGGAAGATGAACTAGTTCAGCACACTTTTTTTGTGTTTCAAATGCCCCTCCAATGCCCAGAGTTCTTAGGAGCAGAGTTGCAAACAACACTGTGGATTGTGGTTAAATGGCCATAACTAGACTGATAAGACAACGTCAGAGCCCATAGGTGATATAACACGTGCAGGTATTCTATGAATGCCTAAAAGTCAAAAGAAGGTTTGTGTAGACCTGTGGGCTTCAACTCTCCTCAATCTTGAGGTGCAAGAAAAGGAAGTCAGAGATTGACATAACTGATGTTCAGTTGTTTACTCTTGGCAGCTTATTTTGAGCTTTGGGATTTTGTAGATGCTTAGTGTTCCAGATCATTGCAACAGTCAGAAACACTCTTCTTATTGTATTGAAATTTTACTTAAGAATCTTTATTTAAGAATTATCCACATGAGGAGGTATAATATTATCGATGAAAATTAAAACTGCAATACAAGTTGAGCAAACGGGCCTCCGGGAGAATGAATTTCCAAGTATCTTTTGATTTTTGTGGATTTTAGCCAGTAAATGGGTTATGCTCAGCTGTACTCTGAAATAAAAATACTACAATAATGATGAATTCCAGTGTACCTCAGCATCATGCTCAACTTTTTAAAATATGTCAGTCTGAGAACTCATACATTTGCTACTCTCAGGCTGGTGATAAATGAACTTGTGTAACACTGTTGAAGGTGGATCATTTCAGCTGTGAAAGCACATATATAATGACATCTGGGTAATCCATTACCTTGTTACATGAAGAATATTAATCCAGATGGAAGTTGCTGCTGAAAATTTTAAAAGCAAATGAATTGATTTATTCACTTTATGAAGGACTAAAGATGTGAATGTTAATTCTTTTCAAAATATGTTAAATAATCTCTCATTCCTACAAGGGGGGGAAAAACTACACTTTAAATCTAATCTTTCTCTTTTACAGAATAGCAGAATCACAAAATAGGTAAGGTTGAAAGGGACCACAGTGGGTCATCTGGTACAACCAACCTGCTCAAGCAGGGTCTTTAACATCTTGCCTTAACACCTTCCCAATGCTTAATAATGGAAGACAGATTTTTTTTTAGTCAAAATTTCACCCTCTGTATGAAAATTTATAGTCCACAGGAAAATCTGTTTTCTCAAAAAAAAAGACCTTAAAACCCCTCTGGCAGGACAGGTTCTAATAATAATATATATATTTAGTTACTGAAAATCTGTCATGTACCATAACTGTAAAGGTTATGGTATTTTTAAAACTATTCTAAGTCGAAAACTATTTATTTTAAATTGTTGACATTTAGCTGTCCTGATGAAACCATGATATAAAGTAAAGACTAATGCTGCAATTTTTGCAAATTTTAAGGGACTTATGAAAGCAGTTCCCACAATTTTTAATTTTTTTCCTGTGGATTTAACCATTTCACAAAACTGCAGTAAAGAGAGTCACATATATGCAGAGAGAGAGATTGCAAAGTGAACACACTTTGTGAGATTTTTTAAAGCGTTCCCAAAGTACCGAGACATTTAATATTTTCTTCAACCTTGGCTACCTAAGTGCCTTTAAAAATGTATCTCCAAATCCCTTAGGCAGCTTTTAATTCTCCATTTTCTATTTCACATCACAATTTAATCTTTTAAGAAATAAAAAATATATAAAGCAATGTTAACCCTCACAGAAAGATAAACAAAATTATCCTTCTAAATGCCTTCAGAAAACCCTCTCTGTATAAACTGCAATTACAGCAGTTTATATCATTTCTGTAATCACGATTTTTCATTTTCATATTAGTGAAGTGGAGGGGTACCACCGATTCAACCTTTATTTTGAAAATCTTTGCAATATTCTTAGATCCCATTCAAATTAATGAAATTGGAATAATAGTTAGTATTCTCAATGTAATAGTAGAAATAATTTCTTGATGAATCTATAGCATATCTAAAAAATATTCCTGGTCACCTTTGAATATGTCTTTTAGGAATTCTTGTGTCTGACCACAAAAAAATTGAACATATACCAGGAGTCAAATTATAGGCTATCTATCAAAACCATAAATGGATGGATATGTTTCTGAAAAGCTGTTCTACATAATTAAGAAACAGTGTGTTATGTTTACTGAAAGCATATGTTTCTGTTTTCTTCCAACACTTGAAGAAAATTTTGGGAGACTCAGATAACAGCTCTTTCTTATCTTCTAATGTATGGTTGAGTAATTATTTGATGTCCTGTCTCTTCTATGCCTGTTCACTCAGAAAAGTTTTCTGCTTTCAACAACATATGAGTAAGAGATGTGTTGTGGCTGACTGCCACAAATTCCTTTACTTTATCATAATATTAGCATGGGCAAAAATAATGGCATTTTATTTCCTAGTCCAAGACAAACAGCCTTGTAATGAAAAGTATTTAAACAAAAAAATGATAGATTATTCTTCTGTTGTAATTCTTTGAGGGGAATTAAAACTTTTTGACAACTGCCTGTAACCAATTACTCCTACAATATCATAGACTTCAATTTCATGGAGGGGTGGTCTGTAAAAGATGCTTGCTTCACTGATCAATTTTTACCTTCTCTGGATCTTTTAGTCTGCTCAATATAACTTTGATTGCATTGTAAAATATAAGATATTCCATATCTATTAGTTACAAAATAGGTATTGTTAATCACACAGTGAAATGTTTAGCTAACTTTTTTTCTTTACTTTGTTATTTTGAGTTTTATTCAGAGGTTTTCTTCCTATAATAGGCATAACAGAAGGACCTGTGTGACTCTCTTCAGTTCTTACTGCTTACAACCTGGCGTTATTTTAAAGAAGTTTGTTTCAATATGCTATGAATTATGTCAGTTAGGAAGCTACCGAATACTAGATTTATCTGTTTGTTTTTTGATCTTACCTCTGTTTTCAGGATAAAAGTTAGCTGATGGAAGTAACACCTTAAACCACTGCAATTAACAGAAAGTTAATTGCTAAGAGGCTTATAAGAAATTCAAAGCTCATCAGGTTTAAAAGATATAATTCTGGTTATGCTTTTGGTATATCAGTCATACTGATGATACTTTTTTTTTCAGAATCCCGGATACTTTTGATTTCTGTGGATATCTGTTGCTCCCTTTTTTTTTTCCAAACTCACCTTTACATTACTTTTTTTTAATCAATATTTTTTATTTATTATTCTTGAGATTTATCTTTTGTAACCTTAAATGTCTCAAAGATGTAGTCAGACCTTTGAGCTATTTTCTAGGTTGTTTTAGGCTAGTGAAAGTAATATATCTGAGTCATAGAAAACTATTTAGATAGATATGACTGTGGATAATGGGTGACAAATGCCTTGGTGGGAGGCACTTGAAAACTGTCAGATATCCAAGGTTATCTCAAATGTCATTAGACAAATATCTTGGTCAAAATATTTGAGTCCAGACTCTCTAGCTTAATGGTTATGGAACATCAAGAAATTTCTGCAGTCTTCATATGTCTGTCTCAATATTCAAGGAGATAATCAAGTGTTCAAGGAGAATGAAAAGTTAGGTCTGAATTCTCTCAAAGAGAGGAGAGAACAGAAATTAGAAATATCATTTTTTGAACAAGTGCTGTAAACCATAGGAATGGGTGACAATGAAGTTAAAAGAGAGGACACAGGCCTTTGCAATTATTTTTTTTACACCTTGCAAATCCCCATGTCTCAAAGATATTCTTCAAAACTGCTGGATTCAGTAGCAGTTAACAGAACATAACAGTTTTTCAAATAGACCCTCAGGTATGATTTCTTGATGATTAGGTAGATAGATAGATACATAGATAGATAGACAGACAGACAAATGCTGCCTTCTTCTGTATCCAGCTGGTTTATTGCAAGGAAACACCACTTGTGTTGCCTGTCTCTGAGTACAAAAGGTGCTAGCCAGCTCCAAAATTACTATACTGAGGAGAATTCTGAGCCCATATGAGAAATTCTTCTCCCACTTTTTTTAAAAATACATATCTTCCAGTCCCTTTTATAATGTATTTGGTTTAGTTATTGCTAGAAGCAAAGAATGAACCGAAATTCAAGTTAGCAGAAAAAACAATTTCTGACCTCATACAGTCGCCATAACCACATAGCAAACTAGTAATTATTCTTAGAAATTTATGTATTCAGATATTACTTCAGGATAGTTTAGTGTATTATGCCATTATGCAAACATATTGGAATCTAAGTGGATAGGAAATAGAAAACTAATCTATTTCCAAAGCATATTAGCAAACAATGCCAACCCTGTTGTCTTGGACACATTTTCTTTTACTGCTCAGACCAAATGCCTGACAACTTTCCTTTTTCCTTCCCTACCAGGAATTCAGCCATTTGGTTAGATTTTTTGAATGCCAGGGCATGGAAACAGAAGCAGAATCTGCAGGTTTAGTTGTGCTTCCTGACCTGCTGCAATTTCATGGTCCCAGATATCTGCACAGCTCATGTGCTTTATCTATCACATTAGAAATAATTGTTAATATGCTGTAGAATAAATAAAAGTATACGAGAGGCCTGTCAATAAAACACAAAACTCTCTGAATGTACTATAATGAGTTAGCAGTCATTTTTATATGTTTTGGATGTGTTAGATCATCAGAGATGTACTGTGAGCTCATATTTCAATTGAAAGACAGAAACAGTTGCACCTTAAAAATATTGACTGCTGTAGTGGGTTGACCATGGCTGGATGCCAGGCACCTACCAGAGCCACTCTATCACTCCCCTTCTCAGGTGGATAGAAGACAGAAAATATGAAAAAAAGTTCATGAGTTGAGATAAGGTCAAGGAGAGATCACTCACTAAATACCATCATGGGCAAAACAGACTTAACTTGGGGATATTAATTGAATTTATTACTAACAAAATCAGACCAGGATATTGAGAGTAAAATAAATCTTAAAAACACCTTGCTTCCACCCCTCCCTCCTTCCCAGGGTCTACCTTTCCCCCCCCCCCAGTGGCACAAGGAGATGAGGAATGGGGGCTATGGTCAGTTCATTACAAGTTGTTCATGTCACTGCTCAGGGAGAGGAGCTCCCTGAGGGGTCCTTCCCACAGGAGAGAGTTCTCCACAGATTTCTCCAACGTGAGTCCATCCCACGGACAAGTTCCATCCCATGAACTGCTGCAGCATGGGTCACTCTTCTACAGGGTGCACTCATTCCGTCACAGGCTTCTTCAGCATGGGCTCCCCACAGAGTCACAAGTCCTACCAGGAAACCTGCTCCAGCATGGGCGCCTCTCTCCACAGGTTATCATGTCCCTTCCGGGACCCTCTCTCAGGTATCCACCTACTCCAATGTGGGTCGCCTCCATGGGCTGCAGGTGGATCTCTGCACTCCCGTGGTCCTCCCTGGGCTGCAGGGGCTCAGCTCTCTCACCATAGTCTGTATCACGGGCTGCAGGGGAATCTCAGCTCCGGTGCCTGGAGCATCTCCTACCCCTCCTTCTCCACTGATCTTGGTGTCTGCAGAGTTGTTCACATTTTCTCACTTTGCTCTTCTCTGGCTGCAATTTCATCTATTCAATTGTCCAGCGGCAAATCCATGCTGGAACCGGCTGGCATTGGCTCTGCTGGACAAGGGGAAGCATCTGTCAACTTCTCACAGAATTCACCTCTGTAGCCCTCTCACTACTCAAACTTGGCCACACAAACCCAACACAACTGCTCAATTTAAATTAATATTATGTTCATATGTAGATATGTATATGTATGCACATGAACCACATGTGAAGCATATGGCCTATGTTGTCCTTTAGTCCAGTTACATGGAGCTATATTCCAGGTCGTTCCGTGAGATTTGATTCACCGAGATTTGAGTTACTGAGTATCTGTGTGTACAAAGTAGTTTTTATTTTAATTGCTATTGTTTGCTACCATTCCTTTGCTTTACTTTTAAAAATTCCATTTCAAGAAACTTCTAGCTGTTACCGAATATGGTGGTCATTAAAGCCTTTTCAGTATTTTCCTAGAAATCTGGATTAATTTTCCATAATGCTTTCATATTTTTGCCTGTCTTATGACCATATAGATCAAGTATAAAAATATTAATTTCCCTAAGGAAATTCTGCTAGTTTTGGAGGTATTTTTTCTTATTTTGAATATTTAATTAATATTTGTTGATAAATAATTTCACAAATTTTTTTAAGAGGAAAAATCACATTACATTGACCCTAGAAAAGGAAAAAAATAAAGATATTGCAGTCACCTTGTTCTACTCATATGATTAATATTTTGAAGAAAATCTGAGGGGGTTTATTTGTAGAGAAAAACAAAGAAGGAAAACCTCTCAAACATGCCATTACAAATTTTAATTTTGTCTGTGTTTTTATAAGAAAGATAAAGTAAATTCAGAGGTGAACTGAAACTCTTTTTCTAAAGGACGAGTCAGTAGAAAGGTATACAATTGCACTTAGTTTGACTGGATTTTACTTTTCCAGTTCAAAAAAATGTTTCCACTCGCGTTGATCTGTATTAAGAGGAACAGGGCTGAAAGATAAAGGAAACCTGCTGTCTCTCTCTATTTGGCATTGATGAGGTTACATCCAGAGTATTGCATACAGTTTTCCCTTCCACTAAGTTCCAGAGGAACGTGAAGAAACTAGAAGAGTTAGGCAGAGGACTTCCATTATGAGCAGGGACCCTGAGTACATGTGCTATGTAGGGAGGAACAGGAGTTGTTCAATCCAGAAAAGAGAAGACTAGGGGGACATATAATAAATGTCTATGGTTATTTGAAAGGCAGATGCAAAGATAAAAGACCTATACTCTCCTCAGTAGCATCAAACATAACAAGACAAAGTTGCCCTAAATTATGTCTTTAAGGGTGAAGTTTTAGGCTGGAAAAAAATTAATTTATAGGGTACTACAATTACCAGAATTATACAACATTGGAACTCTTTGCTTACTGAGGTCGAGAGACCTCTGTCCTTGGAGATTTTCAATGCTTTGCTAGACACAGTCATTGCTGACCTGACCTGATACTGGCATCAGTCCCCCTTCAAACAGAATCACACAATATGCTGAGTTGTAAGGGAGCCACAAGGATCATCCAGTCCAACCCCTAGCCCTGCGCAGGACCCTCTCCAAGAGTCACACCATGTGCCTGAGAGTATCATGCAAACATTTCTTGAACTCTGTCAGGCTTGGTGCTGTGACCACTTCCCTGGAGAGCCTGTTCCAGTGCCCAACCACCCTCGGGGGGAAGAACCCTTTTCTAATATTTAATCTGAATCTCCCCTGACACAACTTCAGGCCATTCCCTCAGGTCCTGTCCTGTTTTGCATATCCTTTTATGAGTTATCTAGCCAAACTTGGGAGTATAACCACTTTTACAGCCCAGAACAGCAGGATGCAGCCACAGGGGCTGGGAATGAGACTGCTACTCCCTCTTCCCTGAAAACATGAATGCAGAAGAAAGGAAGGCCAAAGATCTATTTTAAAATATTTTGCATAGGCAGATGAGCTCTCAACAGTTGGAAAAGCCATTTGGTTTCTAGTGTTTTTCTCTCTCTTTTTTCATTTAAATTATGGCAAAAGACTTTTTTTCAGTTCAACATGTCATCTTCAGTTTGTAGACTTTCGCAGACCTCCTTTGAGAGAATTATGTTTTTATATGGAAATATTTTCAATAGAAACCCCATTTTTCAGGGATTTATTTAGGCATCTTCAATTTAATTTGCATCAGATTTTATCCTGGTATGATTGCATGTTTACCTACTATTATTCATCTATATCTACAAAGACAGAACATGAATTTGTATAGAAATGAAAAGAAGTGTACATTTGTGAAATAGCCATACACAAAAATACTTAAAGTATCATAGTTATGATAATGGTTTTAGGTATTTAAGCCTAGGTTTCTTGTCAAGTTTAAGCACATTATTTATGTGTGTATATATATATATATATATATATAAAAGTTTTTATATAGATATGCTTTGCATATTATTTTTTAGTTGAATAAATGAGAATTATAAGGTTAAAAAATATGGAGAGAATGGCTTAACCTGTTTTGGGAAAGTGCGTTTTATTAATACAAGATATATTAAAAGTCATGAAAATAAATTAGAGTAAATTCCACTTGATTTATATTTAGGCAACTACTACAGACAGAATGGACCCTTACTTTCTACTTCATAAATCTTCATCCATATTTTTCAGCCCAATTTACCAGACCTCAGAGACCCAGGAATGACTTAGATAGGACTAAATGTTTATATTTAGGTTACTGAATCATACCCCAGACATCTATAGTCTCAACCATTAATGAAAAGTTTTGCAGCATAAGGAATGTGTTAAACCTGACACCAAAAGAAAGATGTTTGTGTGGCTTTTATAAAAAATTGTTGCTCAATCCTTCACCACTTCTTACTGATGTCTCAAGTTCTCAGCAGCAGTGAAACAAACTCATACACATACTTGTTCATGCACCTTGGTGTTCAATAACTGGTAGGCTGCTGTACCTTAGTTTATGTCTATATTGCATGAGATTTTTCAGGTGGTGTCCAAAGCTGCTGAGTTTCCAAGGTCAGACAAGAACAGATGCATCATCATGGCTTGAATGAGATTGAACAGACAAAACGCATAGTGAACTTCTTGGCACTCATTTTGTTTCTCTGTTAGTGATGCAAACTTCTCATAAGGGAGGTTTGTACAGGTTGAGACTGCAGTGTAAACTTTTTCCAGAGTACCATCAAAACTAGTTCAGTAAGAATCAGAAAAAGGTCAGTCATTCAGTTACAGAAGAAAAGGAGTTCAGAGAAAATAGCTTCAGAACAAGAATATTTCTTCATTTTTTTACATTTACTACAATTACTACATTTACTAGATTATTAATTTATTCCCAGATTCAAATCCTCCCTGGATTTTCCTTTGTTCATATGCCTGTGCGTATCATTCTGTGCAAGAAAGACATATGCATTCCAAATAGTGAACTGGAAATGAAGAGATGGACTGCATAGAGAGTCTGCATTAATTACCCAAAGTGTGGGCAGACAAGGAGACGACAGAGGGTTGGAGCCAACCATTTTTAAAAGTACCTTATGGACTTAATTACTGAAGTTCAAAAAGTCTTCAAAAGCCAATTAGAACTGTTATTTGTAATAGCTAAAGCAATTAATATGGAAATATAGCAAGAATGAGCCTTTTAGTTTGAGAACCCCAAGGAATACTTTGTTACAGGTCTTTCAAATCACTTTCAGAAATTTGGAAAGAAAATTGAATGGGGATTTCCTGCCGTTGTGTAAGATAAACAGAACATTTTTCTGCATGAGTAACACACTGTAGTTGCAACACTGTAGTGAAATCTCATATCTGAGTGAAACAAAAAGTTACAGGAAGGGTATAACTGAAGACTACTAACATTAGTCATGAGCTAACAGCACATTTGAGAATCATTTACACTGGAAGATGATTATTGTCTTTTAATAACCTTATTAAGGTTCTATCAGATAGACGAGGGTTCCAAAAGTGGGAAAAATAGGGCATCTAATTCCATCTACTAGATTTAATAGAGGTAATTATGGAAGGATATGGTTTTGCTATATCTAAGCACTAATACAAAACATTTCACTCTTGAGGAGAAAAGGCAACGCAGAAAGAACCGTGTATTGCAGAATACACCATCTAAGGAGTCCTTCTGCTGTGCCTTTTGCAATCGGATATGTCTGTCTCGTATTGGCCTCATAAGCCACCAACGTGCCTGTAACAAATGTGGATAGAGCCTTCCCAAATCTTCGTTTGCTAAGCCTAGCCATGATGAATACAAAATATTTATTACTTTGTCCACAGCAAGATCACATTAAAAAAAACTATGCAAAATAATCTAATTACTGTTTTTGTAACCTCAAATGTGTTCCAGACAATATCTGTTACACTGTCAGGTACAGTGGCAGCAGAAATAGAACACTATGCATGTAAGTTAATTTTAGTAAAGGGCAGAGGTCTCTCCATAGCTATTTCTATCTCTTTTTTTTGTATTAAAGTTAAACAAATTCTTTAAAGAACTCTGTGAAAGACCTTCCAGCACTCTAATGCAAAATGAAGGCATGGCACAGAATGTATTTTTCCAGGTATCTCTTTCAGTCAATCCATTGGATATATTTTCTGAATAAAATACATCAGATTCTGTCCAACCTATGGAGGAAAAGACAAATTGTAACTTTTACTACGGTCAGCTACTATTTTCCAGTATGATCCATAGGTTTAATCATTTACTATCTCTATATGAGACAATATGCATGCATATATCCAAAGGAATGCATGGAAATGGGATTAAAAAGTCCATCCTTACTGAAAAAAATCAAGATATAATCCACAGTTAATTGGATTCAGTGCATACCTTGGATTTCTATTAACTTGAATGTGTTTGGTTAAATATCCTTGGTTTATTTAATTTAACAAAGTACCTTACGATAAAAATGGTCCACATCATAACAATATTTTTCTGTACTTGTCTTATTACTTCTTGGAAAATTCCCTCTTTTAAGGTTTCAGTACATTACTAATCTTGGAGATGTGATTTAGATTTTAGACAATTTGTCTTTATGAAAACCTTCCTTTGATTGATTTTCAGAGTTAGTCAATGACTAGTACCAAAACAAAACTGTTGTAAATAGGGTAACAGGAAGGATTACTTCTTTTCACCATTAAAAAAGCACGTACGAAATATGCTTGTAAAATCAATACTAAGTGGTTTTCCATAAATATGTACATACACGTTTTCATGGCACCGGAGCATGTTTGAGAACTCAAAAATAAAATTTAGATCTAAAATCTAATTTCCCTAGAATCTGTGTGTTTCAAACGCTGATGAACCCTGTATTTAATAATTTTTTGGCATACAACCTGATGTTCTGTTTACCTTTTTAGTGATAAAAAATATCTTGAGGCAGATCTTAAGCTGTCTAATACAGCCATTATAACAGAGGTTATATCAGCTGAATATTTGGCCCATATTTCGGTGTTCTCTTTCATTGATTGCTTTAGCAATGTTTCCTCGTATTCTACTGACCACCTTTGCTTAACTATCAGCATTCAAAGCATACAGATAGCAATATGGAACTCCCTAAATAATAATATTATAAATAAATAAATAAATAACCTTTAGCTTTCCAAGTTCTTCATCTGTCTACTTCAGTGTTCTGTTTGGATGTCGAACTTTATGAGAGCTTTATTAGATCTGTTCCCTGGTGGTGGAACAATCAAGTATTAATTGGACTAGAAGTACTAGGTGTGACCTGACCATCTGTTGCTTAAGGTGCACACCTGGGATGAGAAAGCCTCACTAGACTGCTTTGTTTTTAAAACCTATGCTAAAAACAGGAATTGGAAATTCTGTGTAAATCACATTCTGTGGGGGATACTATTTTCTTGGGAGATATGCATTGGAATGGCGGCATCCTGAAGAAGGAAACCCACTGCAAGAGTAAAAATCTAAACACTGAATTATGAGGTAAAACCAAAGAACACCATATTTTATTTGGAAGTTTCCTATGAAGAGACAGAACTGACTCTCTATCAGGTTCTTGAAAGAGTGGGCTTAGGAGCTTAACTAAAAAGGATTCAGTAGTTTTTATGCTTTATGAAGAGAAGCTTTAAAGTAGGTACAAAGATCTTTCGTACTCCTCTCTCAGCATTTTTTATTGGTTTCCTTGTGATGTTTATCCAATATGATGTCACTAGTATATTCCATTAATTTTGAATTAACTCTCTTCATGTACTACATAGCTAGGTTAGTTGTCTTCCTCAGGGTTATGAATTCCTCCAACCATCTATGTCCCATCATCAATCTGTTTGCAATATGGATCCCATGTTTACTTTTCTAATATTGATGGTAGCAGGAACAAGATCTCAGGATGTTCAAAAGTACAGTGATTTCTGACCATGAAATAAGTTCATTCCTCGGCTTTTCTATGTTGTCTCTGTACTAGCATTCAGTGGTCCTACATATATGCTCTGAATACGAACCAGACGCTGAACTATTCAGGTTAAAAACAAATCTCAAAAAGGGTTATTTTTTAGTAGAATTATTCTATTTGAACTCAAACTCCATGAAGTGCTAAAATGGTGTTAGTGATGTCAAACTGCTGTCCAGAAGAAGAATTAAAATTAAAATTAAAAGCCACGAGGAAGGAAAGAGGTGGAAACTTTTCACCTAGAATTGCAGACAAAGTAAATTATTTGACAGAAATTTGGCATTAATTTTTTTTTTTTTCTGCAAAGGGTGTGTGTTATAGAAAAATGTCCACATAAAAGAAATTTAATTTATGGTCCTTGTCCTTCACTAGTAATGATTTAATATATATCTGCAGAAGATCTTGATATAATTAAATCTCCTAACTGTCCTGTAGTGCACAAAGTCTAATTCCTATTTGAATGAATTTGCACTTCTTTTATAAATGTTTCAGATGTATACTAAAGCCCTTTTTGTCATCTCTGAGGATTTATGTGATTCAACTGGTAGCATGTGGAAATAAAGGATTGAGCAATTGTGGACATTTGGAATTGCTCTTCCAAAGTCTTTTATAAACATGAAAACTTTTAATTCTGGCTAAATTCCATGAGATGGTCAGGTAGTTTGCAAATATTAAACATAGTTTTTTTTTTTAATTACATTAGTTGGAAAATCTCATTGTATTGTTCTAAACTTGTGCAGCAAATAATTGTCTGAATCATTGCACACGCATAATTAAACATGAAAAACAAGCTAACAAGGTTTTTGAAACTCTTTATGTTCTGAAATTGTTATGTCAAAAGGAGCATCAGTAACAAGCCATAAAGTCCAAGCAGGATGCATGTCCTCCTGATATAGATTTCATACAAGCATTCTGAGACGGAAAAGTCTGACTGCAGTTTAAGGGAAGACTACACTGAAGTCCTATATTACGCTGTTCTCACTATAAGAACATCTGGACCATCCCACCTTGTATCCTATCATTATGGAATTTATTTGTCCTATATTTGGCTCAATATTAATTCCTGGCACTTCTGGTCTTAGTTATGCAATACAGTATGCTAACATAATATGGTAAGAGCTTACAACAAAAGTTGCACCTGGGGTTTGAAGAAATCGCAATCGTGGGTATTGTAACATAATTTTATGTTTATATGCTGTAACTCAATCTAATGTTTCTCGATGAGAGAAGCTAGAATATGCCAGACAGACTTTATTGAAGGAATGGAAACAGTTTAAGCTGACTGTTCTCCAGAACAAAGTCACACTATAGCTTTTCCCACCATATTTGTTTATGTAAATTACCAATTTGACCTTGCCTCCACTGAACCATCTCTAATAGTCTGTCTGAAGGTCATGGTCTTCACTGATGATATGGTGGAGCAGTTTAGTCATAATACCTCCTAGGGAAGAATATAGTAAAAAAGTCACTTTGGAAGCATACAGACATTTTCACATTTTTAAGTCAATATGAAAAATCTTCTGCTTCCGGCACACCTCACAGTAAATGGCATTCTGAAGAAAAGTTTCCACCTGTATTTACTGCAAAAATTGAAACATGAAAGTCTAGCCAAGCTGCCAAAATGTATATGCAGCAGAGAGATAAGCCAATTTTTGGGAAATTCATTGCAACTCTTTTACAGTGATTTTGGGCTATAAGATTTAGACTAAAATTCCTTATTTCATGAATAGTCTTAGATTGGTGAATTAGACCCTGTTGCTCAGAGCCCCATCCAATCTGGCCTTGAACATTTCCGGGGATGGACATCCAGTCCTTCTCTAGGCAATCTGTTCGTATTACTCAACACACTCACAGTCAAGAATTTTGTCCTCATATCTAATCTAAATCTTTGCTCTTTCACCTGCCCATGTAAAAAGTAACTCTCCCTCTTCTTTATAATTTAGATTTTCTAAACTATCTATCAATATTTTCTATAAAATAATCCCCTTTATAGTAAATGAGTTCATATTATCTGAGTTTTGTTGAATATTGTAAACTTAATAGATCAGATCCTGATCATAGCTTTTTAAGGAACATGGAAATACTTGAGACAGTGGTTTTTTCAACAGTGTTGTAAACATTTACAAATTATTAAAAACTTCTTCTGGTAAATATATCTTTCCTAGTTTAAAAATATCTGTTTTGCCATCTGTCTTCTGGAACAGAACATAATAACTGTGCATGTAAAAAATTATCAGACATGAAGAAAAGATCTAACAAGTTATTCTTCAGCCTCCAAGCCACAAAATAAAGCTATATGAACTGCAATAAAGTTATTCATTGATGCAATAATCTCCCAACCCCTAATCTTTAAATTAGAATGTGTGTAATCGTAACCAAGAAAAAGCATGTAGACTACAGGGGTTGCTTTATTTTATATTGTTTCTGTGACTTAGTGACCACTACATTGTATTTTAAAATAAATCAATTGTTCTCTTTTGGAGGGCATCTAAATGAATTTGGAGTAATATGAAATGGGAAGATGGATTAGTCTCTAAACCTCATGAGCAATCAGCCTAAGCCCTGAAGCCTGAAATGTGATTACTCACATCATTGTCTAAGCTTGCATAGCAACAAATTTTAATAATGACTGTAAAACTATCCAGTCATTTGTTAAGTCTAGCCACCTAGATGACCTCCCATGGAAAGTTTTCTCCACATGTAGATGATACTTTTGGTTAGGAAAGATCTCCTTTTTCCATATTAATTTTACAATTGTTTAATTTTGTCACATCCCCTTATTTCCTATGATACACTCAAATTTTCTTTCATTAAATTTAATGGAATTTTTGCCTTTGAGGGTAAAATTTGTGAGTATTATGCATTTATTTCCAGCTGCTTAGTCTGAAATCACATATAAATCTGTCTAGTACAAAGAAAGCTTGTTTCTCTGGGTTTGAGTCACAGACTATTGAAATGATTGATTTCAGTGGGGGCTTGATTACATCCTTTTTCAGGGAATATTCAAGAAAACTTCACATAAACATACTTAGTTATTCTTTTTCTATCTCAGCTAAGACATACTGGGGAGTTACAAATTTAAACCTGATGGACAAATAATAGTTTCAAATTCAGACACTCAGATACGGCAAAAATATGGGTTTTTTTTGTTCTGAAAACAGTAAAAAATAAAGACAATATGGAAAAGTTATTCAATCAGTTAATGGATGTGAGGGAGATTAAAAAAAATCAAAGGTGATTTTGAAGTCATTTGATATTTCAGTTCTTTTCTTCACAGAACAAATTGTAATATTTTATCTTCTTAGTATGCTCAGTAAATTCAACCAACTGAAGTCTATTTCTGCCCTTACCTGAAGAAAAGGAAATAGCCAAATCTGGCTAGTCACCCAGCTAACACCAGGCTGAGTATGACTGAGTGCCTCCACAGTGCACCAGAGAGCAATGTGACCAGAGTTAAATCATTCATATGCTCTTTATTTCTGTCTTAATAAGTGACATTTTTTTCAGTGACATGGGGAATAAAATCAGTTTTCTGGTTGAAAAGGGCTGACATGAGCTAGTAAACCCAAAATCTAGACAGACAGTGATAGAGACTGGACCCATGAATGAGAACTCCCACCAAATTTGGTAGGATCCCGCCAGTGCAAAAGAAACACATTTTACAGAATAAGCTTTCTGTGTTGGTGCTGAGTTTTAAACGATTCTGTATGGAGGAGATTTGCAGAAATACTGTTGAAGTGAGAGGTTTATTTCTACTAATTCAATCACTGCCTAAAAGTGACTGTCCCAATGCATACTTGATCTGTGGCAATTAACTACAATGTGATACCATTTAACTCTCTTCCACTAAAGAAAAATAATTTTTATTACCTTGAAACTCCTGACTGCTAGGCTGTAAAGTCCTAGCAATGTCTTTTCATCTTTGAGATGAAAATTTAAAGAATTACCTAAATAATAAGAAAAGTACAGAACTTAAATAAGTAACTCTGTCCTTTCACTCTTTCTGTTTCTTGCTTATTCTTTTTTTTTTTATATCAGCATATTTAGTTATCCACCTTATATAAATATAGCTGCATCTGGACTGAGCAATAGGTGATTGCTGCAGTTGATGCCAGTCTCTTGGGCCCTTGGTTGAAAGATTAGATCCCTAGGAAGCTTTCCTGTGCTAGTTCAATGGACAGTCAGACAGTCACCTCCTGGGAGGGTGTGGTGGGGAGAAACAGTTTTCCCCCTGCAGTTATAAAATGGTAAAACCCCAGGGGGTGGTGACCCTTGAAGTTTTGAGGTTTTACCCAATGAGCGCTTCTGCAAAATATAAACATTTCACAAGCAGAATGGAAGAGAAGGTAGTTGTAGTTGTTGTAGAAGAAGTAGCCATGTTGTAAGGCCACGAGGAGAAAGGGCAGGAGACCCCTGGGGGGGCTCTGGCCCTCCAGCCCCCAGCTGGGGGGGCACTACAGGGACTTGGAACAGTGTAAGGCTGGGCTAAGTACCTGTGGCTGACAGCTGAAGGAGTTTCTCTACTGTAAGAAGCAGCAGGAGCAGCGGCAGAACTGCACTGACCAAACAAACGGTGGCAGAGAGCCAGAAGAGAGACCAAGCACCAACAACAGGCAGGCAGCAACACAGAGAGAACTCCTGGAAGGAGAGAGAGAAAGAGAATGAGAGCCAGCAGCAGAGAGAGGAGAGTTAGGCTCTACACAGAGAGAGAGTTTGGGTAAGAACTGAAACACCCCAAACCCCTCCGAGACCTCCGAGAGAGACAGAGGAGGATGATGAACTCTTACTTAAAAGTCTTGAAGTGCTACAGCACTGCAGAGAGGAGCTGAAAAGCTCAGGCGTCCTGGAAAGCTGGACCGGGACGATTAAAGGAATGTGGAGGGGGTGACCTTGGCCCCCCCCTTGTCGCTGCTGCCAAGCTAAGCTAGCAGCCTGAGATCAGAGCACAGAAGCTCTGATAGAACTCTTGAGGCAAAGGCCTTCAACTGAAAGCTGCCCGAGATGTTCTGACTCAGGGGTGAATGCCCTGAGGAAAGGACCTTCATGGGGGGTCTTACACTCCATGATATGACGTGGTGAAGCGAGTTTTGTCCCTGCTACACAGCCCACGGAAGAGAAGACCCTCGCTTGGAGACGAAGGGCCACGAGGGCTTGGATAACCCTCGTGTGTACTGGCAGAGATCCAGATACAGCTGCTGCACGAGAAGAAGAGAGCCTGCTGTCCTAGAGAGACTGCTGCTCTGAAAGTAGAAAGGATCTTTTCCTTCTTCCCTCCTGGATTTTATTTGGAGGGGAGAAGAGATTTGATCCATTGTAAATACTTTTATGTCATGGTAGAGATAGCTAAGATTGTATATAATGTATTGTAGTATTTATTTGTACAGTCATTGTAATATATATATTCCCTTTTCCGCCATTTTGAGTCTTGAGTGGTGTCTGGAAAACCCATCTCACACTGGGTTGAGATGTGGGAGGGGTTTGGACTAGGGAACTGGATTTTGGTGCTCTCAAACCGTGACAGAGGGAAAGCTGTTCCACCTCAACATGGGATTTGGACAAATCTGAGATACATGCCCATATCAAGGAACTCAAAATTAAGAAGCCTGTTGGATATATCAGCTTACTTAAGAAGACTTCAAATGTCCAGACATAAATTAATGATAATGAAAACATTTTATTATTTAAAATGCCATAATTCACTTTAAGGCTGATGTTACTTTGGTAATAAAACCTTGATATTTTGAAGACTTTGTTGCTTGGTACAGGGTTCAGATTGTGAAAACAAAGGGTATCAGTTGCTTGTTTATTTGAAGAGCTGGCTCAATGTAGGGTGCTAAAAATGTGTAACTCGTGTCCTGAATGATTTTGAAAATGAAACTATTACCCAATGAAATAGTTTGTGAAGGTGATTTTTTTATCTTCCATAGAAAAAATTATTGCTGTAGGTTTCTAGATCAATAACCTTTCCTGAACATTTTTACAGCCAGGCTACATAGACTAGGGAATCCTTTTAGAGGTGTAGTAACAAAATCTAGTTGTTTCCACCCAATGTTTCAGCACTGTGGATTTAATCCGTGCCCTCTATAGTCACTGTGAATTTGTGTTAGATGAGAATGACCCCTAAGATTATCAAAGGTTCAATAAATTCCTTTTCTATGTGATTAAAATCTTACTGACTGGTAACTGCATAAGATAATCTTGAGCTTAAAGAGGGAAGAAGAAACAAAATGAAGGTTTCTAATTGTTCTGGAAAAGATTAGATTTGAAGTTAATGATTCATTGTTTACAACCATTTTCTTTCATAAAAGCTATTGTTCAGAAATTAACATGCCCAGCCTGACGAGGATGCTTGATGAAACCTGTGATTCTTGACAGTGCTTTGCATCCTGATGCTTACAAGGAATCATTACAAGTAAATTTCTAAACCTTGAGGGAATAAAAATGAGTTTATGACAAACATGCTTTCTTCTTAATTTCAAAATATTCTTACTAATACATTTTCTTTCAGATTCACATATACTCTTTTCCTTTCTGTTTATATAATACACTTAATAAAAAACATAATAAACTAAACTCTTCCCCTTTTAAGGGGAGATGATACTCTTCCAAATATTGCCCTGAGAAGAAAGGCAATTGGGTAGCTCTAATGGAGTCCACTTTTAACAGCAAAATTTCTAATTTATCTTCAGTAACGTAGCTATGGCTAATTTTCCAAGTGCTAAACTGGGAGCAAGCATGTTTACTTGTCATTTAGAGGCTGAATCTTGAAAATTTTCCCCTATGTGTATTATACTCTGGAAAATTGCATTTCAAGACCACATCAGCAAGTTCAGCCAGTCAAAACTGAAAATAAAGTGAACTAATGGCATTGGTTCACCTGTAGACTAGCTAGCTTTACTTGATTTATTTTCTGATAGCTGCAGACATTCACAATTTGTTTCTCATGAAATACAATGAATCTGAATTACTCCAAAGTATTCTTGCTTTATTGCTTTAAGAAACATTTAGAAGAAAGCCATGATCAACATAAAGGAGACGCTTGATTGTATTTCTGTCCCTCTCTCTCTCTCTCTTATGTTATTTATTATTTTTATGTAATTATTAATGTGTATATTTATATGTTATATATATAATTATAATATTTGGTCTTTAAGTTACAGATAGTAGATTATGGAGTATTTCAGGAAGAATTTAATATATTTCCTGTATTTTAAGTTGCCCATCTGTTTCTATTGAAAATTATGATACTAATGTTATATAGTTTAGAATGACTAACTATAAAACCAGAAGATTAGAAAATGCAGTTAAGTAGTTCTAACAAAATACTACCCATATTCTTACTTTCCATAATATGATCATTTTTCTTTCATGTTATTGACAACCTGTCGTAACATGAGGCAGTAGAGCCAGTGAGTAGTTTAGAAAATTGCTGTTGAAAAAATTGCTATTGAAAATTGTCACTTCTGGGAAGCCATGTATGCTCAAAGACCATAGCACTAGTTTTAGCTAGCACAAATTCAAAATTAAGCACCCATGATATTTTCCAGTACGTTTGACTGAAGCCTTTATGTTTTGACACAGTATCTTTTAAACCAAGGTCTGCATGTATACGAGAGTTTCAAAGCTGTCCTTCAGGCTTTAGTTACCTATTCCAAAGGCTTAAAACCCCTGGGACCTGATTGAAAAAATAGTCTTTAGTATTCTAATGATTTCTGACTAAATAGAGTTTACCACCCTCCTGAGTTTAGAAGCACACTTTATACTTTCATAACCCTGTGGGTCCACAGCTCAGTAAAACCTGGATATATGATATTCTGGTACACACATTATTCAGGGTAGCCTGAGCAATACTGAAATTGAGAAGACTAAAGCAAGTATATTCATAAGCAGGCAAATATACAAGGGTATAGTACATTCATAAACAGTATAGTACAGACAAGGGCAAGTACATTCATAAACACTGAAGTGCTATTTGACTCCTAAAAGTTCATGTTAGCAGCTTCATGGGGTTCCATACTTACTACCTCTCAATGATTTCCAGATTTTTATGAATATAGTGTAGATGGTATATAAAATGAAGTCCTGCTACATTCAGTTTTGTTTTACCTTGGATACTTCTAGAATGCTGCATAAAAATATGATACACTCTTAAATCTTAGGTGATAGATTGAAAATATATAAGAAATGTTAAAAAAAATGGAAAAAACATTGCTTCTTGAATCAAAACGCTGCCTTTAGAAAAAGGAAAATCTGCAAAGAGCACAGCCAGTGTTCAAATTTTAATAGAATGAATGCTTTGCAATATGTCACAGAAAACACCAACCACACACTGAAAAATCAATTTTACTGCGTTTTGTTAAATAACATATAATATTAGGAAGATTATCAGTCTAATATTTACCATCTTGAGAATACACTCTGTGATTTTCAGGGGGAAAAAACCCCACATCTTGAATGAATAAAGCTGTTTAACTATAACTGAGGTTGCAAACTGATTTATTAATCAAATGATGATAATGTGATGAATTCCATCCTTTTATTATTCATACTGAATTGACATAAATAAACAAGATTTAGCCTTGTTTTGTTTCTAGTTGGAGATAGACAAGCCTTTCTCACTTTATTTTGTACCAGGAAAAGGAGTTTTGTTTTCCATTACAAGAGGTTTCAAATACATAGTCAGAATGAGACAGGTCACTTAAAGTATTCTGTCAGTCTACCCAGGGATCACAAGAAGATCCAAATGCTCTATTACTTTGATCCTGTTGAAATCCATGAAAGATTGTGTCTTAATAATATATCTACAGATTTGAAGCAAGGAAAATTACAGACAATCTCCAAATAGCAATCTTTAGGCCAAAAAACACCCTTCCAAAGATGACATTCCAAACTGACTTGAAATCTGTTCCTGCAAGCAGGCTGGCAAGTGACAGATTGTTATTTGAACAAAGGAAAGTGTAGAGTCCTGTACCTTGGGAGGAACATCAGACATCTGGTGTTGTAGTACATCTGGAAAGCAAGATGACAGAAAACAACTTGAGGATCCCAGTGAACAATAACTTGAATATGAGCCAGAAATGTGCCCTTGAAGAAAAAAAAGGGCAAGCGGTGTCAGAGACTGCTTCAGACAAAGCATGGCTGGCAGATCAAGGGAAGATCTTTCCCTTCTATTTAGCACTGCTGAGGCCAAACTGTAGCACTGTGTCCAGTTCTGGGCTCCCCAGTACAAGGGAGATACAAACATTCTGGATACAGTCCAGTGAAGGGTCTAAAAGATGGAGCATCTCTCCTATGAGGAAAGGCTGAGAGAGATGGGACTGTTTACTCTAGAGAAGACTCAGAGTGGATCTTATCAATGTGTATAAATACCTTTTGGAGGGTGCAAAGAAGATGGAGCTGGACTCTTTTCAGTGGTGTCCAGTAACAGGACAAGAGGCCATGGGCACAAACTGAAACACAGGAATTTCCCTCTGAGCATTAGAAAACACTTTTTACTGTGAGGGTGACTGAGATCTGGCACAGGCTGCCCTGATCAGTTGTGGACTCTCCATTCTTGAAGGTAATTCAAAAGCCATCTGGAGACAGTCTTGGGCAATTCGTCCTAGAAGTTTCTGCTTGTGCAGGAGGATTGGACAAGATGACCTCCAGACATCTCTTCCAACCTCAAATATTCTGTGATTCTTTAAGACCTCACGGTTACTTAAGCTATTTATGGTAATTTCCTAAAGGGCTTATCTGAATGTCTCTAACATCTAATCAGGTACAAACTACAAAGTTTCTCTTAGTTCATGTTTATGTATTTCAAATAACGTGCCTTCCTTCTATATGGTTCATCTTGTAGAGGTAAATTATGGAAGTCACTAAGATTGATATTCCTGGGAACAGTACTGTTACTCACGTAAATTACCCTCATGGAAAATACAAAATTACACAAGTGTTTAGCCCTTAAGAAGCCATTAAGTAGGTGTCTTCCTTTAAGTTTCTGAGAGTCACAAATAAAAGTTTGCTATACAGGATCTATCTGTGTACTTTCCATCAAAGACTGCAGCTCCTGTACCTTACTTTTTGCTTCTCAGACATCTGCTAGCCTAGTGCAAGGATCGTCCCCCAACCTGGCTATAATTACTGTCAGTTTGAAGAAAAAAAAAGAAAATGCTTTTTTTAAACACCTTGCTCTAACAAAGAAAAAAATATTTGCACAAGTGAGATGTGAGAATAATGGCTTAATTATTTCCAGGTTTTCACATTTGGAAACTATAAAGATCTGTTTTAAAGCCTTAAATATTAAGAAGCAGAAGAAATTCTTGCAGCAATCAATCTTTTATTGCATTCTGGCTTTCCCAAAATTCCAGATATACAGTATCTTTATTTTGTCATATTATTGTTGAAATGGATTTGAAATTTCTTATTTTTTTACTTTATCTCCTTATATTTTCCCCTTTCAGTCTGTGAAACATTTGTATATTGTTAGCACTGCAGCAACAACCCTTGGCTTTAAGCCAGTATTTTTGATATGCAGGAAGACAAGAGCAGTTGGCAAAGAATTGCTCTTAAGACTAGATTGTTTGAGACTATCCTGTTCAAACCCTTTCTGTGTATGATGGAAATCCATCATTTCAGTTGGACCTGTTTAAAACTGTCCAGGACAGTTTTAAATGGTTCTTTATCATGAAATCCCTTGGATTTCACGCTTCATTTTGTTTACAAACTAAGGAAGCTGGAATAACATAAACCCCCCAAATTATAGGGATGAGAGCTAAGAATAGAAGGAGATTATTTATATAGTGATCTTTCTGTCTTGGTTTTATTTTTCTAGTCCTCTCACCATAAATTTATTTAGCACATCCTTTATTTGAATCCACTGATTACCACTGACTAATTATCATAACAAAAAAATTAGTGTATTTCATTGTGAGAATGTACATTATCTACTTTGCAAAGATTATAGCCACATGCTTCTCATTTGATTAAAAAAGCATCTTCATCCTCCAAATGGACTTAATTTCCAGGAACATAAAATTTTCTTGCTGTCAAAATAACAAAGGATTAGTGTTAATGCCCTATTTCTTTGTGATGTTGCTTATCTTTCCATTTCAGAAGACCATGAATCGCTTATACTGTATTTATCTCCAGTATGAAAGTCTCCTTTAAAATCAAAAGGAAGAGTAACTCCATTTTGACTTTAAAGAGAAATTAGAAATTTGTATGGTCAGCACAAAGCAATTTCCTGAAAGATTATAATTCCACAGTTAATGGATGTGAGGTGACCTTCTATTGGCTTTTGAGGCAAGGTTTGGAGGATTTATCCACCAATTAAATACGCTGATGCATGTGTGTTTGTCTTTTCAGGCAATACAGCTATTATCATACCATTTTTTACATTTAGCTAATCGAATGAGATTCAATCTTTTGGAAGACTGAAGTGTTTATACTGCATAATTTGTTTATACAAAATGTGTTGCTGTCCTATTCTGTGGTTCATAGAGCAGTTTTGCATATCTTTGAAAGCATGTCTGACCATTGACAGACCAGTGTTAGGCTAGAGAAAGAGGAAGATGGGATGCTGACCATATTCAGTTGAACTGAATGAGCAGATGTTTTATCATCCTGTATAAGAAGGGGAACCTATTTTATAAACCTGTGTCAAATGACCTAGAACACAAAACTTTGACTTAGAATTTATTGTATCCTTGAAAGGTATTTCATTTTTCATACAGTAAGTACATAGCTAGTGCTTGCCAAGTGCAGTAGCAAAGGGGAAGAGTCAAGATTTCATGAGAATCTATGGGGACTCCTGAAAATATATTCTACTGAAATCTAGAGAAGTCTCAAGTATTATACCCAGCAACACAGAAGGTTAATTGAATAAGTACAATGATTCATATCATTGAAGGACATGGCCTGTGCAATGAAATATTTGCATTTGGAATAAGGCATTTATTGAATTGCACAGTGACCGAAGACCTCAAAAAAAAATAATGAAGATTGGCACATGTATAGGAGAAACCCAGAAATATTATACTTGTTCATGGAATTCAGTTTGAGCACTCAGCATTCCTGCAAGCGAAACCTTTGCACCAGAAGTTTATTGTGCAAGACCAAAAGATGAACAGATCTGCAGGCACACTTAGACTAATAGAAATCACACTGTATTCTCCTATTTGCGCCTGAGGTATCAAGCAGGTCCTATTTTAGAAATTGAGCAATTCATTCTTCTTTGCTTAGGTTTTTATTTGTTTATTTTCTCTTCCTGTGTAATGTGTACCAGTTTCTTGTTTGTTATTTCTAACTTTTTAAACCATTCATATCTCTTTCATTGTAGAATTCTATTAAGACATTGGATTTCTCATTCTGAACTTCACAACAAAATGTGTCTGAAGTTTTTATTGAATAACTCTCTTCTTATAAATTCAGTTGCTCTATGGTGTTGAGAAATTAAAATTACTAGTAACATATTTCCCTTTTCTATACAAAGGCGGTGCAGTGCACATGCACAATGCAGAGGCATATTTTTTCTTGTTTTCTTAATTTTCTGCTGGATTTGCTTAACTGGAGATTGAAATGGTCTGGTTTGTACTTTAAGCCATTTTGTCTTACAAGTGGACTGAGAAGTCTCTATTGACAACATTTTTCCCCATCTAGATACATGCTACGATTAGATTTCCTCTTACTAATATTAGAGTAAACAAATTTAGATCCTTAGGTCTTTCCTGTACTGGACATTTTGCAGTCTTTTAATTAGTCTCATGCTTCTGCTTTGAACTCTCTCCAAACAGTCAACATCTTTCTAAACCTCCAAAAAGGGGATAAAGTTTTGCAATTGCAGTTGAATGACTGCTAAATACGAAGGTAACATACTTTTCCTAATTCTTAGTCCTCTGTTTAAACATCCAACGTTTTCCTTAGATTTTTCAGCTGTAGATCTGTAGTGAGAGCTCATGTTCAGCTTATTATCTACTATGACTTTTCTAATCCCTGACAGAACCTGTGTTTCCCTGAATAGATTTCTTGCTTTACAGCTCATCATATTAAGACAGAAGTTGTATATTTATGCCTACATTATCAAGTTGTTTGGATTACTCTGGTTTGTGGTTTTTTTTCCCTCCTCTTCCTTCCTCTTTATTTACTTCTTTTGTCATCCATTAGTCATCTACTAACTTTAGCAGCAAGAATATATCAGGTTTTCCTCCAGCAAAAGAATTAAACAACAGAGTTTATAAATGGACCCACAGAAAATGCACCTGTTTCAGGGTGATTCTTATTAACAATAATTTTTAAACATATCGGACAGTTTATAATACTTTTAATATACACCATGTAGGATTTGTATCAAATGACATAATTATAGGAAAAAATCACAGGATATGAATTATATAGGAAGAAGAATGTGATTTTTTTTTTTTCCAGACGTAGAGCATTTGTTACTCTTTATCAATTAGTCAAAGAAGGACCTGGGAAAAATCACCCAAAGTCACACCATGTGTGGTGGACAGATTTCTGCTTCTAGTTCATTTGTGGCTTAAAGATTTGTGATAACAGTTTTACATGACCCAGGGTGAACCTCCATTAACTGATTTCCTGGAGGAGTAATTAAAAGGAAATTATTTGCTTTTCTTGTCTCTGCTTGGAGTTTACCTTAAGTCTCAGAGGTGAAATGAATAAAAGTGGAGGAAAAATACACAAAGCTAGAAATAACACAGAATCACACATTTTCTTTAGTATTTGGTGCATATGTAATTTTATTTGATGGAATTAAGTAGTACCATGGTTAAACTCATTCAAACCCCACTGGAATATTTGGCAAAGAGAACAAAACAGTTTCTAAGTCTAGTATATATTTTTTTTTCATATCTTGACCTTTCAACTTAACATGAAGAGTGCCTTTGTTTCAGAGTAAAACACTACTGTGACTTTAAAGATTGCCTCTCTTTATGTAACATTCACTCAAACAGAATTTATTCTAGTTTCCACAAAGACTGCAATTACATTACTGTTCTCTGGACTTTTTAAATCTAAATCTATTTTTTAAATAGATTCTGCGAAATTATTATTATTTTCTTTCATTTAACCCATGCACTTCACTTGTTCCATCTGCTCCTGTGTGAGGAAATTGTACACTGTATATGTGGAACATGTGCGTGCATGTTTCCTTTCTCCCATGTTCTGAGCTCTGAATATGGTCTATTATCTGGAGTGAAACTTAAGAATCTATATCATAGTTCAGGAAGCAGGAACTGGCTTTTGATAAAAGGCTTCCTTTTTCTCCTCCACAATACATCTGGGGCCTTTCACAGTTGATTACTGCAATATCAGGTTAATGCAGTATTGACATACAACTGAGAACTTTAACAACATTTTAACACTGGAAAGAAAAATTTGCCAACAGCAGGGATATTAATTACTAAAAGGTGGCCTGCTTAGGTTAATTGCTAGTCCAAAAGTTCTCTAAGCTTGTCACTGTGTTTCAATTTCTTTTGTGGAGGTTTGCTTAGAAAATGGTTTAAAAACCAGAGAAGCAGCTTGCCAGAAAGACATGCTGCTGTGGACCAGTTTTTGCCTGAAACTCCTGATGGATCACAAAGGCACAAATTCCACAGGACTGAAGACTTCTTTCATACTTATTTTTCCACAAAAACATGTA
The DNA here is from genome assembly GCF_001604755.1 of Lepidothrix coronata. Lineage (NCBI taxonomy): Eukaryota > Metazoa > Chordata > Aves > Passeriformes > Pipridae > Lepidothrix > Lepidothrix coronata. The sequence goes on from NW_016690189.1 coordinate 3,993,598, forward strand.
TATATTTACAAGGTAAGGTTGAAACTGCTGATTTTAGTCACTTGATTTCAGCAAGTAAATTTTCTATTTGCATAGATATAGTCCCTTAATATAAATTAAAAGTGGGAAAGCATGATGTGTAAAAGAGAGAAATAAAAAAGAAAATGTAACTTTTGCATTAAATTCTCACAATGTTTTTGCCCCTTCATTTTTTTCTGAAGAGCTAGAGGTATGGGGGATTTTTCGTTTATAACCATCATCATCTTTTTCGCAAAAATGAAGAAAATGTTCCCATTACTATTAAAAAAAAATTATATTAAGATACTTAAAAAATTAAGCTAGTATGGAATTCTTACATACAATTTGTGATCAAGTTATCAGTCTTCCTCTTACTGTTTGAGACTGTAATTTAATTTCTTTCTAAACCATGCAAATATTTAGAGATCTCTGTTTATCATCCTCGTTCAGTGTTAAAAATCATATTCTAAATCATAGAATTCACTTACAAGTCCCTGGGATTAGGGGATTTTTACCTTAATTGGATATATAAGCATAAATATGTTTTAGAAGCTGGAAAAAAAAATCATGCCTGAAATAACAACTAAATAACTTAAATACATCCAAGTAAGTATTATGACATAATATTTATAGAGTTAGTTGATGTTAGAACTAATTTAAAGTATATAAAATTAGGGGTTAGCAAAAAGAATAAGGGTTTCAATGTAGGAGGCAGTAAATTCAGGCTTAATATCACACAATACTTAGTATGTAGAAATGGGCTGGAGAAAAACACAAAGAAAATGGATGGAACTTACATTGTTAGAAAATATACATTGTAGAATAACACTGAATCAACAGCAGATTGGAGGATTAGTTGTATCAAATTCAACTCCATGCCTACTTCAAAGGGACTACACATATGTAGTATTAAGTGTGTTTCATATTACGTGTGTATTCAAGCGCTTTGTGGAATCAGATCAGTGTTCAGTCCATGCAGGCTTACGTCTTGCCTCATTAAAAGGGACATGACTTGTTAACTTGTAAAGGGCTACTGGATGTCGACAAGGGGAATATTTTTCTACCATGATTGTTCCTTTAGTATGGAAAGGAAGTAGAGAAAGAGCTTTCTAATTCTCTTGAATTGCCAAAGAGTGATTAATTAATAATGTTATTAACTCTCCTCTTGCTCTTTAGGTAGTATTTCTGAACTGGTGAAGTTTGTCTGAAAATCAGGTTCCTGTTTTAAGAATAAATATATATGTTTCAAAATTTTACCTACTTTTATAAAGTAAACGAAATATATTGAAACCCTTGTAAACCAGAATTTCTGTCAGAGAAGAAGGAAAAAAAAAGACTTTAAAAACTGTGTTTGAAACACACACTGTAATTACCTAATACCAGCCTGAAGCACATGTTCATGTTGATTTTACTTTCTTTGTTGGCAGAGGTATATCTGACAAGAGTCTACACTGAGTTGTTTCCAGAGTTCACAGTGGGTGGATAGGAAGTGTTGTAGTACAGATTCCTCCATTTTTCTGAGCCAGCTCTCTGTTGGGTTTACCCCAAAACGTTTTAGTCCAAGCTTTACAAACACCTGTATTTTATAAAGTATTTAACAACGAAAAAGGTAGTCTTTATTAATATTAACATCATATTAAAAGATCAGTTGTATTTATGAGCTGTGAATCATGCCTTTACTCTGAACTACATTTCTTTGTTGTTTATTGCGGAATTACTACGTGGCTGACATAGCATATGAAAGTAGATTAAGTTTTCCTTCTTACTTCAGATTAGATGACAGGGCCTACTGGATGTAGAATTCCTATTTTTTTAAGGTCTTCTAGCCTGTTATAACCAGTTTGTACAGCCATATGAACTGGTTCTGATTTTCAGATATTTGCAAACATGCAATAACACAATAACTTCATGTACTTCAGCTTCTGTTTCTCCCTTTGTAAAAAGTCAATAAAGAGTTTTACCTGCTACAGAAGGAAATGTTAGATGTGTTAGGGAAAGGGACAGTTAAGCTGTTTTTTGGAAATTCCTTTGTCCGTCTAAGCAAAACTAGTATGTAACACACTAGGAGGGTCTTTCATATCATCACAGTTTTAAACCGTGAATCCTGTTTCCTGGCTTCTTTTATAGTACAGTCTTCAAGGGAATAGTTTTTTATTGTCATTGATTTGTCTTATGCCAAGAAACTAATCACTCAAAGAATAGGACATAGTAAATACAAAATGAAATTTCCCAGGATTCACATGAACTTTGAAAATGTGAGAAGTATTATATTTCTTCCCCTGAGTCTGGGTGCCAGAGTGGATAAAAATTAAAGCTTTTTTATCTCAGACTTCAGTTTGTATCTCTGAAGCATAATATGTGGTTTATGCTCAGTCTCTAAAGGATTTTATTTCACATCTGTGGTTGAGAAAAAATTTAACTGAACTGCTAGTGATAGAGAAAGTGATCATTCTATATTAGGTTAAGATTATCAAAGAGGTATTCATTAAAGTCCCAGATGAGCAAAGAATTTAAGTTTACACATAAGTGCACCACTGTTCTGCAAAGCACTCACTGTGGTATTTAGACATATGTGTAAAGTTAAAAAGCTTAAGCACTTTATTGAATGTGTAGTGCCTACCAAATTAATGGCTGTATTGACTGAAATGGTTTTCACCTCAGATATTTTTGAAAGGTAATGCCAGCCTTTCTAGTTTTTTACCCTGCCATTATGTGGGCTGCAAAATTACTAATGTGGTAATTCTTTATTTTCAAAAAGGCTTTCTTTCTTCGTCAACTGCAAAATAAAAAATGCAGCCACACTTTAGGATCTCTGACTTATTCTTCTCTTTCCTGGAATGGAATTGCTATCTTATTTCTGTGTGTCTCTCAGAGTTAATACTGAATGAAATGAGATGACTAAATCCCTTCAGAATACAGGCTACTCCTTCAAAAAATACATATATAAAAGCAACAGCTCCACAATGGTATATTTCTGAGCTTTCTGACAAAAACATTAAGCTATCATTTAAAATGAACTGAATTCAACAATCATCATGATAACTGTTCAACATATGTTTTATTTAAATTAAACTTATACAAGCCACTAAATTTGTATAATTATTATAATTCATGGAAGCAGCTTCATCAGGCCCCTTATTCTTTTAAGTAATATATTAGCAAAGCCAACAGAATGTGAAACTCTTTCAATTTGAGGTCTGTGAATTGTAATGATTTATGTGAGAAGAAAACTTCTTCAAGCTTTATATAATTTTACTGAATTAGCAGTTGTAGACCTATGTTTTTAACCTTCATGTCCCTTCATGGATTGTTTGTGGTGATATTTTAAGGATATTGGTCCATAAAAAAATTGTTATATCAGGGTTGTCTGATTTATCTTTGAAGCTTTTATGTAGAAGTTGAAGAACCTAGGAATCTTAGTAACCTATCTGAGATTAAATATATCTGGTAGAAGGATTAGATGTGATCCATGTGTTTGCATGTGAGATATATAAATGGATAGGGTGAACAGAAATTCAATGTTAATGCAGACTTTGCACATGATGGGAAAAATTCAATAGAGTGCACCTTTAAGCAGTCTAAACTTGGCACAAGAACGTTACTTTCATAAACTGTATCTGAATAAAAGCCTTAGAGGAGAAAAATATCCCAAATTTACTGTACATCTTCTTTTACATGACATTCTCCTTTTTCCATATCTATATGGAATAGATATCTGTATCTACCACTTCATATCTATAATAACCACTTCCAGGCACTGCCCTTCATGCTTACCAGTAACAAGACACTCACATTTGGCATCAGCTTAAACATGAGGTAGTTTCTCAGATCAAGGTGCTTTCAGTACTTGTAGAACTGTAAAACACTGAACATGCATAACATCTGCACCATCTGAAATTATGTGAACTTACACCAATTCATGAAACTGGCTAAAGTTTACTTAAAAGAAATGAAATAGTTTTCTTGTAATATCTTCTAAGTTACATAACTTCAATTGTTTTGGGGAAAGGCGGGCAAGGAGGGGCAGAGGGACAGGCAGCAGGTGTGACCTCCGTGAGACAGGGCTGAGGTTCCCTAAGCTGGACACAGGTGGCTCCAGCTATCTACAGAGGACCTACCACTGGGCATAGCTGAATCTGTTAGCCAAGATTGTGGTGCCTCTGGAAAACTAGATTTGGTAAAGAGCAGTTAACACCAGAAAGCAGGGAACTTAAAATAAATAATAAATAAATTAATTAATTTAAAATAAAAAAAAAGAAGAAAAAACTTGCAGACAACAAGGTAAGGGAATGGGAAAAGATGCTCCGGGTGCTGGAGCAGAGATTCACCTGCAGACCATGGAGGAGACCATGATGGAGAAGGTTATTGCCCTGCAGCCCATAAAGGACTGTGTTGTAGCAGATATTCATGGAGGAACTTGTGGAGGATCCCATCCTGCAGCCCCTGGAGAGTCCAGGCAGAAAGAGGCTCCTGGCTAGAGGTGCAGCCTGTGGAGTCCACATAGGCAGCAGGGAGAAGTGTGAAGAGGAAGATGAGGCAGAGAGAAGTGGTTATTAACTTACCAAAATGCCCATTCAACTGACCTCATCCCTCTGCAAATGCTCAGGTTGCAGGGGGAGGTGAAGTATTTGAGAACAAAGTTGAATTTGGGAAAAGAGGTAGAGTGGTGTAAAGGCTTTGTTTTGATTTTTGCCTTGTTTCTCATCATCCAAATCTATTTTAATTGATAATAAATTAATTTAGTCTTCTGCAAGTCTGTTTTGCCTGTGATGGTAATAGGTAAATGATATCCATTTCTTTATCTTGACCCAGGAGTGTTTTTGTTTTATTTTCTACCCCTTTCCTGTTGAAGAAAGGGGGTAGGAGAGCAGTTGAGTGGATGTCTGTCTATAGAGCAAGGTCAGATCACCACAGAGGTGAAGATTATTGTGCCCTTTGTACATTATTTTTAAGACTAAGGACTAAAATCTTGTGTCTTTCTTGGCCACCCAACTTGCTACTACTTTTCTCTTTCTTTTTGGTTGTCCCTTGCGAAGAGTCAACTATGAAAAGCATAATAAAGCGCCAAAGAGGATATTCCAAAACACAACTACTGTCTGGATCTTTTTCTTATTCATTATTAACCATTGTATTTCATGCTCTAATTACTCAGATAAAACCGTGTTAATATTAAATTCAGTGGAATATATTTATCCTTCCAATAGCTGTGTCTTGTTACCAGAGGGACAAAAATCTGTTAAACAATTCTAATCTATCTGAGGTATAGTTTTATAAGATGCAATCATTCTTTAATTCAATCATCAGAACCAATTAAGTTTATATTGAATCACACAATTAGCAATAAACCACTAAGGTTTAAGGTGAAGTATTTATAATTGATGACAACAGTAATTGTCCAATAACTGTAAAGACCTAATTATGCTGCTAAAATAATTACAATCAGGTACCAGTTCTAATACCTGTACCAGATGATCTTAAGTCTTGTTTTCCTTTGGGAATAAAGTTGAACTAAGCGAATATTTGAAAACCAAGGACCAATCTTTTTTGTCAATAGAGCTTTCTGGACACAAAGTTTCTTTTAGAGAACAGCATTGCTCAAAATACAATAGATATGAAAATTAACAATGAAAAAGTCATGACAAATTATAATCATGATAGATTATACCAAGTAGACAATCTGTAACATTAAGTTAAATCCAGATGTGATAGATGGCATCTTTTTGTGTGGTAAATTTTCTCATTTGCTCCCTAATTACCTCCTCTAACTATGGGGGTTTTTTCTGTTAAAAGTCTGGAGGTAGTAGACAGAAACATGTTGCATGTGGATAAAACATACAGCCAACACTCGTAGGTAATGAAAAAAACTTTCTGTGTATGCAAAGCAGAAGCATTGTATTCCAGGAAGCCATAGAAGGAGGTTGATAAAAGCCCAAGACTGAAGGAAAGAATATGTCTTACCTACAAAGACATCCAACAGACACAGGTGAATCCTACAGAAATTCTGAAATGTGTGACATTTTGGGTGTATTCACAGTAAAGACTTTCCAAGATAGATCAGGGACCGTAAAATAGTATGAAAACTCTAAAACTTCAGAGTTAGATTTGACTTTCTATTCTCTCATGTATCAACAGAATAATCTAAAATAATCAACCTTAGGAAGAGTAGATAATGATATTACTGGTATTTTATGAAAGATGTTAGAATTATTATTTGTTAATCATTGAGAAGGAAATAATATAATTCATACACATTCTATGAGTTTTTGGATGGAAGAAAATAATAGAAAAGATTTTACTGAAAGAAAGCATTCCTGAGCTTTATTTATAAATCTATCCATCCGCTTGACACTTATTGTGACTTCTTTTCTGACTTTTTATATGTCTTTATCCCCTTCATGGGGGAAAACAAAAAAAAAAAAACACCTAAGATATGACATGAAGTAATTTAACAACACAACAAAATGTGATTTAGCCATTAAACCACCTTTTTTTTCTATATGTACTTCTGTTCACCTCCTCACTGGCAGTCAAAGGCAATTGGAAATCTTTGTGAATTCCAAGGAAGCATCCAAGTAATTTTTGACTCATGCTGCTGACCAACATTCTCCTTGGGTTCAGGAAACAAAAACAAACAAAAAAGTGGAAGTGTGTAAAAAAATTCTAGTGAGAATATCACGAGTTAGGATTTTAGGCTGCATTTAACACATTTTTTTTCATTACTTTTAATTATGCACTAAAGAAAATAGATTAGTTTATTCCTGTTAAAGCTTTCCCCGGAGTATTCTATCAACCTTTTCCTGTATATCTGAATTTCCATCAACTTTTTCTTTACTTAGGTCACATCTATAGTTGTTAGAAAGAAAGAAAGAAAGAAAGAAAGAAAGAAAGAAAGAAAGAAAGAAAGAATGCTTTTGTGATGAAGAAATCGGCAAAGGGGGCTGGATTTTGTTCTTGGCTCTGCTAGTGGCTTTTCTTATGGCACCAGGTAAGTTACTTAAGGTGAGATTCAAGAAAACATTTAACTTGTAAACCACAATGCCAGTGTATATTCTTAGCAGAGAAGCACAGAAATTGTCTCTAGCTCACTTAGACACTTTAAGTATTGTAAACACCTAGATTTAAGTTATCTGTTGTTCAATGAGCATATCAAGAAACAGATCTGTTTTGTTTCGGTTTTTTTTCTGTGTTGAGTATGCTGGCGGCAAATTTTTTTCTTGAAGCTTTCTTGAATTTAAAGACAAGTTTCGCCATTGTTATATACTGAAAAACATGAAGGACATGTTGCCTTTTTTTCCCTTTTATTAATTACCAGGAAATAGAAAACACTTGGTAGCCTTTTGATACCTCCTAGCACTCCTAGAGACATAGGAAGAACATAAAAATACTTCCATAGCAGTCTACCCAGGATCAAACAGTGATTTGGAGAACCTTGGTTGGTAAAAATCCTTTTATTGACATGGATGGTTTCCCACGTCTGTGTTAGCTGAGCTATGTTAGCGTTTCACATACTGGCATCCCAAATCGCTTCTAATAGTTCAGCACTTTTCCTCTGCATTCCAAACAGAAAGGAGCTTCTGCAAGCCTCTTTATTTGCTTGGATGCTTGCTAAGTCCGTGTTGTATCTGAGCTCAGGAAACAGCTGAACCATTTCTTCTGGCACGCAGAGCAAAAGACTACATTCTGCAACCCCCAGCTTCTGCAAATAGCAAGTATTTAGTTGTCCTTATGGGCAAGCAGACAGGATTCCTCTCTTTTTCTAGGTAATGGAAAAAATGAATAAAAGATAAATCTGCAATAAAAAGGTAGGAAACAAGCCAAAGGAGACAAATTATAATAACCTAGAGCCTAAATTAACTATAAAAATTTTACAAGAGTAATATCTGCCCCTCACCCCTTTAAGAATGGAAAGCATAGAGTTTTGGCATGAATTCTTTTCACATTGGAGTATAAGATTACAGTATAAACCATCCTTACATAAAATATATGTTTAGTAGATCTATGCTGGAATACTTCTGGTGAATAGGTTATAGGGGAGAGATTGTACAAATGCTTAAACAGGGCACTGGGAGCTTGCTCTGGGACTTTCAAGAAATCAATCATGCCAATCTTAATTCTGAAACTAAATTTCTGGACCACATATTGAAAATTCTAATATGGAATAGGAAGAAAGAATTTATTTCACATTCACATTTATTCACATTTATGTTAAAGATTATGTTATGGAAGCTCATTGTACTTAAGTATGATTTTATTATATTGTCTGATAAAATAAGTGCATAGTAATCTGCTCTTGATAAACCAGTAGCACTTTATTTTTACCCAAATCATCAATGTAAATTTATGCAAATTACAGAAATTACATTGTTATGCATGAATTGATTACATCACAGGCAGGTTTGGCATCAGAATAATAATCCATTTTCTAAAATTCTTAGAACTATGCTTATAGCTGACTCTGGGAACCCTTCCTGTGACCTAGGGCATTTTCTTCTGTTGCATCTCATCACTATCACTGTTTACAGCTGTTTCAGCTGCTTTTGCATGATAACGTTATGCAGAAAAAATAATTTGTCACCTTTCCTAGTGACTTCTGCTATAACCTGCTTAAAATTTCTAGATTCAGCATGGCCTTGGTAAATACTTCTGGAAAGTCAGAGGCAGAGTGCCTATTCTTAGCATTGTTGTAGCAAGTCTACAGTAGAAATCGCTTTTGAGCTCTATTTTTGGTTTTATCACTGACTTGAGTGAGGATGAGCAAGGTCAACATTCTCTGATTGAATAAATAGAATGTAATATACTTGTTCTCCTTTTCTCTTCCCCATCTGTCTCTCATTTTTAACTGATATCTACCATATATTAATAGAAAAATGTTTTACTGGGGTTTGGCTTGTGTGGGGTTTTTTTTCTGTTTGTTTGTCTGTTTTTAAATTTTATTTATTTATTATGGTTTTGTTTGTTTGTCTTCTATTTTATGTCTAGCATACTGGTCAGGACAGAGTTAATTTTCTTCTAAACACCTCATATAGTGTTAAGTTTCATATTTGTGCTGAAAAACTTTGATAACACACTGATATTTTAGTTATTGGTGAAGAGTGCTGACACAGCAACATGTCCTTTTCTGCTCCTCATGCTTCACTGACAGTGAGGAGCCTGGGAGTCCACAACCGGGACAACTGACCCTAGTCGACCAAAGGGATTTCCCATACTGTATGATGTGCTTGAGAATAAAAGCTGGGGAAGAAGAAGGAAGGGGGAAGATTTCTAAGTGATGGTGTTTGTCTTCCCGAGTCACCATTATGCATCATGGAGTCTTCTTTTCCTGGACATGGCTGAACACCAGCCTACCCATGGGAAGTGGTGAGTGAATGCCTTTTCTTGCACACACGGCTTTTTCTTTACCTATTAAACTGGCTTTTGGAGTTTTCTCAATTTGAATTCTTCATCTGATTCTTCTCCCCTTCACACTGGGGGAAGGGAAGGTGTGTGAATGAGTGACTGTGTGGGGCTTAGCTGCTGTTCAGGATTAAACAACATCTAAGAATAAGCTTAGGTGTTATTTATCTACTTCTACAGCAAAATTGTAAAAAATGTAATAGTTTAGTTGGTATCTTTCAGTTCTGCATGAACAAGAGTAAAAAGATGGGGAAACATTATAAGTTCAGAATAATTCTATAGTTACCGTAAAGAATAATCAATTGTTTTGATATCAGTAGCACCAGACCTGTGAAATTATAATGTATCACTTTTCCTATATATTGTAAATTATCATATGTTCTGAAATCCATAGTAATTTTAAAATATCAATGGATATTAATGTAAAATTATCAGCTATGTTCTTAACATTTCTTCTATTCTGTGACTCTGTGCTATGAATTTTGTCTTTACTATTGCAACAGTGCCAAACTTATTCACCAGATTTCCACTCTAGACACCAGGTTGGCAGACTGCAAAATCACTTTCTCTGATTTACAG